>NW_024041081.1:0-37155 GCF_014851395.1 Micropterus salmoides
ACCTGTACTTTGACTCGGTCTCCACTCCTTAACGCCTCTTCTTCTCCAACCTCAGCTGTCTGAGTTTAGCTGTGAACCAGGGTTTGTCATTGTTAACCCTGATGCGTGTTGGTATACAGCTGTCCTTACAGAAGCTGATGTAGGACGTGACAGCCTCTGTATACTCATTCAGACTGTTTGTAGACTCTCAGTGCAGTCCAAACACGCCTGAAGATCCTCTACAGCTTCACTGGTCTACTGCTTTGTCCTCACCACAGGTTTACAGAGCTTTAATTGCTGTCTCTATGCAGGAACCAGGTGGACCATGACAAGGTCAGAGTGTCCCAGTGGACTGCAGGGAATGGCGTGATAGGCGCTACTTACTTACTTACTTATAGCAGTGATCCAAAATGTTCTCTTCTCTGGTTGGACATTTTATAAACTGTCTGTATTTTGGGAGTTCATGGCTGAGGTTTCCTTTGTTAAAGTCACCAAGAACAATAACTAAGGAGTCCGGGAATGTCTGCACTACCCACAGTATCTGGTCGGCCAGCATGCACTGCATCGTGCACGTTGGCCTGTGTAATATAAACTCCAGGCAGAAAGTAGCTAGCAAACTACAGTAAAATGGTTTACAGTGTATCAGTAAATATTCCAGTTAATGAGAACAGTGTTGCTGAATCACTGTCATATTGTTACACCAGCCACTGTTTACGTAAAAAGGACATCACCACCTTTTGTTTTGCCAGAGAGTCCTGTGTCGCGGTCCGCTCTGTAGTCCTAGCCAGCCAGCTGGAGCGCGGAGTCCGGTATAGATCCACACAGCCACGTCTCTGTAAAGCACAGAACAGAAGATTTGTTTTTCCCCACCAGTAGCTGAAGTTTGTCCAGTTTATTGCACAGTGAATGAACGTTGGAGAGAAATATTCCCGGTAGCAGGGTGCAGTGTCCTCTTCGGTGTAGTGGCACCAGTGTACCGGACTTCCTCCCCCTCCTCTGGCGTCTCACTGCATAAACAACGGAGAGTAGAGCCTTTACCAGAATGTCTAATTATTCCACTGATGACACGAGATAAATCGGAATTAAATCCGGTGGAGTTGTTCCCCTGATGTTTATGAGCTCTTCTCTAGTGAAAGGGCTCCAGGTATCACAGCAGAATGCAAAGTTAACAAACAAAAACAAACTGAGAGTACCAAAATACCATGGCTGCCCTGAGCGCCGCCATCTTTGCCTTTCAGTCTGGGTATTGTATTCTAACTGTAGGTACAGTGGGTTAATATGTTATCTGTAGTAGTCTGTATCTGTTGAAGGATTATAAAGTATAGGGTGCTAAACAAACACTGAAACCTGTGCACTTGAGTGAGACACCCCCCTGTGTTTTAAAGATCAACCTGCCAGGCTCTGCTGAATACAAATGAAGCTAATGACTATTCCAGCTCCACCTTCCAGCTCCTGTGTCCACAAAACCTAACAATTTGTGTTCTTTTTATGTAATGTTAGAGTGATCTGTTACCAATTTACTGCACATGGCAAACTTCTCAGCAATTCAACAACGTCACAGTAAATTGTACCCTGCCCTCTCTTATTTTACTTTGGACTGCTATGCATTTAGATTCAACTTGTTTTTTTTCCTGTTTGCCCCTGTGTGCCTGAAAACACAAATGATATTCAGGCCACAACTGCATCGTACAATTGAGATATTTCAGTCTTGACCAAAGGAAAATTGGAAACCTGTTTACATTCAGGGCTTGACATTAACTTTTTTGTTCACTGTTAAGACCTGGCTCAGAAGGCCACAACAAAAGGGAGACACATCATGGTGAACTTTTAACAACATATGTTTATTTAATGAAAAATAAGACAAATTAAGAATTATTCCAATTAACATGATTAAAGTATGGGGTATGTAGTCTGTGGTTTCAGTAGTGTCTGCGCAAGATGATGGATGCATGAATGCATGTGTATGAAGGTGTAAGCAAAAACAAGATAAATACCACAAAGCAACAATCCAAAACCAAAGAAAACCAAACTGAAGGGGAAACCTGGGGGAAAAACCCAGAGGGGAGCCAGCCCGTAGGGAGGTCTGATCCCAGCTCAACAGCAACTCTCTGCAGAATGAGAAGACAAGAGTTACAAATAGCTTACACTCAAGGGTAGTGGGCCCAGGTGCCTGCAGTTACCACAATCAGCTCTTTCTCTACAAGGAAGAGAGAGAGATAGGCCACACCCACTCACGACCCTACAGGGCGTCACAATCACTAGCCAATGTTTTGACTAAGAAAAAATCCACAATTAAGGCAACAGGATTAAAGTAGGCCTATATCATTTCTTTGTACTTTTGGATTGTTTGTTGTGCATCTGCATTTCCTCAGAGCTCTGCCTGGATTTATGTTTATCATCATGAAGCTCTGGTCGCTCTGAGTAATTGGAGATGCGTCCCACTGTAACGAGTACACAAGTCTTTATTTTCCAGATTATCACCTTACAAACGCATCTCCTGCTTTCCCACACGGCATGATTACTTTTATTAAAAAATAGAATTCACTGGAAAGGTAATTGTGATATGACGATATGATGTGACATAAGGGCAGTCCTGCTAGTAGTAACACCATGTCCCTTAATCATAAAGATAACTGTACAGCATTTAAGAGCACTTTCCTCATGCCTTTTTCTCTGTCTCAGCTTTGCCTTTTCTCTTTCTCTTGTTCGTCTGTGCATTTTTTCTCCACACAGCTTGGCCATGCACACTCACACACTGACTGAATGCTGTGCTGATGTGCGACCAGTCGCGTGCGATGACAGATCATACCATTAGGTTAAAAGCAGGGGGAGGCAGACGGTCTAAAGTTGTGTTCACACTGAAAGCAAAGTTAATATTCACCTTGCTTTACTCGCGTGAGTTTGACAGCTAGACATTTTGTGTGTTCACACAACGCGATAAGCAAATAAACACAACCCGCGAATGCTACAGCTATATGAACCCAAAGAAGAGAGAAGGCAAGGATAAAGGTACGTAACAGGCTCAATTTTCTCTTCATGTATTTTTAAATAATCTGAACTAGTGAGCCATGCTGGTATGAACAATGCTATTCTATAATTGCTAACATGCTAACTGTGATTAGCATCACAATTTTTACAAACTGCATAAAATTGGTATAGTATTAGTATTACACATACCAGCATGGAGCCTCCTCCAAAACTGTCAGTGTTGAAAAGACTATTATCTAGAGTCACTTTTTAAAAGGATACAGCATCAAACTTTTGATACAGATTGTGTTGAATTACAAGATCCTGCAGATCTAAGCTAAGAACTCAATCATTTCAATTCAGTCAATTTATTTAGTTTTATTATTTATTAGCAGGTCCATAAACCTCCACCTCTACCTCCATCATTGCTATCATCCAAGAAGCTGACAATGCTGGTAAGTTTAGGCCTACATCAACAATGAAATGAACAAATTTTCACCTCTAGGAACACTCAGTTAATCTTCCTCATAGGTCTACCTGTGCCTATTGAAGTGGAGAGCAGTACCATCGTGTTCACTACCATGCCTGGCTCTCCAGTTTCTACTCCTCCAGTGGAGCCAGCTGACTGACCATCAGTCCTTAATAACCAGTTACATGTTGATGTGGTGAGCAGTGAAACCAGCACGGGCTGACAGAGACATTTTGACTTTTCCAAAAAGACACTCAGACAGTAAAATTATTTTCTATCATTACATGTTTAGATCACTCATAAAGAAGCTGGTTGAGAAAAATGATGCTATCAACTGTTTCGTAGTTTTTGTCTCTTAAACTCTTGTTTGGCCTGTTGTTAAAGATTTAAGCTTTAGTCAGTCATAATGTCTTTTTATTCAGAACTAAGTTCATCAGTGTCTACTGGGTCTTGCACTGCCATTAAGCTCAGTAGTACTGGTGGTATCATGTGTTTCGTGTTTGACTTCAAACAGTAAATATAATAATATAGAGTATAGTCTAGTTATTGATTTTAATCAGAATCAGCGTTATTGCCAAGTAGGTTTAAGAAATGTGCTTTGGTGTTTTTGTGCTAAACAAACATGGCAGGTTTAATAATATAAGAAAGATTTGTTGGGTCTTATTTAAAAACAAGAGATGTTGTTTCTGTGTCATAGTGACAACGCCGAACAGTCAGAGGGGCCTCCAACTAAATTTTGATTAGGGCCCCCGAAGGTCTTGGGCCGGCTCTGCCTCTTTGCATTGACTTCATCATCGCTGCCACTGGTTAAATTGATAATTAACAGCTAAAACAGCCTTCAGTCCGATGGCCAGTCCACGACTCAGAACTGGGAAATGTCGTACCTCCTCCTGGAAAAAGTACTATGGAACGCAACTTCTCTGGCCTGCTTGACACACCTCTGAAAAAGCTGTCAGTAAACTGTGATTGGATTCCCCTGAATTTTCTCAGGGAAATGAAAATAAGTGTCCATAGGTTTATGAATGCGTATCGCCAGAACACGCACACACTGCAGCACATGCTTTATGTGAGCCTGTGCAAAAGTGTCTTTTATTCAATTTGTTTAAAAAGGTAGAAAAAAATACGCAATAAGATGGAATCCATCTCACAACCTACTCATCGGGAGTCCTGCTCAGCACCGACTGAGCTAAAGGCGCACCTGATTTCATATGGTTGTTCTGGCCCGCCATATAACGGCTTGGAAAAATTTGGCCCGATGCCAGACGTATTTGCCGACCCCTGCAGTAAACCATCTCTGGAAGTAATCTTCTTTACCCAAAAGTTATTCAGGAAAATGTTAAAGATGCCAGAAATGTGAAAACATTTGGAACATATATTTATCACTTGTTTTTAATAAAATGGCCATCCTTTTAACAAGTCCACGGCTGAGGGTTTAACTGTGCATAACCTTGCCAAAGAAGCATACATTTGTCACGATCAGCCATATTTATTGTTTATATTTGGCATTGAATTTCCTAGTGCCAACCGGTATGCAGCATGATCTCCAAAGTGTCTTCTTGTTTATAGTGTCAAGATAGGCTTAACAAATGGACCAATGAGCAAACACTATGTGCAGGTAGTAGGTTACTCACGTGAGTTGTAGTGTGGTAGTGTCAAATTGTGTTATTTCAGATGCCTTTTGAAAAGACAACAATTTTTCAACACGCCAAAGTGGATAGTGGGAGTGGTGCTGAGTTAAAATTTCCGATGTCCAACTAGAAAAAATATCCTGGAACGCCACTTTAAGCCAGAATTCCTACTTGTGAACTCGGAGAAAAAATTTGTACCCCGACTTTGCAAGTAGCAGCTGAATGACACAACAATGGCAGCTCCCATGGAAGCACACATATAACATCATAAACTAAGGCAACATAAAGTAAATTTCCATGTATTTAAATAGAGATGATTCGTGCATGTCATTGATGTAGAAATGTTATTACCGTAAAACTTCAATTAATAGCCGAGTCCCAAATAGCCGCCTATCCCATTTACTGGCCTGGTGTGGGAACACATTTTGACAAATAAACGCCTGCCTCAAATTAACGCCTGGTCTAGTTCTTTAGATGTATAAAACCTCTTAAACCCTGCGGGGTTGCCTGCTTTAGTGGCTTCTAAGCTGCTAAGATCGTATATACAAATATTAATGGTTAAACGTATTATCAATATGTCAGTATGAACATGATACACATCATTAGATCGGTTAGATTCTCCACAATTCAATAGTTCAGTTCATGTAAGGGAAACAACTAGCCCCAAAGTCTAATTCTTATAAATTTACTGGTGTAACCTGCCTGGTACAAGAGAGGGAAGGAAAAAAAGTGATGACTGCCGTTACCTTTGAAGCACTTGTTATGTCTGCTCGTTAAGCCCAGAATGTGTCCATTGCTTAATTATTTATATTCCTTTAGTCTGTAAGGGTCCACCCATCAAAAGAATCAAAACAGCTTTTCATAAAAATTACTCCCAAGTTGTGAATCCTGTCATGTGAAGTCCATTGCTCTCTGTCTGCTAACTTCTGTCATCCTGCACCGTGTTGTTGCCGTGATGTTACTTCACAATAAAAGCGCATAAGCCGCCTGTCGGAGCTAGATCAAATGAATGACGTGTATTTGATATTATTTGATAATTTTTATACAAGTATTATTCTGTTTGAAATAACTGAACTGTTTCATAGTAGTTTCAGTTTTGTGCAAAAGGAATTAAAGACCTTTCCTATATGGACGCCTGTCCCAAATATAGGCTGGATCAATTCAGTGATTTTAGCAAAAAAAAGCCCGGGCTGTTACTCAAAATTTTAGTAAAGAATCTCTGAAAGTCTTCTTCTCTTCACAAGAGTTATTCAGTAAAATGTTAAAAATGCCAAAACATCTGAAAACTTTAGGAAGTATAATCTACAACATTTACTGACTTTTGAGGATTACCACTTCAGTCACTTGTTTTCATTAAAATGCCCATAAAATTAATTAACACCGAGGGCAGTGCTGAGGGTGCAACTGGATGTACACATGACAAAGAGTTTGTCACAGTCAGCCACGTCAGTCACTTTCAGCATCAGGCACCACCATGCACCTGGAACGCTTTGAGGTTGAAAGTCGGATATTTTAACTCGACATTTCCCAATTCCGAGCAGTCTAGAACGCGGCATGACTGTGTTACCCGCCACGGCTGAAATCCATCCGCATTTGGCGGGTGATAATGTGAAGCCCTGTTCACATTAATTCACATCCATTGTGTGTGTGTGTGTGCGCGAGCATGCGCGCGTGTGTTTTTCCTGTTTTTAAAACCTGGTAGGGAAGTTAACCTGGACTGGATGCAGACTGGATGCAGACTCGTGTCAACGTGGGGACAAAAATTTAGGTCCCCCACAGGTAGAGAATGCTATATGAGCTTTAAGACTTGAGGGTTTTAGGGTTCAGGTTAGAATTGGGTTAAGGTTATTGGTAGGATAAGGATTAAGGTTAGGCTTGTAGTTGTGATGGTTAAGGTTAGGGTAAGAGGCTGAGGAATATATTATGTCAATGAGATGTCTCATGGAACAAACGTCTGTGTGTGTGTGTGTGTGTGTGTGTGTGTGTGTGTCTCCTTTATTTACCTTGGGGCAGTAAATCAACCTGCATATGTACGCTGTTACGACTATGACTTATGAGTTGACAGCAGAATCAGGTAGAGACAGAATGACAGATATGACTGTGTGTGTGCATACACCTTACTAGAACTTCAGTTTGCTGACAGCCATGAAAGCCACACAAGTATTTCTACAGTAAATAGGAGCCACATACAAGTCACACAAACACACACATACACACACACAGACACAGCAAAGACTAATTTTGTAAACGTATATGTCAGCACACAGTGATACCGCAAAGCAGGTACCCGCGGGGTCTTAAAAGTATTATATTATTAAATTTCATATTCCAAAAATAAGGCCTGGTCAGTCAGTTGTTGGGAAAGCAAACAAAACTTCTCTGACGTGCTACTAACAAGCTAACGCTAGCTCGTCACCTGAGAATGCGAAAGTGTCTGAAATTCAGAAAGCCAGAGACACGGACAAGTTGGCGGTTGAGGGTGAGGGCAGTGGCGCTGAGGTTAGCATAACAAGCAGGTCGGAGTGCGAGCCAGTCACACTATGGGGAGTGCTAATGGAACAGCAGAGCTGGAAGACCCACTGCAGGTTACTGGTCAGTGAATGTTACAACAGCAACGAAGAGACAGCTGTGTATAAGATGAGGACGGTGTGTGTGTGTCGGCGTTGCACCAGTGTTGTAGAGTAAAGTTATGTGAATGGAAACATCCAACTAACGTCAATGCACATTAAACTTATATCAGCCAAACCAGCGCCCAACTCCTTATCCCTGCTGCCTTCAAGTCAATACTATATAATACTGTATCTCAAGCAGCCTTTAGATGCAAACACAGAAAGTGACGTTCTTGATTCATTTTATCTTACCAAAGTACAAACACCCCAAAAAGCTATAGTGTGTTAAATATGAATGTATTATAATAAAATATTTTATTAAATTCAGGTAACTTTGTAAATAATTTTCTCAGACTTAAAATTCATACAGATTTTTATCCATTATCCAGCCATGAAGTTGGTATTAAATTTCATCCTACACTGTAATCCCAAACAGTTGTACTAGCTCATAACTAATGAGGTCATTACAGTCAAATGTCCTTATGCAGTTGACCAAACTATAAAGTATTGAGCTCTGTTGAGATTTATGCCACTTTTGATTTTAATTGAATAGGGCTCAAAATTTGATAGCTAATTTCTGTGGAACACTCAAAAAGTTTAGGAACCATACAGTTGTGTCATGACATTATTGACGTCATGACATTTGGTGGGTGGGTCTTATCTCTCCCTCAGGAAAGCTGAATCAGCCATCTTGAATTTGCCTTCATGCGGTGAAGTTTTCATGGAAGTTTTGGAAAGCCCCACAGTTTAATTTGTTTTTATTTGTTTGCAATGCGCACTTTTATCCCCTCGCTTCAAACCACCACCTCAGTTTTTTTCATCATCATTATTGGCCTGCCTTTTTTTCAGCGCCGTCATCAGCCCTGATTTGGTAAGTAACTCTAACGTTTTTTTATTGTTGTTTTTTTAATTGAATTTCGATAAATAGTCTTACATTTGGAACAGGGAATACATGTGTACAATGTGCACAGTGAATATTTGTTGTAAATAGTTTACAAATCCAAGTAATTGTAACTTTAGAAGTTGTTGAATCTGACTTACAACGGTGTAAAGTTATCAGCTTCCAGTTTCCTGGAAGAACTACATTTTCCATAATGCATGTTTTCCCGGGACAATGACGTGGAGGAACAACCATGAGTTTGAACTGTCTCGTGGAGTCCGAAACGTTCTTTATGTCTATGGTCCGAAAGCATAACGTTAACTTATCCCTGCTTCCTGGTTTCTGCCGGTTGTTGTTTTCGCTGTTTGCTGGTAATGCATGTGAGTAACGTTATACTTAGTTCTAACTAACTAATAACTGGCGTTATTTTGTCACTTATTGGGAGAAGTATGCTATCTGGAGCCATTTACTTCTAGTCTTTGTGCTAAGCTAGGGTAGTGTTGTGTGCGTCAGACAGTCACGGCACGCACGGAGATGAAAAGGGTATGTGTGGACTTATCTAACTCTGGGTGATATGGTGAATAAGCTAAAGTCACAAAAAGTCGGCGTGTTCCTTTAAATGGCTCCACATTCTAATAGTTTATTGCTGTTGAGGATGGATAATACTTAGAATCTTAAATCATTTTATCATGAATCCCTTGTGAGTTTTTATCATAATGTTTACTGAAAAAATGTGAGATGGAGACCCAAAATACTGAATCTACCCTCTGTAGCAATGACCACTATCAGAATATAGAACTATTTTTTATTTCCTTTTATTTTAATTCATGACAAGCACTTTGTGACTGATCTCCTTTGATTCTCGTGCCTTTTAAAAAGCACATTGTTGAATAAAAAAAGTTGCTAAATTGTCACTGTGGTGTCACTTTCATCTTTTCTGACATTATTAGCTGATTATAATTGTGTAGTTGGCCGACATCAGTATTTTAGTTTAGAATAAATTGAGTGCATATCCCACTTTGAGTAGAAAAAATTATAGGAAATTTAGTGCATTTCCTACATTATCAGTTTAAGAATATGAAATTTTTTGAGTCTATTTCCCACATTTTATGAGTTTAAGAAAAGTGAGAATTTTGAGTTTATTTCCAACATTTTATTATTTGAAGATTATTGAAATTTTTGAGTGAATTACTCACTAATTTTAAGTTGAGGAATATCAATATTTATAAGATAACATTGAGATAATTTAAGGCAACAGTAAATATAATTTTTAATTTAAGTAAACTTAAAACTTTTAAAAATATCACTTAAATATTTTTGTGTAATCTGTTACAAAATAATTTTTGAGTTCTGTGAACTTATTCGGGTTTACAGTGTAGGTGGTATTAAAAAGGTCTTAAAAAGTCTTAAATTTCTTTGCGAATCCTGGGGGTACCCTGGCAAAGGGTGCATTTGTGAGGCATTCGTATGCAATTATATTCTATGAACCAAAATTTAAAAGACTTTTTTAATTAATTCAATGCTACATGTTTTAATGTGTCAGCTAATACACCCTTCACCTTCTTTAAAGTGATTAAGGTAGCCTAATTATTTTCATTCTAATTTCCCAGTGGCTACAGACGCATTTAACATGATCACCTAATACAAATAATGTAAAATCGTTGCCTGCTCAGCTAAACAAGTATTTGTAAAACAGTATGTAAGAGTGATTGAGTGCACCAATAGAAGAACAAGATTCAGGGTTTTAACATCAAGTAATTTAATAAAATGAATTATCCCATAGGAAAGCAAAATTCAAGATGAGATCTCATAGTTGTTCCTTCTTTTCTCCTAGACACAAATGAGCTGCTTTTAATACCAAGGTGAGACCAAAGGCCTTTTCTCCCACTTCTCAAATTCATCTCTGGAGAAACAACCATATAAAATCTCATTTATGTCTAACTCTGATCAAAACAAGAGATCTCTAACTGATCTTAAATAAGTCTAATTTAAGTCTCCTGAACATTGGACCATGAGATCAGAGAAAGAGCTCAAAGAAAACTCAGCTGTGACTCCTGGGATCTCATGATTCTTCTCAAATATGTCTCAGTTTTCTCATATTGGCCTCAGGAGCAAAAAACTCATCTCTATCTTACTCTGATCAAAAGATGAGATCTCTACAGTATCTTAAATAAGTGTGATTTCAGTCTCCAGAATGCGGATCAGAAAAAAAGCTCCAAGATATTTCTCAGTTTTGTCTTAGTGACCAGGGTTATTTTACTCAAGTATTTTCTTTTTATGGTGGTTTGTACTTGTACTCCCCTTAATTTCAAAATCATTTATATTGTTATATATGTATATATTGTTAATTATCTGTTACAAGTTACTGAGAAAAATAAAATAAATTTTGACATTGAAAATAATGCACTTTCGAATGTCATGTTTTCCAATTTGTTCACAACCAGTATAACTAGAACACCCAATACTCTGACATAATGTTTAGAGATTAATTTATTAAGGACCAAATGCACGCAAGAACTGAGATACAACATGTATCTGTCATACAGAAAGAGCACTTTTACTTAAGTACATTCACTATGGAATACTTTTATACCTTTTACTTGAGTAGAATTTTAAGGACTTTAATTGTGGATATGGTATTTCTCCTCTTTTAAGTAAAGGAAAATTGTACTCTATTTAAAGACAATCAGTCCTTCAATGTTAATTTTAGCTGGATTGTGCAGCGACAGTGTTGTTGGCCTTTGAACAGCAGGAGCAGGAGCAGGGTTCACATCCAGCTCAGGGCAAGCCTCCAGCACATTTCTCCAAGCATAGACAGCAATGTGATACAATCAAGCTCACAAACATCTCTCCAGAGCTCCCAACTGCTTTTTAGGAGCAATAAGCACAACATTGATGAAATCAAAGAGAGACAACGATGAGATCTCATCTGTTACTTTCATTTATCCTTTTGTAATCTCAATTCAGTATCCATTTGTCTTACCCAAGTCTCAAAACGTCAATCTTTCTTCATCTCATCCTTTTCTCCTAAGGGGTTTTAGGAGCAACAATTCAGATTGGAGTGATCTCAAAAAGATACAATGATGAGATCTCATCTGTGACTTCCAATCTCCTATTGTAATTTCAATTCAGTATCCATTTGTCTTACCCAAGTCTCAAAACCTCAATCTCTCTTCATCTCATCCTTTTCTCCTAGGGAGTTTTAGGAGCAACAATTCAGATTAGAGTGATCTCAAAAAGATATACTATTGAGATCTTAGTGTTTTCTCAGGAGTTAAAGAAAAGACTATTCTGAGCAAAAGATTTTTCCTCTGGGATTACATCGATTCCAAGTGTACAACTGATAGCCTGCTGCCTGCTGAAATGGCAGAGAGGAGATTAAGTGTACAGAACTAAAATGCATGCACAGTCACATATGTACACAAGCTCTGGCACTGTTTCTTCTGTATACATTTTTGGTGTCCCTTAATTTTTGTAAAGCCCTTTCTGACAAGCCAAAATGCTGTATAAATATAGCTGATTTAGAATTTTGGACTTGATAACTGCTCACTGCTTGAGGTAAGTGATATAAATACGAGTACATATGAAGAGAATGTTTCTCAGAGAGACATGATTCATCGCCAACAGTTGCATACTGCATGAAAAAGTGGGTGAGACGTTTGATTATTTATATTGAAACTGATGACTCACACATACACCGGACTCCTACAGAGGATTATGTAAATATAGAAAATTGCCATTGTGAAGTTTTAATTAGATTGGTCTTTAAAACGTGGCAATACATGTCAAAAATGCTAATTTGCTTTGTCATTTATTGTATTTAAGGCTTAAGATGAAATAAAAGATTAAAAGTGAATTGCTTCACATGTCACCATCCCAGATAAAGTAATTAAAGGGTCACTACAATATCTTTCAAACTGGACCTTATTTTCCTTAGTTTTTGAGTCTATGTGACTAATTGGGACTACAGTTTTTGAAATTGATCCAGTATTGAGAAAATCTGGCTCTTTAAAGTGGTCATATTATGCTTTTTGACTTTTTCCCTTTCATTTAATTCAATTCAATTCTATTTTATTTATATAGCGCCAAATCACAACAACAGTTATCTCACAGTGCTTTTCATAAAAGAGCAGGTCTAGACCATACTCTATGATGTTATTTACAGAAGCCCAACAATTCCCACCAAGAGCAAGCACTAGGCGACAGAGGCAAGGAAAAACTTCCTTTTAAGAGGCAGAAACCTCGTGCAGAACCATGGCTCAGGGTGGGCGGCCATCTGCCTCGACTGGTTGGGGGTGAAGGAGAGAGAGAGAAAAAGAGAGAGAGAGAGAGAGAGAGAGAGAGAGGGGAACAGAGAGAAAAAAGAGAGGGATGGAAGGAGAGAGGAGAAAAGGAGAAAATTACAGGTCATCCAGGTTTTAACATCCTGAAGGCACATTTGAAGTTTAGCTAACTGATGAGTTTCATCTGGCTTGATCGATAGATATAACTCAGTATCATCTGCATAACAATGAATGTTTATGGAATATTTTCTGATAATATTGCCTAAGGGAAGCATATATAAAGTGAAGAGGATTGGTCCGAGGACAGATCCTTGTGGAACTCCATGACTAACTTTGGCATGCATGGAGGACTCATCATTAATATGTACAAGCTGAAATCGATCTGATAAATAGGACTTAAACCAGCTTAGAGCGGTTCCTTTAATGCCAATGAAATGTTCCAGTCTCTGCAATAGGATCTGATGGTCAATGGTATCAAATGCAGCACTAAGATCTAATAAAACCAGTACAGAGACAAGTCATTTGTCTGATGCAATGAGGAGGTCATTAGTAATTTTCACCAGGGCTGTCTCTGTGCTATGATGAGCTCTAAATCCTGACTGAAAATCCTCAAATAAACTATTGCTCTGTACAAAGTCACACAGCTGTTTAGCAACTGCTTTCTCCAGGATCTTAGAGAGAAATGTGTTGTGGTGGCAGCCCGGCTGATGGTGAGTGTCCTGTTTTTTTTTTCTCCTTTTTTATCAGTTATTCTGCTTTTTCCTTGGTTTTCTGTTCCCTGCCTGGCTCCCTCCCTGTGTTTTCTCCCCTGTGTGTGCTCTCTCTCCCTCTGCTCCTGAGCCCAGCCAGCGACCCGCACCTGCACCTCGTCAGCCTGCCACACCTGCCAGTAGTCAACCTCATCCCTGCCTGTATTTCAACCCCGGTTCTCCACACCATTCTTGCTTGATCGTCATTGCTCCATACCCGGTGCCACCTCTGCGTTCAGGCTCTTGTGTTTTTTGTTTTCTCACATTTTCCCTGTGCTTTGTCTCCGTGATCTCTTACCCTGTCTCTCTGTCTGTTTCCCTCCCAGGTACACTCACCCTCGTCCTCCGTTCAATCGGCTGGGCTCATCCACCGGTCCTCTCCTCCTCGGACTTCCCCCCCCACGGCGTCCTCCCTGTTCTCCCTCGCCTCCTCGCTTCCTCGGCCCCAGTGTTCCCCGGCTCCCTGGTCCCCAGTCCCCTTGGTTCCCCGTGCCTGTGTTTCCCCGGCATCCACCTCTCCCTCCACTCCAGTCCCTCTACCCCTTTTTCCCCCTCAATAAACCTCCTTCCCTCTGAGTGCTGCTGAGTGCTCTAAGGGTAAAACTGCTTTAAGCAACCTAGTTGGGATGGGGGTCTAAAAGGCAGGTTGATGGTTTAGATGAAGAAATTATTGAAGTTAGTTGGTAAAGGTTGAGGGAAGCAAAACGGTCTAAACATATATCTGGTTCTACAGCCGTTCCTAAGGTTCCTTAGTTTAGAGATAAGTCAGTGCCAGTTGAGGGCAGGTCTTGGTGAATTTTGTTTCTATTAGTTAGAATTTTATCATTTATAAGTTTTAAGATTATCTTGCCAAATTAAACGAGAATTTTCCAGTTTGGTGGAACGCCAATTCCTCAAGTTTCTGCGATATTTGCTTTAATTTGTGAGTTTCAGTATTATACCATGGAGCCAACCGTCTTTGTTTTATTTTCTTTTTTAGAAGAGCTACAGAGTCGGGTGTCATTCGCAGCGAGCCTGCAGCACTATAACAAGATGATCGATTTGGGAGGGACTGAAATTAGCATAGGAGTCCTCCGTTACTGTGACTTGATAATGAATTTAGAGCTGTGTAATATTGTGTAATAGGTTTGCAAAGTCCATCCCAAAGGGAGTTACCATCTAAGACAAAAAACATTCCTCTGAACTGCCTGAACAGTTCAATTGTAGTCCAGCCTTTACTTCCGTAACCTATCTGCATTACTTTGTTCTGCCCAGACCGTTCTCATCTCAGGGCGTCCAATACCAACACTTTCAGAAAAAGTGACAAAGCATAGTTATTTGTGTGAGACGCCCACGCGGTCATATTATCCTAAATAACTTGCATCTTCCAGGCTAGATCTATAACTGACAGCATACACAAACATTTAACTATTTATTGGAAAAATCTATTTTTATTAGGATCCCCATCAGCACCAGTATAGGAAATGTTAGCTGTTCTCACTGGGGTCTATTCATTTGTATGGTCATAATGAAAATTGATTATTAAATAACATTAGCATTTTCACTGGAAGGAGCTGAAAATAAATTGTACACCATTTTAATTCTACTTAATTCTCCAATTTATTTTTGTGTTTAATCACAAACTACAGTAATCTGCTCACCTTGCTTTTCCCGTCAGACACAGAAGCACACATCTACACCTGTCGTCTCTCTGTCTGCTCTGACTTTATTTGTCACCAGTTTTATTTAAAAAAAACTTGCGTTTGGTTTTTCACCCGCGATTCCGTTTTCACAGCAGCAGATGAGCCGCGTGTGGAGGAGGCTTGTTGTTACCGATAGAGACCACCGTGGTATGAATGACATCGTCACCAACAGCTGTTGACTGTTGCTTTACCTGCTCCCTGCTTTACAATATCCACTGCATCTCTGTCTGTGTGTTTCTCTGCAGATGTAGGGAGCGTTGCGTCTTCTTCACTCTCGTAAATAACTTCCGCACACCTAAGACATGTTTTAGCCTGTGTGTGTGTGTGGCTGTGTCATGAGGTTACTGTCTGGGCTGACACCGAATATTAGAAGATTCGATGCTTCAATGGGCGGAACCTGATTCAACTGTCAATCTCACAGCGAAAAAAGGATGGGGGTGCTCAATGTCTGATTTTACATAGAACTACCAGTTTTTTCCCAATAAGTTAATATACAGCCTATTTACAATTTAATAATACATTTCAATGTTTAATGCTTTAATGGTCTTCAAAAAGCCTTAGTTAGTAGTAATTTGAATGAGACTGCAGCTCTGCAACTTCTCAAGATTAAAGCGGAGCTACTCTGTGTACTATGTAAATCCTTAGTGTTTCACATGTGTGCACAGTAGCGCTGTCCCCGACTAAGGATTTACATAGTCGAATCAGAATCGTCAAGTCCTGCCTATAGTCGACTGATAGTTGAATCATGTGTGTTTTTTTGTACGCGGTGATTGGGGGGGGGGATACATAAGGTAGCTCCGCTTTCATCTTTAGAAGCTCTGCTTTAATCTGCTCTGCTCTTTTTTGATAGGCTTTTCTTCTTTTGCTTTGGACAAAGCCAGGCCTAGTAAGATAGGCTAAACACATCCAGCTCTGTACTTAATCTTCACAAATGTTAAAAAGGTTTTCCTGTAATGTAGGATTATATGAAAGGAAATTATCTAACTTGCTGCATGATTAGCACAAGACTTGGCAGAGCATGCGCTGAGAACAAGAGATTAGTAAAAGTCACTCATTTAAGGCTCATGAACCAAAGTCTGAGTAACTAATGTTGAATCAATTTGCCCAACAAATCAGTCAAGTGAAAAAACAGCAACAGGTGGCACAGGAGTGATGGGGTAGCAGTGGGAGAGAGAGTTCTGTACACCAGCACATTCAAACATCCAGGCACAGTGATGAAGGACAGATGACAGAGAAACAGCAAAAGAGGAAAAGGTCCAAAGAGCACAAACAGAGAAGAAAGTTACATGACCAGGCAAGGATGAAGGCATTTCAAAACTGGAGAAACCTCAGAGATTTGAAACTGGGGCTGCAGAGCTTCTGAGGGAGCAGTAAAAGGAGGGTGTATTTGTTTGGCAGTTGAGTTCAAATATCAACTGTCCTTCTGGAGAATCAGTAACTAATTTACTCAGTTGAATAAAAAGATTAGTATTTATGGCATAATCAGAGTATTCTTTGGTTTGATTAATCAGTAATAGAGCTGCATCTGCTTCACTACACCACCTGGTTATGTGTGTGCGTGTGTGTGCGCGCGCACAGGGGAAAGAATTCTTACTTTTCTACTGCTGTAAACCCCATGTGTCCTCTGGTATATTGTGGTCAAAAATGAACAGATTTCAGCTAGAAGCCATCATCAGTGCAATCAAAACAGTAGAAATGGCAATTTATATAAACAGGTGAGGTTCAGACACCAATCAGCAGAGTGAATATATAATTACTAATGATAGGATCCACCTGTAAATCAACCATCCTGAAGCAGCCATCTGATTTCAAATGCCAGTCTATGTAGTGGTATGTAAATCTCAGCCGTTAACGCAGATCAACAGTCAGTCGTTATAGCCACCTTGTCGGTCGAAAGTAACTGTGCCTTATTTCTTTTCATTCTACTGCTTCTCAGTGCCGCTAGCAACGTGATGCTTGCAATGTGCCTGGGTTAGTGTTGCTCAGAAGCTCACAAAATCCCTCACCGTCCACCGCGTTTATAGGCATCATGTTCTTTTACACCGTAAAGTAAAACTGTGCGCACATTACTACAGCCTCTTCTAGCTAACACTGAAAAAAGCTTTCTGCTTTGGACTTGCACTGCAACCATCAGGTACTGAACTTTCAGGTGATACAACATTGATGTTGTACTGTATTAAAAAAATAAAATAATAAATAAAAAATCCCCCTCTATGTGTCATCCTCAATTTAGGGTCCTCTACCAGAGGCCTGGGAGTTTGAGGGTTTTGCGCAATATCTTAGCTGTTCCTAGAGCTGCACTCTTCTGTTTTTGTCTGTGGAATATGCCGTCCAGCGGCTTGTCTTTCCATGAATGTTCTTCGTATTCCTTGTCCTCTTCCTCAGGTTTCTGCTGCCTGAGGTATTCACTAAGCCCTTCATCTTTGGGGGCCATCTTCCCGATGTACTCTTGGATCTTTGTCGTTTCATCCTGGACAGTGGTCTTGACACTCACTAGCCCTCAGCCTCCCTCGCTACGCTTGGTGTACAGTCTCAGGGTGCTGGATTTGGGGTGAAACCCTCCATGCATTGTGAGGAGCTTTCTTGTCTTGATGTCAGTAGCCTCTATCTCCTCCTTTGGCCAGTTTATTATACCAGCGGGGTATCTGATGACTGGCAGGGCGTATGTGTTGATGGCTCGGATCTTGTTTTTCCCAGTCAGCTGACTTTTTAGGACCTGCTTTACTCTCTGTAGGTATTTGGCTGTGGCGGACTTCCTTGCTGCCTGCTCATGGTTTCCTTTAGCCTGCAGCACATCTGCAATGTGGCCTTCTGGTAGTTCAATTCCCTCGGTTCTGATCATCTTCCCTCCTTTTGATACCATGGACACTTGTCCAGTCCGAATGACATTCCAATGTTGTTGTTGTAGATCATGTTAGTGTGGATCAGTGATTCGATGATTCGCTCGTTTCTGGCATACAGCTTGATGTCATCCATGTAGAGGAGGTGACTGATGGTTGTTCCACTTTGGAACCGGTATCCGTAGCCAGTCTTTGTCTGGCTGAGGGGGTTCAGGCCTATGCAGAACAGCCGCGGGGATAGGGCATCACCTCGGCTATTCATTTAGTTGACACAATGGAGGATGAGTCACAGTGGGAATCAAACCCGGGTCTCTCACACCAAAGGCATGTGTCGTAGGCTTTCTTGTAGTCAATCCAGGCGGTGCACAGATTGGTCTGCCTGGTCTGTCAACCAGTAGCTGGTGCTTGGCTCCCCTGGTATTACTACCCATGTATTGAGCCCCCTATGATACCTGACAGGAGCTTGTGCAGAGGCAGGTTATTTGCTGGTAGTTGGATGGGAGTGTTCCCTTCTGGACTGTCCGTCCTTGGGTTAACCATTCAGGGTGGGTCCCATCCATCAGTTGGTTCATTTGTGCTGCCAGGCATTCATGGAGTGCAGTTAGTTTGTGGATGAGGATCATGTCAGGTAGCATATCTAGGATCACTGTTGCTGTGGCGTACATTACGATACAGGGGCCTGCAAGGATGGTACATCTTCACATCAAGGGCTTGTTGTTATTGGGGCTTGGGACCCAATCTCTGAGTGTGGGGATGATGATACGTATGTGACGTATAAATAGCAGTGTCCCTACTGCCTCAGCATCCTTTTTTCTTCAGCAAACAGCGAACTGCTCACTGAATTCACCACTTCCACGGATGGAGTCGCCACTACTAGAAAATTATGTTTGCACCTGGGTGAGGTGACCCATGTCATGCCCGGAGGAGTCCAGGCCCCCACCCCCTGCCAGCTGACTTGCGGCTGGGGAAGGGAGTGACTGTCCAAGTGACCGTTATGGAGGGAGAGAGGCCTGCTGACGCTGCCACAATCCCCCATCTGCTGTTCAAGACGCTACTGTTTTACATGTGCTGCTTGTGTAAAACTATGGTGAGGCTTTTGAGAATGTGGAAATCATTTTTTGAGTAAAACATGTTTATTACATTCCTCAAAGAGCTAACGTTAACTCCTGGGGGGAGGCTAAGGGTTCGCCCTGCGGCCTTGTGTTCACAAAGCCACTGTTCTAACATGTGCTGCTTGTGTACACTGTTGTGATGCTTGTGAATGTAAAACCATTTATTAGAAACACAAATTACATTCTTAGAAGTGCTAATTCCCCACCACCAACCCCATCCCATTGAGCTAGCCGTGTTGAACGCGCCGCTGCGCTCACCGACGCTAAGCTAATGGTTCGGCCCACGACGCCTTCCCGGTCAGAACGTGGGTGAGGCCCAGGCGTCCACTTCGCTACCCTGGCCGCCGAGTCCGCGCGGCCATAATGGTCCGCTTGGGCAATGCAGCAGTCTACTGCACTCTGCATTACCAAACCGCCCGTGGGACTCGCACGGTAGCTAGGTCACTGGCGGTGAAAGCATGTTACATAAACAGACACGCTGCCCTGCCGACATCTCTTTCGCCGAGCGGTCACAGCACAGCTAGGCTGGTCCGCTATAGCTGGAGAGAGACAGCCAAAGTCAGGTCTCTCTCGGTATAGTGGGACAAAAGAGATCGCGCGCTGCTTCTGTTGGTTTCGTTTCCTCCACGAGCGGCTCGTAGCGCCTGTTGCAGCAGGCGAGGCTGTCTACCCTGCCGCTGCTTCACATGGAAGCTGTGAGCTTAAGGCTGATGTAGACACTGGGTGACGTGTCAACCACAGTCATACTGGCTGTGGTGCGTTCAAGGCCCGGTCTGCCTTTTCCAAGCCTTATTATTTATTTAAATAATTTAAAAAAAAGGGTGACAGAGGGACTGAGGCTGTCGCACACAACCACTCCTCCTCCCTCCGTTATGTGTCCAGCATGCATTTATTTGTGTTCCATGTGCTGCTGTGTACACATTGAAAATACTGTGAATGTTTAACTGATTAAATACAGTACATTCCTAAAAAGCATTCTCCTCCCCACCAAACCCTCTCCATCTTCGGCTCGGTGCGTAACGCACTTCAGTCTCCACAAAACTGCACGTTCACTAATGCTAAGCTAATGATCCGACCTACGGTCCCCACTGCTCTCCTTGCTAAGCTCGAGAGAGACAGTGGGAGGGCCCAGGTCTTTGCTGCGCTATTCAAACCACTGGGACAGAAGCCCATGTCCCACGTCGCTCTCCTGGTGGCATCCAAGCGAGACGGTAGTAGAACCTGGGCTTCCAGAGCCCTGCCGCTCTGACGCCGTCTGCTGAAGAGGGGGTTGAATGCTGAGGCAGTAGGGACACTGCTATTTATACATCACGCACGTATCGGTAGCGACTATTGGTGGGCTACGTGCACGTGATTGGAGGAGGTAGTAATCATAGAGTCCAGAAGAGGGCTTCACCTGTGCTTATAGAACTAGGGTTACCATATCGTAACCTTCATTATGCTCATTGGTGTAGCCTGATGAAGACAGACCAAATTATGCACACACAAAAAAGACAAACTACTCTTATTTCATGTGAATGTGACTGATGTAACGTTTCAACTACAGATGATCTTCCTCAGGTAAAAGTGAAGAAGTGAACACACCTATTTAATAGGCAATAAATTATGAAACATCACAGAATTATCTCCTAATTTGATTTGTTTGCCAAATATTAGGGACAAGAAAAAAAATAAATTACATTTTTAAACAGTCTTTACTTATTGGAGTACTACATTAAGGCAATATTTTGTTATCACTTGATGGATACACTGGGAATATTGTCCCGGTGTTAATGTGGCAGGTTATCTAATCAGGAGATGATGTCATTTCATCACAAATAAATACAAGTGTATGTTAACTTCTTTACCTTTACCTGAGGAAGACCATCTGAAATATCACATCCACATCAAATAAAAGACTTGGTGAATATGACCCATTGTTTTTTTTTTCTTAAGTCACTCACTAAGTTACTCACTAGACAAAGATTTTTTTTAGTAAATATGGTTGTACTGTTACTCAAGTAGTTATTTTGATGACCACTTTTACTTCTACTTGTTTTTGCAAAGTAACAGTACTTTTACTTGAGTACAGTTTTGGGCTACTCTGCCTACCTCTGCCAAAGGACATTCAAGAGATTATTGTATGCTGTATTGAGAGAAAAACAACATCGGGCATTGTCAAAAAATGGTTATACAAGTTGTGTGTCAAATTTCTTTCGGACACTAAGTATAAAACAGTTTCTAGATCAAAATCAAATACTGATTCCAAAATTTATTTTAAGAAGAAGGTGATTAATGTGAGGCTCAGGATCTGCTCTGTATGTGTGGTTGTTTGTCTCTGTGCTTGCTTGTTTATGGTTTATTTTGTGATCTGTCTGTTTTCAGTTTTTGTCTTTGAGTGTTCTATCTGTTAGATCCATGTTTCTGCATCGTGTCCCATTTCCTGTTTTAGTCTGGTAATCGGCTGTCTCTGGTGTGGGTCTTGTGTGTGTGGACAAATACACACACCATCAAATTTAAATACAATTGTCAAAAACAGTACAGTGTCTGACATGGAAATTGAGGCTTGAGTTGGAAAAAAAATCTTGTTCAAAGTTGTGGGAATACATACACACATGCACACACATTTAGCGGGATAACACAAAGTGGTGCCCAGCATGGGTTGTTGTTAATAAAAACAGGTATACAAAAACTCAGTGGGGGACTGAATTTAAAGTTTCAATTATTTCTTTTAACAAGACAGCCAGCAGTCCTGTGGGCGTAAACACCCCCCTGCAGAGCACAAGAGATTTACCAGGATCTCCTGGCAATGCTGAAATGTCAATCACGCTTTGTGTATCTACATATGCCTATGCCTATATGTGTGTCTGAGTAAGGGTGTGTGTGTGATCAGGGTTAATGTCTTTTACTGTCTTATCTTTTTCGCATTAGAGACTATCAGAAATTCCACAAATACTATGTTTCATAAAGTTACATTAAATAACAAACTACAAAGTTAGATGTAGAGAGTGGTAAAGAAATGTCAATTTAGGGAGGGAGAAAGAGAGAGAGAGGAACCATAGTCCAGATCCTGTAGTTGTAGCATTTAGGCAGACACAAACTCTCACTGAATTCAAACGGTTTTGCTTCAGGCAAGTCACGGAACTCTGTCTCTGCTTCCTCCTCATGCCAATGACGACAGGGTTTTTATAAAGTGGGTGAAGGGAAGATTAGCTGGCTTGTTAGCATAAATGATCCAATGCATCCCTACCTGATCCCACCTGCAGTTGTTGGACAAAGAGATAACAGCAATCTACAGCTTCACCATCCCTAGCCTCTCAAATCAAACGTAATAGCTGCAGAGGTGTGTTTGCACTGCAAACCTCGATTCAATTGTAAATTATTGCTTACATGATTTATATTTCGTTATACTGTATAACCAGTGTGACAGTATCTAACGAAGACATGCTGCATGTGTACTAGAACAATATCAAATCATTGATTGGTCAATTAAAAATGTTTTTGTAACTTTTCATCAAAACCACTTTTGAATTCACTTTTAAATTTGAATAGTCGGGACTGCACCCTAAAAGAGATCTGATGTTTGTGTGTCAAAATAGAGCAGCAAAGTCAAAGAAAATATCTGAAAACATTTGAATGCACTTGCTCATGAGAAAAAACATCACGTGTCACCACCATCACCAACACACATAGACGCACAAGCACACACTTTTGTAAATTTATTAGCACACTCTCACTGTTGAGTGCACAGCATAGCAAGCACACGTCCCATGGGTCAGACAGGAAGGTTAAACAGGCATGAGAGGAAGAGGAGAAGACAGGAGGAAGGTCACTGCAGCTTATCTTCTTTTCTGTCATTCTGTCTGCTGCCCCTCAGGCTTAACACGAGAGCACACACACACATACATCCACACATACACACGAACACACTTCAGGCCATGATGGTGACCCATGAGGACACTCTGTAAATTGGTGTGAGAGACTTATCTTACACTACTTGCCCTAAAACTAGGAGGCCGTTCTTCCAGACGATTATCAACCATTCTGCATGTCTTTCTGCTTTCATTGGTTTGACTGTGTATTGGTCTTTCACTTTGCCATGTCCATGAAATGCTGTACATTCACTTGCTGTTTATCTATTTCTCACTCCAGTCCTATTTACATGGTATTCAAACATTTTACATGGGGATTTGTGGTATATTATATATATATATATAAAATATAAATATGTATTTATAATATAATAAATAATAAATATAGATATTTGAGGAGATTGTCCCTGATTTTAATCTCATGTAAATTTGCCATGGTTGTATTATGTAAAGTAAAGTACCCCAAACAAACTACCAATGGTCTGTTATGTGAAGCATGATTTCTCCTGGGAATATTTTATTACTGTCAAGAAAGTCAGGCTACAATGAAAACTAGAGCAAATTTTAAAATCAGGAACTGATTAAACCACTGCAGTTGGAGTGCTTCTAGCTCGTGCAGTTTCCCTAGTGAACACAAGTGGAGCTCGTCTTAGGTGGAAAACTGGTGAAGGATCAGTTTTTGTCACTGCTCGTGACTCTTAGTCATTATTTGGAGCACATGGGCAGAAGGGGGTAGGATCTGGGAGGAATAGGCTGAACTTCTGCACAAGTTACACCTACTCGCCTCCTCTTTGGTGGGTTAAAAGAAGTGGCTGGTGACTCCATGTGGATCAAAAGAGAGATGTGGCTGTGCCTACCCCCTCACCTGGCTGCTTACTGCTCGTAGCTGCCAACCTCCCCCCAGTGCAGTTAGCACTGCACAGTGCAGAATAAGTTGGCCATTTGAAATAGAAAAACAAAAAGACCCAATGATGTTTCTAGTTTTTAGCTGTACAACAGAGGAAGGAGCCACATAGTGGGGAATGTGGTTGCTATTGTTAGGAGGTGACTTTTTCACATGTCACATGTCTATATCATAGCATCCTGTGATGTGTGTTGCATTTAACAAACCAAACTGTTTTTAATAGTGTGACCACTGCCTCTGTATTTATGCATCTTTACATTCTTCTCTTTCTCTTCTCTCAAATTTTTCAAATTCAAATTAGCTTTATTGGCATGAATGTATAACAGCAATATTGCCAAAGCATCATACAAAATACATAAGAACACATCAACCCCATAAATTTGATTTTGATGTCTCTGCCTCTCTTTTCTTTCATCAGTATTTCCTGTAAACGGTCTGTCTTTCTCTTACGCTCTCTCTCCCTCTCTCTGTATTTCTCTCTCCTCTCTTACCTGCAGCATCAGCAGGATTTGCGACGATGGGTCAGGTGTTAATGTGAATTTCCTGATTTATATAATCTCCTCCTTACATAATCTCACAGAGGCACAAATACTAACAGACTCCCTCTGACCCACTCTGGTGCTTTGCTGCCTCTGTTTGCTGTTAACAGTAGCAGATACACGAAGTTTGAACAGCCATTAATGCAAAGATGATACTCTATAGGCAAGCAGCATAGCACACCAACCACCACTGAAATTGATTTAGCCTGACCTGTACAGTTCTATTTTTGCATGTTTTTTTGTATTTGCATTTATGAGTCATCACAGTTTCTGTGATGTTGTGTCAAAAGCGCACAAACCTGTTTATTTCCATCCCACCAGTTATTTTTTTCCACAGAAATTCCAATACAACCTCCTTCTTGGAATTTGCAAAACAGCATGTTGTGAAAAAAGTTAAATATCCACTTACAAATGTAGCAGCGACCTTTGAAGCAGCAAAGGGGTATTACTAGGTCACTGAATCTCAGCAGGCTTTTTTAAAAGTCAAAAGGATTAGACTCCAGGAAAAAAGAGTAGGTGGTATTATAAAGCAAAGGTGTTCTTACTAGCATCAGATTTTTCATTGCCTGTGTTTCTTTGACTCCGCCTGCTGATGTTTTACACAACGAATCATATTATTTTAGCATTTCTTCCTCCAGTGTAGCTCTGTGTACAAGCCTGTTTATGTAACTACAAACATGAATTGTATCAGAGAATGATGAGCAAAATCCCGGAAATAAGTTTGCCCTACTGCATCACCCCAGAGCTGTCTTGTCAGTGTGTCTCACTGTAATCCTCTAACACAGGCTATAAGAGTTATAAAATCAGAGCATAAAAAAAGAAAGAGTATATGACACTAAACACTGTGCCTGTGTTACGTATGCTGTCATGCTGTTGGATAGGTGCTTTCACAAAGAAAAAATGTAAGAAAATCTGATTGTATATAAACTATACAAATCCACTTAGGATTTAACTTCCACAAATGGACAATGACATATTTCATCACATTATACAAGAACATGTTCAGCACTACTGTTTGAGACTTCTGAGACCTAATGCTCAAAACATTTGCATACATTTTCAAGACATAGCAGCATAAGCATCACATTTCAGTGATATATGTCACACTCTGCCTGTCTGCCATGCGGTCTTTTGCACTTTTGTGTTGAGTTAGCGTTATTTTGGTCTGTTGGGTTTTGGGGGTCTGTCTTGTCTTTCGTCTAGTGTTCGGTAACCCTTGTCATGTCTGTTACCCCAGTGATCCCTCTGCATGTCTGTCTCTGTTTTCCCCTGCTCTCTCTCTCTCTCCCTACCTGTGCCTCGTTAGCCTCATGTCTTTCACCTGTGTTGCTCCCGCCCTGCTCATTAGTCCCTGTGTATATATACCTGGTGTTTCTGTCTTGTCTTTGTTGGGTCATTGTTTATTGTCACCTTGTTGCAGTTTGTTCTCGTGTCTCCAGCTTTACTCACCGTGTCTCCCTGTTACCCTGCTCAGTTTTGGATTCTGGTTTTCACCCTTTTGGATTTCTGTTGGACAGTCTTTGTTTTTGGACTCAGTCAATCAGCCACTCAGTTTGTAAGTGTGCTCGCCTTTGTTTGTTTATTAAAACCCCTTGAACTGTACCTCTGCCTTGCGTCCTGCATTTGGGTCCTCCAACCTGCTCAACCCTGCCTTCACCACAAAACTGTGACAGAATGACCCGACCAAGTGTTGACCCAGCGGACCTAGCGTTTCTGGCAGAGGATATAAGGGAGTGGACGTCGACCTGCGAAAGCTTAGGTTCCTCAATCCTGGATTCCACGGACTTGATTCGTAGACTGTTTGTTTATGGCCTCATGGAGAAGACCCTGTGCAGCAAGCCAAGGCTGCTGAATCTCCCCTCCCTGGCTGAGCAGTTGGTCGTCATTAGACGAATGAAGAGAGACCTGGAGCAGATCATGGACACTCCCGAGGGTTCGCTGCCTGGTGGCGCTCAAGCTGTCAGCCACCAGCCGGTTTCCCAGCCTGCGTCCCGATCAGTCAGGCTTGGCACCCTCAGCCTGTCCAGCCACTCTCCAAGCCTGCCGTTTTCCCGGCCTGCTAGCGCTCCAGCGGCTAGCTCCCTGCCTGTTTCCTGGCCTGCTAGCACTGCAGTGGCTAGTCATCTGCCTGCTCCATCCCCCTCCAAGTCGGCTCAAACTTCCAGGTTGGTTGGGGATTCATGGACTTCCAGCTCTCTGGCTGCCTTTCTGTTGGACTTACCTTTGGAGCCAGAGAGTGAACAGACGGAGTGTCCCCAGCCAACCAACCACTGGTTGGAGGGAGACCGGTCTGCTAGCAGACCTACACAGCTCCGGTTCCGGGCCTACTAGCCTGGAGGCTAGCACCTCGTCGAACTCTGCGTCGGATCCACCTCCAGTAAGGCCAGCTGGAGGGCGACGTAGGCCACGACGACGAGCGGCCAAGAAACTGGCACCTGCACCATCCCCGTCGGTGGACTGACCAGCACCAGCTCCGTTGGTGGCCCAGCCGATTCCTGTTCCTAGTGCTCAGTCGGTGGTCAGACCAGCTCCAGCACCTCGTGTCTCGCCCGTGGTCCTCAGCCCAGCAGCTCAGTCTGTGGTCCTCAGCTGTGCTCTGCCACCGGAGATCCCAGGCTCCCTACGCCGGTCCCCGGCCCGACCTTTGGAGAAGCCTCGCCTTCTTCGGCCTCTGGTGGGTCCCTTCCGTCATCTGCAACCCCTGCTGACACCTTTTGGAGAGATCTCGCCTTCATCGCCGGCCTCCTGCTCAGTCTCCGGAGCGATCTCTTCTTCGCTGCTGACCTCCAGGGAGGATTAGTTTCTGTCTCTGGCCCCCTGTCCGGCCTCCAGAGAGGTCTCGCCTTCGCCACCGGCCTTCAGGGAGGATTCGCCACCTCTGGTCCTCCCGCCCAGTTGGGTCGTCCTCCCAGGCAACCTCCTGAATGTTGTTGCCTCCCTGTTCTGCCTGGCCTCATGGGTCGTCCCGCGGTATGCCCACCTGAACTGTTTTGCCCTCCTGGTCTGCTGTGTCGACCTCAGGGTCTGCCCCCTGAACTTTTGTTCACCTTGATCGGCCTCCTGAACTGCCTTGCCCTGCCGGTATTTGGCCCTTTGAGACTTTTTGTTTTTCTGGCCCTCTGCCTGGGCCGGCTTGACCTGTTTGGTTGTGTAGGTTTTTTTTTTTTTTCATTTTAGGACGTCAGGGGCTGTCCTTTTGGGGGGGGGGGGTACTGTCACACTCTGCCTGTCTGCCATGCGGTGTTTTGTGTTTAGTTAGCGTTATTTTGAACTGTACCTCCTTTTGCCTTGCGTCCTGCATTTGGGTCCTCCAACCTGCTCAACCCTACCTTCACCACAAAACTGACAATATACAAACATTGCTGAAAATATTTGATATGTATTAAGATCATGATTTACACTCAAAATATTGCTTACATGTTATAAATTATATGAAGTGACATAGTTTATAAATTTAAGTAACAGGGAAAAAAGTAATAAGTAAAATCGTCACCATTATCAATTTAATTTGTAACAAGAATGTCTGAAATTTGCCTAGGATTTATGGAGACTTTGTGATGTTCCAGTAACTTGCCTGGCTTCTGCCACAGTTTAGCAGAAAATTCAGGTAAGTCCAGTTTTGCTTTGCTGATCATTCTTTTCTTAGCAGCCCTAAGCACTGCCAACAGTCAGCGGAGCCAGTAGCTCTGGCCCTGGCTCACGCTTTGCCTGTACTTTGAGTAACTACCAATAATTTGGAGAAACCCAAGGATTTGATTTCTCCATAGTTCTGAGTGTCATAAGTATGGCGTTTGTACAGGTTTATATCTTGGAAATAATAGTTAGTGGATTAGTGTGAGTTAAAGTGAACCCCAGGGTGGACTGCGCACTATTCATTATCATCTTTCAATAATTGTTTGGATTTAATTGTGTATGACGATTGCTAGCTGTGACCAATATTCCCAACACTGCATAATTTGTGTACCAAACACTAGTCCCAACAGTCATTACAGAATCAGCATGTGAGACTGAAACAGGGTTAACAGAAAGACATGTATGGTGTATCTTAACATCAACACATCTTTTATTTTCTTCATATAGTACAGTAATTATACCAAAGAGACGGGGTCAGCGTACAAAGCTTCGGGCAGATATATTGTGGGGATTGAATATTTTACTGATACATACAGTTTTGTTTTTTGTGACTTTTGTCAGATTGTTAATCATATTAATAGAAAACAGCATTACATTTTCCATTAAAATGTGTTGCACATTATTTGTATTTAGCGTACATTCATGGAGACGAGGTTGTGATTACTATGCTATTGAGAAATGGTCACGTTTTATTAGGTCGCAGCTGTTTTGTTGACAATGCCAATAAGTGGAAACAAGCTCACAAATGTGACAGTGTGTTGCAGCTTTAAGTTGTTGTTCTTGTTTCTACTTTCTTGTAGAACTGTTTTTTTTACCAGATTTTAATGAAATGATTCAGCCTGTGGAGGAATGGAATTCCACTTTCATTTCTTTTCTTCAAGTTAGAAGAATACCCTTCTCACTAGTGGGCAAACGTCTTGACACACTTGTCATGTTGAATCACATAAGCACATGTGAGATTAGTCTCAAAAGGCTTTGAGGTGAAGTACATTATCTTTAGGACTTGTATAAATACTTTGTTACTTGTGGGACGCGGTAGCTTTTCATTTTCTGTCTTGCAGTGCATGAGGGTCAAATCGGACTGGTGTGGTTACATAAGCTTTGGCTCTAGTCAAACTGTGCACAATTACACTCTGTTGATTTAAATCTAATCTGAAGTGATAAGATAATGAAATATCAGTGATTTACAGCTGCCACAATAGATGTTGCACAGTTTAAAATACTTATGACTTTTTTTGCGTGGCATTTTATTAAATTTGACACTACAATTCACTTCAAGTTGTCGACTTGTCATCAGCTGTCAGTAACCGCTATTACTAGAATTCATCAGTCATAGCAGCCATTACGTATGAATATGCGTGGTTGATGTGATGTTAATCTTCATGATTACCAGCCTCTAGTATTGCCCATTCTCCTATACTCACGCGCGCGCGCGCACACACAGTCAGCCTTTAGCTTCATCATGCAAATTCAAGTTCACTCACACAGAGATGACAAAAGGGCATATGTAACTTGCTCACATCATCTGCTCCACTCATAACCAATGACACACACTCATAATTATACTTTATAGCTGATGTGACTTGACTATGACAACCTTGGACCGGTGTGGCGGCATATTACTGACGTAAAACTCAATTTGAAAGGACCAGAATATTGCCAAAGAAGGTTATTTTAGAAGCCGGTACCAGTCTTGAATTTAAAGGGCTACATAAAAGATGTAATTTTTTTTTTTAGGTATTATACATCCCTAATTATCATTAAGGAAACAGCCTTAATCTGCAGAACAGTACTGATGCTATGTGTAGTTTTCCAAGCTACACCGCAAAACAGGGGTTTTGGGCCCGAATGCAGACACACATGGTGGAGTAATGATGAGTGGTGTTTATCTTTACAAACAGGTGAAACTTATAGGTTCCAGCTGAAACAACTGCAAATTTCAGCATATCAGACTTCAAAAACTTTGTTTCAAATCATTAGAGCATCTAACCATCTCTAAAATGAAGTATTAGTATGGGCATTATTCATTCTTATATGGCATCTCCTTTGCTGAAGACAATCAAATCCCACTCATTTTTCTTACAATAAAGTTTGTTTTAAATAGGAGAATATTCATCCTGGTTGCATGAATTCAACATTTTAGTTATTCTCGATACTTTGCAAAGTCAGAAAATCAATACTGAGGCTAGATGTGAAATAGAAGCAGTTACTCAAATGCATTTAGTTCAAACGTTTATGGTCACATGAGGGCAATTAGGCTTGAAGGCGTGATTTACAAAAGAATACAACAAATAATCTCAATCCATTTCACAAGAGCACAACTCCAACGATGAGTACAAACAGAGCATTTAGTATCATATTTTAAAACCCAGCCGTAGTTCTGCTTCTACCCAGAGAGATTCATTAGCTTCTTAGACATTCTGCAGAGGATGTAAGATTCTTTCATTCCTTTTGTTTCATGTCAGAATTCCCCCTATTATACTGCTCACCTTTTGGCAAACACTATGTCCTCAGGGTGAACACTGTCTACCTGTAGTCAGACATAAACATATAATCAGAAAAACAAAATAGAAAAAAGATGCACAAGCTGAAACTTACTCAAATAGTAGAAACAACACAATTGGGCCAGGGATCTACTTATGGTGCACGGAAAATGACGTCTTCCAAAAGTGCAAATAGCACCTGTTGTTCATTTACTACTTATGCCTTATGAATATGCAATTTGGAGCATTCAGTTTTATTGTGCAAAGTAATGGGAGGGTATCATGCAAATATGGTACATTTATTTACTACATGCAATGTGAGCTAATAAGCATAAAAGCAATTTCATGTTATATTATATTTAATACGTTTGAAAGGAAGGTGCAAACCGGCAAGTGTTGCTCAGAGATAGCTGCTGTTATCGTTGCGAAGGAGACAAAGGCGTAAGAAGACGTAGAGAAATTAAAATATAATATTATTCTATATCAAATATATAGAAATAAAATTATTTAAATTATTTGATGAAGTGTATAAATTTAATTGTTTTGTTTTTGTATTTTCCTTGAAGCAATACTGTTGTAATAACATTCACCCGACTTCTTTTCTCCATGAGATGGAAGAATTTAGAAAATAGAGTGGCGCTGCGGAGAGTCCCCAGCTGCAGTAGTGCATGGATCACGCATAAAATTCATCCAGCCATCGGCATCGCCAGGTCATGTTTTCACTGTAGCCCCGAATGTAACTCAACAACAACATCAAAAATATTTTCCATATTAATATGCAATAATCTTCATGACGCAGCCTGTCTCGCAGGTCTTCAAAGAATAGAGGCTACTCGCAATAATATTGCTACATTTTGTTTGAAATTCACATAATGTGACCCCCCCCACCACTACTCAGCCTGCCTGCATTTAGAGTGAGCAGGAGAGGAGAGGGAGAGATTGCTTTGCTCACAGCTTTAAGGCTTGTCAGTAACTAATGAATTGTGCCTAACAAAACTTTTAGATATAAATGTTGTCGGTCAGTGTCTAGTCAATGTATTTGCTAAACAAACACCGCAAAGGAGTGAGAGAATAACGTGAGTATGAATATTTCGTTTTTTACTTTTGTCTCAAAATATTATTCTGCAAATGTTAGAGAACACATATGTGGGAGAGATTCTGAATGTGCAGAAAGTTTTGAACATGAGCAGAAAACCTACTGAAACACAGGAGCTATTAAAGTCCAGAAGTTTATAACTGAATTAAAATTAATTTATTTATCATTGAGGTGAAAATGTGCCACATGCATATTTAAAGATGTTACTTCAGTCATGCCTGCATCTGTACTAACTCAGCAATGAAATTACCTTAAAACTTTGATTAATAGCCCAAGCTTTTATTTGCTAAAATCACAGAATTGACCCTGCCTATTTTTGGGACAGGCGTCCATATGAGACAGGCTACTATGAAACAATTTATTTTATTCAAAGAGAATATTACTTGTATATCCAGAAGTTAGCAGACAGACAGTGATGGACTTCATATGACAGTATTCACAACTTGGAATAATTTTTATGAAGAGGTTTTAATACAGTGGCTGCTTTCCCTCCAGACTCTCCATGGCGGAAACCATTAAAACACGCAAAACCCTCATTTAAATACTGCCACCTCCATTGTGTTTGCACCTGTTTTCATCTACGCATTAATTCTTTGTTAATCACCCATAACAGGCTCTACAATTACACGTGCAATATTTTAGAATGCACACGCAATTTACCACTCTTTTCGGGATGTTAGTAAATCCAGCCCACAGTGTATAGTATTAAACATGGCAAGGCTTTGCAATAATTCTATCAACCTAAGCTGCTAAAGTACATTACAGAGTTACATATTCCCCTCTGCAACAATTAGTCAGACTCAAGGTCTTGCACTGAAAATCGAGATATTTAATAACTTAAAGTGACTGCATTTGTCCTGTACACAAGGTGGAATGACCTGGCGATGTTTGGATTGGACGAAATCATCATGTATGGCTGTAACACAACAACATCTCAGCATGCATTATCACACATACAGACACATTTACAAATACAAACATGTATGCAGACGCGACTGCATGCATATTCACTCCCAATCACACCTGCACTTGCACATAAACTAAAAACGCGGAGCTACAGTAGTTTTGCGAGTCTCATCTTCTCACTTCATAGATTTTTCTCTGTGAAGAAGTTTTAAGAGCCGATAAAAGTCTATGATTCATGAAAGGGGTCAAGTAAATCCCACGGAGGCGAGCCAGGTACCTGTTAAACTTCGATACACATTCTCATTTTCTTTTCACGCTCCAGACCCCCGCAAACTCCCTAGCAGCTTCTCCGCCTCCCAGTATCTGTCATTCTGTCCCATTCGTTGTTGCCCTCCGTGCTTTCTTTGCTCCTTTTTTTCCTTTGTCTACATCTAGTACCAGAAAAAATATATAATTGCACACACTGATATCCCATTTTGATGTTTTAGAGGGGTTTCTGAATATACTATAAACTAGGGCTGCAAATAATGTCTAAAATTGATTTATCTATTGATTGCCTTTTTCAATTCACAGTAATTCTAGTCTAAAAATGTCACAAATTGTAAAAAAAAAAAATACCCATCACAATTTCCCAGTACAAAGTGACATTTTCAAATTGCTTTTGCAACCACAACCCAAAGGTATTCAGTTTAAATTGATAAAACTGAGGAAAGCAAAACATTTTCACATTTGAAAAGCTGGACTCAAAAGTATCCCCTTTCCCTTTTCTGTTACATCTTGTTCACCATCTTGTTCATCACTCCCTTTTCCTTCCTTCTTCCTCTTGCCGTGCATTGGAGCTAGAGAACCATTTAGCCTCCTGACCCAGCAAGTGAAGCCATTTAAAATGTATTATTTTAACCTTACATTTATGCTACCACCCTTCTTTGTTCCTTCTTACTCCCCTCAATCCATCTCCACAAGGCTGTTAATGTGCAACGTCTTTATTTTACCCCCTGGTCCATCTCTTTCTATTATCTTCTCATTCTTCTGCTCCACCCTCTCCCCAATACTTGAGAATATGATTATTGCTTTACCATCTTAGGAATAGGTTACTCAACACTAGGAGAGACCGGGGCAATTGTAACAATTTTTGGTTTCTTTGTCACAACTCAAAAACTTCTTGAACTAATTGGATACAATTACTTGTATAACTTGTATCTGTGTTTTACTTGTTAACAGTCACAATATTGATTCAAATACTAGATGTTTGAATAATGTTACATCTGCCCCTATGTGCAGGGGCGATTGTAACAGCATATGGGGGCAATTGTAACAACACACATTCCTACACATAAATACCAAGGATAATAAGGGAAAATAAGGAAAATAAACTACCAAGAATATAGTTAAAACAATTTAAGATCCATTGATATTACTGCTTGAAAATTCTTCTCCTTGGTACAAGGTCACATGACAAATGTCATAGGTCAGCCTTCACTGAGTTGCCCCTTGACACATCATTGGAGGCAACCTCCCTGTCAAATGGATCCCAAATTGAGAGGCAAAAAAACCTCTGGACTACGCCATGAAGTATAGGCCTATTAATAACACAGTATACAAAGTAAAGTAGACTATAGGTCATTCCTATACACAAAGTTTAAACTGAAAACACTTTTCAGACATTATTAGAAAGATACTATCATCTATTATTTTCTATATTGAGCTTCAGTACTATGCTACTATTACAAACCAATAATATTGATCTCTTGATAAATATGTTGATAGATTATTTCAGTATTTAAAGTTAAGACAACTTCTCATATGAAGACATTGAAAATATTGAAAGCATGAGCAATTGGGAATTGAATCCCGGTCCCCAGAATGAAACTATTGGACTATGCTGCAAAACTCATATTATAGAATATAGATAGCTATTAAACTGACCACAAACACTTGTCTGAAAATTATCAGAAAAATCCATCCATCGTCAACCGCTTATCCTGTGTACAGGGTCGCGGGGGGCTGAAGAATCCCAGCTGACATCACTTTTAAATGGTTTCTGGGGCAATTGTAAGACAGTGTTACATTACAATATTGATAAAAACAGTGAGTATTCATCATTGCTGTCACCAAAAGCACACCCATGCTTTACAGGCCTGTAGATTGAGAGCGGAATATTACACACTAATGGCGGGGGGGGGCATCAATCGATCCGGCTTGAGCAGACCTTTCATTTGCATGTCTATGTATCTCCAACGGATTGGCCACAAAATGGCAAAAAACACTGTGTTCTCAAGCGGCATGTTTTCTCTCTGCAGAAATAAGTTAGGTAAGTCACATGTAATGCTATTGAACTTAAAACTCAAGAGAACAACATTTACTTGGTTTCACATGGGACTCTATCGCCATTCTCCTCTGCAAAATTTCTGGGTTTGAACCATCCATCCACCCCATCCACCTCATTACGTGGATTTTCTCCTTATTTACGTCACCAAACTTCCTCCTTTTCTAGCATCATACGGACACTAGAGGTCACTGCCACCACAAACATAAATATAGGTCATAAAAATGTGCTTCAACAAACAACCTATATGGTCATTTTTCTGGTGAGGACAGATTGGAATAATTATGGTTGGTTAGAAGGATAAATGGATTCCTAAAAGCTTCACCTGGTGCTTTATTTTATTGCAGTCACCAGTCAAGTGCAGTTGCGCAAATGTGGATTGTAGAAAACTAAACAAAATGGAAAAACACTAAAATAAAATTAAAAAAACGTTCAAAAGTATAAAAACCTTCAAATTATCATAAGGTAACTTATGTAAATGAGCACAAGGGAAACGTTTACTAGGCCCCAGAGTATAGGGCTCTAGGACCTGCAGCCTTTCTAGGACCACGCTGCACTCTCAAGAGGAGCCTGGTTAGCTCATTGTCCTCTCACGGGTCACATTTCTCCGAATTATGACAAGCGTTCACAACTTTCTGTTCTTCATTACGGTTTCTGCCGCTGGACAATTCAACTGCCCACAACTCACTCCCTCTCTCTATTCGATTCGGTGGATTTCAGGTGTAGGAAAGGGAATTTGTGAGCTGATGATAGCAAGGTTGAGGAGGAAGAGAGCCAAATGTAATAATGGCTTTTGTGGAGCTTTTTCGTTCACCGCGGCTCTGTCTGCTCTGGATTGACGTCAAAGTTGCATCAATTCTGACCTGAGTGTCCAGACTGAGGTCGCATTTAAAAAGATCCAATCTGTACCGGATTTGGACCACATATGAAATCTGAACAGGAAAAGATCAGATTCCATGTGACTTTGGCTGTTCACACTGTTATAAAAGATCAGATCTGGGTCACATATGAGCAAAAAAATCAGATCACTTTGGCTGCAGTCTGAACTTAGCCTAACATTTGTAGCATTTCTGCATGTAGTGTGCACAAAATTGACCAAATTAAACAAGTACCTACAAAGGTCACACACAGATGTAGTTACACAGCCAAAAGTACAGGTACACACTGGTGCTATTGACCCTAAGTAACTGCCATCACTGCATTCATTAGTTTGCTCTTTCTTGTTTAAAAGTGCTCAAAAATTGATGTAGTTATTTAAGTAGTTCAGTGTTAGCAGATTGGACTGAATAAATTGCCACTGCATATTTTTCTAGAATTAGTCCCAAAATTATCACGTATACTCTCCTATCTTTTTTTCTCTCTGCCCTGCTTCCTCCTACAGGAACATCCATTTAAATTTTTATCAGCATTTGCTCCCTTATTTCAACCTTGTCTCTGCTATTCTTCCTCGCTTTTGACCTACTCTCCAACTTTCCTCCCATTAATAATCAGTTTACAGTTTCAGCTGATGGCGTAAGGATGTTTAATGTTTCATCACTGCTCATTTTCAACGTCCTTAACATCCCATCCTCTCCATCCATGTCTTTATTTAAATATTCTAGCATACCCATTGGGATTCCCTTATTTCCAACATGCATCTCTTCTCTTTCACTTAATATTCATTCATATTTCCGTTTTCGCAGTCGAGTCAGTTGGTTTAAACTGTTGAGCAGCTGGGAAGGTTGTTAAATCTTTTATCACAGTGCCCTTTTTCTTACTTTCATCTCTCCTCTATGGCCCTGCCTCCATCACCTTTCCATAGTAACGTTCACATATGCAAACATGCACATAGTAAAAATCTGTGAAAAAGACATGCTTTTATCATCAGTTTTCTTTTTCCACCTTGTTGTATATTGGACAACATGATTACCTTCCTCCCTCTGCCTCTTTCTCCCTTTACTGTCCCTTTATTCTTCCTCCTCACCCACACTAATAGTGCCGAACAATCAGTTTAGAGTCTTAGAGTGGTGATCAGTGGAACAGTTTAAGTTTTATTGTCTATAGGAATTAATCCGGTCGATAAGGTTGGCATGGAGATGATCTGATATCTATGAGTCAGGACTGAGTCCAAATCAATAAACTCCAAACTTATTATGTCTATAAAATGCATGCGTACACAAAGAGATGGATTCACAACCACCTTTGGAAAAAAAAAACAACTGAGTGCACTCACAAAGATG
>NW_024041082.1:0-33281 GCF_014851395.1 Micropterus salmoides
CACGTCTGTCCCAACTACACCAACTTCCAGTTTGGTAAGGCCGCTTGTGTTCCCCTAGGACTTCATGTATCCATCTTGACGGTTCTTGTAGCAGATCACTAGGTTGATGTTGTGTCTTTGAGATGATATACAATATAATGAATCATCAGATTAATGAATCATGATTATGTTATTTTATCCAATAGACACTCAACATTTAAGCCAAGGCAGCCAAACATTTCTTTTTGACATACTTCAGACTACAGCCAATACATAAAAAGGTCCATCCTAAAGCATTTATTACTTTCTGACTCTGGGAAAGTGGGGAAAAAACGGTAAAATTCCCCCAAACTACTGGATCTCTGAACTCTCTTTAACAAAATGATAACTAATGTAACATTTTTTTACTTCCATTCTCTGAGTCTCCCCCGAAACTCCTGTCTCCCACTTTGAAAACCTCTGTTTTAGATAATTAAAGGTAGATGTGTCTGTTGTGATGTTGCTGTCTTTCTCTGCAGACACCTCCTTCATGTACATGATTGCTGGACTGTGTGTGTTGAAGTTGTATCAGAAGAGACACCCAGACATCAACGCGAGTGCTTACACTGCCTACGCCTGCCTGGCTGCCGTCATCTTCTTTTCTGTGCTGGGAGTGGTGCGTACACACACACATACAGTATACACCACCTGATGGACAAGACCCGGGTGACGTTTAACACACGCAGAAACACATAGACGTTTCTTCGTGTTTGTGACGGGTCTGTTTGCAGGTATTTGGGAAAGGAAACACCGTCTTCTGGATCGTTTTCTCAGTGATCCACATTCTGGCCACTCTCCTCCTGAGCACACAGCTGTACTACATGGGCCGATGGAGGCTGGGTAAGATCACAGCAAGAAACATGAAATCTCCTGTTTTAAGCCCCTGGAATCATAATGGTTCGATATTAGTGGCGGTCCATTTGACTCTGTTGTGGTTTCCTTTTATGTAATCGTTTCCCTTCTGTTGTTTTCAACCAAGTGCACACATCTGTTAATAGACATCGTGCATGATCATTTTAGAGACAATTGAATATTTAAGTCAGTGGTAACACCATGCTTTACACTAGCTCTGTTTAGCTTATCAGTTTTAATGCGTAGCGTAACAGTAGTGCTTCATGGAAATCTTCCTGATTAAATGTGTAGCAACACAATTTAACTATAATATAGGTTAATTTTTAAGTGCCACCTTGATATTTGCTGTGTGGGCTCTGTGGATTTGATCCTCACACTTTGTACTAGTGTTCGACTGCAGCTAACATCCGTCTGTATATTTGTGTCAGACTCCGGGGTCCTACGCAGGATGGTGTACATCATCTACACAGACTGCATCAGACAGTGCAGCGGACCCATGTACATAGTGAGTAATGAGCAGAAACGTCTGCATCAACATGTTTATTTGAAAGAAACAGAAGTCCAAGTTTGTTATTGTTCATATTGATGGGCTATTTTTAATCAGGTTACAAGCAGAACATTGCCATAATAGTGTCGTTGTCATATATGCTGTTAGTGTGAAACACGGTGTTTCATCTGGGTCCAAAACACGACATGACCTCTGACCCCTGATCAATATTGTGTAAAGAACATCGAGGTGTGTCAGTTAGTTAGTTCAGGATAAGATTGTGTCATTTATTATGCTTCTATGTGTATCCAGTGCTTGAATATTCAATGTCAAAGCCATCTCTGTGTCCTGCATTGATCGTCATCTTCCCCTTCTGTCTGTCTGACAGGACCGTATGGTTCTGCTCGTAATGGGGAACATAGTCAACTGGTCTCTGTAAGTAAACACAGTGTGTTTTCTGCTTTTACTTGGTGCTAAGTAGAGACATTAAAAATGTAAATTCACAGCACCAAGACTAAATGATGACATCACCTACATGCCTCTCCCTACTCCTTCTCTACAGAGCTGCCTACGGCCTCATAGAGAGACCTAACGACTTTGCCTCCTACCTTTTGGCCATCGCCATCTGCAACCTGCTGCTCTACTTTGCCTTTTACATCATTATGAAGGTGTGCGTTTGTGTGTATATCCATGTTTTTAAAGTAGAAATCTATGGGACATTTAAAGCTGTTTTACCCTGTGTGTTTGTGTGTTGTAGCTGCGGAGCGGTGAGAGAATCCAGTGTCTGGCGTTAGTGTGTATTCTGTTCACAGCCGTGGTGTGGGGTTTTGCGCTGTATTTCTTTTTCCAGGGCCTTAGCACCTGGCAGGTCAGTAACTCGCACCCCTATACTTAGTCACACAGAAAGAGCATTAGCCTTACACACCTAGTTGACTTAAATTTTTGGCGTGAGAGCACACATGGACTATTTCTCAAATGACGCCATACCTACATAATGTGACATAAGTTTAATGTGTGTGTGTTTCTCTTTCCTGACAGAAAACTCCAGCAGAATCTCGTGAGCACAACAGGGACTGCATCTTGCTTTCATTCTTTGACGACCACGACATTTGGCACTTTCTCTCCTCCATCGCCATGTTTGGATCCTTCCTGGTATGATCACGTTTGTGTATTTTAGTAAATATGAGCTCAATATATGACATTTAAATACAAAACTTAAAAGATAGTTAAAAATTGGAATCCGCAGAACAGGAAGCTCTGTGTACAAACCCCTCACCTCTCCTGTTCCCCCCCTAGGTCCTCCTGACCATGGACGACGACCTTGACACCGTCCAGAGAGACAAGATCTTCGTCTTCTAGATGTCAGATCTTCTGTGATGAGCTCATCTGGCCCTCTCTGCCTTATCGCCCTGGTCTCTCTTCATTTGCGTCTGTCATGTCCTAAAAAAAAGCACATCCAGTAGCGCGTTTTCCCCCAGGCTGTACAGTGGGCGCCTCTCACAGCCAGTCAAGCCAGTCAGGAAAGGGCAGTAGCCCCTCCCTCCACCTGTATGGACACAAATGTGCCAGTTAAGAGCTGGGTCGACGTCGAGTGACGCTGAAGTGTTTTGTCTTCTCGCTGCCACCATCGATATAACTGTTGTAATCAATGTTTACTTACTGCTGATGAAGACAGTGTACACACTTGCTATAAAAATTAACTTATTTTATACTGTCGACATTATATTTCACCTGCAAGTCAACACTGCATTTTGAAATCTGTGTGTGTGTGTGTGTGTGTGTGTGTGTGTGTGTGTGTGTGTGTGTGTGTGTGTGTGTGTTGTGTGTGGTGTGTGTGTGTGTGTGTGGTGTGTGTGTGTGTGTGTGTGCGCGCGTGTGCGTGTGTGTGCGTGCGCATGCGTGTATTGTGAGAACATGAATTCTGTCAAGTCTGTCAGTGGCCTTTAACGTTCTAATCATGTAAATCGCATACTGTGCTCTGATTGGTCAGATCTTCTAACCGTCCTTCTCATAGGAGAATAATGATTGTATTACTGACTGCCCTCAAGTCTGAATGCGAAAGGATTTTTTTTTTGTACTGTACAAAAACTGATTTTAATGTCAAACATGCAATGAGCGGTTACTGAATAAAAAGGTCTCATTTTCAAATAACTATTTTTGTAGCCAATTTCTGCACCTGCAGGTTGTTCTGTGTGAACAAATACAGAATGACAATCAGGATGTGGATAATTGTACGCATGTAATATTTTTGTAAATATTTGATTATATCATTTCATGTGACAACACTAAAGAAATACTTTGCTACAATGTAAAGCTTGTATAACAATTATTGCTTTCCCCTCAAAATAACATCACAGCCATTATTGTCTAAACCGCTGGCAACAAAAGTGAGTACAAGATATCAAATATTTACAAAAATGTGAGGGGTGTACTCACTTTTGTGAGATACTGTAAAAAGATCAGTACACACGGTATAACATGAATATTTATAAAATTATATTTATTAAAATATTTTATAGAAAAATACAGTGTTTATTTACAAACCCTACGCACACTTTTATTCCTCTTTGCTTGCACATGTTAAAAGTTCACACACTAATCAACAGCTCGCTGCCAACTGCTGTGGAATAAGGAAAAGTGATGTAAAATAAGTGGATTGACTTCACTTTTACAAAATCAGTGATTCTCACTCTACTCACTCAAAGCAAAACCAAACTGAATTATGTAAAAACACAGTTCACACACAAGTCACTTACACAGCCAGTGGCATAAATACACATGTAACCTGTCATGAAATAAAGCTTGACCTATGTGCAGCTGTAAAGCACCGTGTTACGCCCTGCCTGCAGCAGCAAATGGATTCAAGTCACATGTCTGGGAAGTTTTCAGTAAAAGAAAAAAAGTAATTACAATATTTAAACCTTTGGATACTTCTCTGTGATTATCTGTATGAAGCAGCCCTTTCCCATCCAAGTAAACTTGACCATTTAAAAAAAACAGTGTGGCCCAAGTCTGGCACAGAGCTCTAGTCTGTAAACTTGACCTTGAAGTGCTTGAAATAAGTCTCCTGTTGCTCACAGTTATATCTTATGTTGGAGGAGGAAAGTCCTCAGGCCTCAATGAACCCTGAACTGCCATGTCCTGTGCAGTCATCTCTTCCTCCAATCACAGCAGAGGAGGTCGGACTTTCCCTGAAAACCTTTGCACTGAAGGCTTGAAAAAAGTATGAATCAAAGAAGGGCGCAGGACTCTCACATGAGGCCCTGTGTGTAAACGTCACAACACGGTCATTAATAATGCAAAGTCCTCTGACTCAGTCACGATACAGCAAGACTGAACTGTGCGTCATGTCCTCAGTAATGATAGACTCTGATCTGGTTGTTATCGTCCAGGCCCAGCTGGACCAGGTTGCTCTTTGTTGGAGGAGCCTGGTAGCGAGTGAACAGAGGTCTGGGAGGCAGAGTTAAAGACGACAACAGGCACAACGCTGATTTAGAAAACTGTCTGACAAGTAATGGTGTGATTTAGACAACAGGTGGCAATAATGTGGTCATCAGACAAGTCCAAAATATAACTGAAAATAATCAATCAAATAATAATCAAAGTATAAAAACTGAAAGCTTTTTACTTTCCCAGCCAGAAAGAATTGAAATCTCGAGTGCTCTACTTATGTTGAGATGGAGATGGTAGATGATGTGGAATGTGTTAAGAGTGAGTGGATGAGTATGTGTATGTGTGATAGAAGGATACATGCTGGTGTCTTTCTTGCGCATCTCCAGCCACCTCTTGTTGCCGTCGATCAGCCCCTGCAGCCTCTGGCCGTCTACCTCCACTGACTTCTGCATGGACCGCAGGCTGCGACCATGTTCACTAAGGTACACACAGAAACGCACAGTTTTAGGATCATTGTTTAGTACATTTAATTTAAGATGGCAAGGATGTTCATGTAATCTGTAATAACAGCATGGTTAAAGGCGTATCGCAGGTTACCTAGCAGTACTGTATGATGAGTAAGCTGAGCTTGTCCTCATGGTGCTGGTGGCGATTGGGTCCATAGCTGCTCCTGGAGAACAGAACAACACTTCAGGACTGATGACAACGATAGAAACTGATAAGACCCCCCTTTTAGCAAATCTCATTATTGGTGATTAACACATTCTATGATGCATCTGTTAGCATACTGGGGAATATCTGGCTCCATCGGCTGTTGATGAGGTCCTCAGAGGCCTCAGCCCATTGCTGATGGGGTACTGAAGAAAGGAGTGGCTGCGGAGGTGCCTTGGGGTGCCCAGTTCCAGGATGGCTCTGAGAGCCTCACTGGGGGAGGTGGGGCTGAGGAGCTGGGACCCAGGGTGTGCATCTGGGGCATGACTGGGGCAGAGGTGGAGGTGGCGGAGGTGGGAGCTTGGCTGGAGTGAGGCAGATTGAAGGCTGCATAGGCTTCGGTGCTCTGCCTCTGGGCCAGTGAACCCAACGCACTCAGGACGGTGTTAAGCTGGCCTGAGATCTGCTGCAGGGACTCTGCTAGCTCCTGGACTTTGTCTGGGACAGTGGGATGACCCCCTGACGAACCAGTGAGAAAGACATGGAGAGAAACACAACTTCAGTGTGGCTGGAAAAACATAATAATCTGAGAAGAGTTTACAAAATCTGAGCAATATAGCAATAATAACAGAGTGTATGTCACATTCTTTGGTAAAACTATTAATATGTGTGACCTGTCCCATCTGGTGGCTCCGCAGTGCTGCTGAGGTCAGACTCAGTCACATCAAAGGTCACCTTCCTTTCTCTTGCCAGCCGGGACAGATCCTCAAACAGCGGCTAAACAGAGAAAGACAAACAGCAGTTAATATATAATTACAATTTGCCTGTATGCAGAGTTTAACCTGTTGATTAAATCGTAAAAAATCTGGGTAAAGTGCACAGAAAGATGCACAATTTTTAATAAAAATGAATAAATTCAAATGCCTATTCTGCATAGAAATGAGGTTTAAAGTAGTTTAGATTTGTTACACAATATATTTTGATATTGTATAATTTTTGTTTATAGCTTTGTTAAAAGCATTACTTTTCACCTCCACTTTGATTTCTTCAGCTATGACTAAAGGTTCTGCGTACCTTTGCACTGGAAATATAAAAGCACTTAACCAACGTGAAGTATCACTACTGTAAGACTGCAGATACAGACTGCTGCTGTTTTCTCCTGACCTCTTCAGCTATAGAGCTCTCTAGCTGCTGCAGCTGCTCCTCTTTCCTCCGCAGGAGAGTGTTTCCTCTCTGAACCGCCCGCTGCAGCTCCACCACATTTCTGGCCTCCTGACAGAACGAGGGAAGGTAGGCAGCACTTAACATTTTAAAATCAACCCCATCCCACCAGTCATCGCACCAATTATTATTCTGCAGGGGGTGGGTCACACTCCTCCCTACCTCCTGGATGTTTCTGATCATCTCCTCGGTCACCCCTCCTTCAAGGCTGGGGACCTGGGAGGAGCTTGTCTGAGCCGCCCACAGAGCTGCCTGCCTCTCCATCAGCCGACTGCTCTCCTTCTCCAGAAAGACTTTGGTTTTTTGGATGGATGCGCCATGTGAGGAGATGTAGCGTCGGAACCTGGACACATGGGTGCCAGGATGAGGGCTTCTTATATTTTTGCAAGCCAGCAATGGTAAGCCTGCTATCAACAGTCTATACGCTAAAATTACACGAATACATTCTCTACACGCTCCCCCCTTGGTAACATCATTTGTCGTCACACCCTGCTACCTGGCTGAAATTAAATCATGGATGCAAGAAACGTCCTTAAATAAAAGTGTGACAAATCGCCTCTTTCCCGCAGCCTCTGTTCCTCTGACACCAACGCCCTATCTTCACCAGCAAACCTTCAGCAGTACTGGACCTGAGGTGACAGGGACTTCTCCAAAGCTGCCCCCCTCCCAGCTTTCAGTAACCCATTAAAAAATAACTCCAGTAAGTGACTGACAGCTTTCTAATTCTCAGACTAATGCAAATACAAAAATGTGCTTTTATAACTCTGTTTCTATCTCCTTACTCATCCATGCTGCTGTGGCTGTCAGGTACAGGGGAGAGTGGGGGGTCATCCAGGTCTTCTACATGTAGCGGTAAGTCTTTCCTGTCACTGGAGGGGGCCGTCACCTCTGCTTTCACTGTCCTCTTTTTCTCCTGTTTAGTTTCTGGTCTGGGGGAGGCACTCACTTCTTCGCCTTGTTCCAGCTCACTGATTGGACAAGAAGTCAGACCATAATCATCAGTAATTCTATTGGGTGAAGCTGGAAGTGAAAGCATAGGCTGAGTGAATGTCCTGTGTAGGAAACAGTACCTGATTCTGCAACTGAGACGGTCGCATCTCTCCTGCAGCAGCGCCACCTTGCTCTCCAGTCGTTCCTTGCCCTCCTTGGCTCTCCTGCTCTCTTCCCTGGCTTCGTCTCTCTCCTCTCTCAGCCTTTCCCCCTCCTCCTTGGCCTCACTCCTCTCCTCCCTCGCTCTCTGGATTAGTTCTCTGGCTTGATGCTTCTCCTCTCTCATCCTCTCCAACTCCTCCTTTAGCTGATCCCTCTCCTGGATCAGCCGGGGTAAAACCTGGACACACACACACACACACACAGGTAGGGGGTTGATTGTTCATCAGAAAGTTGAATATAATCTCTCTTTTCATGACGAAAAAAGCGGGCTGCCCCACCTCTAACTGTCTGTCCACTTCGTCCTCTTCCTCCCCAAGTTTCTTCCTCCTCCTCTTCAGATCTGCTGCCTAATAAGAGACAGAAACCATTAGTCCACGTCGTTCATGTTAGTGTAATGCGATTAATAGTACATACAGAACAGTATAGAAGACCTTGGTCTGGAGTATGGCCTCCTGGCTCTTCAGCTCTTTGGCTCTCAGCTCTATCTGATCTGCGAGATCCTGCAGTTCTGACTCCTAATAGAAGAAATGAGAGATTATTTCTCTGGGATTAAGTGTTTAATATTTTAGAAAAGGCTTCCCTTCACTATACCTCAATTTGGTGAGCAAAATATGGTTTCAGTGCACATACTGGAGACATGTTTTACATTAAAACCCTCCATTTAAAAACCAAACAAACAGTGCTACCAGATTAAATGAGGACCTATGATGAGCCATAGGCTTTAGACTTTTAATGTGTAATGGCACCACACAGTTTCAGAAGTGTGTCGTTAGTTAATGTTTGTCTCTGTCTGGTCCCACCTTGCGGGAGTGTGTCAGCTGTGTCTTTTGTATCTGTGTGTCGAGCTGAAAGCGGAGTTTCTCCAGTTGGACGGCATGCGAGGCCTGGAGACGCTCTCTGTCCTCCTGCAGAGTAGAAAGCAAGCGCTCCCTCTGTGCAGTCTCCTGAAACACACAAACACGACATTTTATGATTGCCATTCTATTGCAAAATACTGCAAACTGAAAAACTGAAACCGGGAATGCAGCTCAACTTCTTAAACTAATTTCATAGATATTTCTTTACACTCAGGACAGGAGGATAATGATTCTCCAATATCAGTAACAGTAACACAGTAAATATGAAGATGCAGCCGGTTGGCTAAGCTTACCAGAAACACTAGAAACAGGGAGAAACAGCTAAGAAAATCTACCTCTAAACCTCATTAATGAGATTAACATTATATCTTGTTTGTTAAATCTGTTTAAAACCCAAGGGTAACGATGACAAGTTGTGATTTCTGCTGGAAACAAAAATATAACACACTCATCTAAATATATTCTGCTGGTTCCATTATTGCAAGCAGTTCAGAACAAGGGCATGCATCTGCTAAATGTGAAATGTAAACGCTCTCTGACCTCGTCCAGGTATTTCTCTCTGATGTTGTTCATCTCCCTCCTGTGGTCCTCCTTCAGCTGGTCCAGCTTCCTCTCGTGATCGCGCTGCACTTCCTCCCGCACTTCCTGAAGAACATCAGCCAGCTAGACAGCGAACGTGAAGACGGTTTACAGCCCAAGTTACATTCCAGTGAAAATGTATTTAAAGCCTTAACTCACATTCAGAAACAAATACACATGATGATGATGATGATGATGATGATGGTGGTGACAACTTCATTCTGTACAGAATCTATGTGTGTGTGTGTGTGTGTGTGTGTGTGTCCTCTAACCTCTCGGTGGTACTCTGCCAGTTGGTGTTCAGGTCGTGGACTTATGAGCTCCTTCCTCCTCTCTGTGACTTTGGCCTTTATACAGATAAAACAGTGCAAACACAGGGGCAGACACACATACAGAGAGATCATTATGCTGTGCCCCTCGAGACCAAAGCCACTGCGTCATCAAACTAGAACACACACAAACTCTTGGTTCTTTTGTATTTTCCAGCTGTTTACATAAATATATGTGGCACATTAACACAAAATCTGATATATTTAAACATTAACAGTCTAAATTTTAAATCCTGTAAGTGTATTTCTTTAAAAACATGTTGCTGTCCACTACACATCAGCACCAACTGTTTACTTTGAAAGTGTGTACTTAAGGCAAATATGTTAAAACACGTGATAGCAACATAATAATCATCAGAAGACTGACAGGAAACTAAAACTGGAGCTTGACTGGAGGGGGTGCCTAAAACCTGTGTAACACAACATGTAGCCACCCACAAAACCTGCCTCAGGCTGACCTTTCCCTACCTATCATAATATTAACACAGTGATTTGATGATTAAATCAAATTGAAATCAACAAAAGAGCTGGACACAAGCAGGCCGGCATCATCCACAGTCACCTCCTGTTTCAGAGAATTCAGCTTCTCCTCCCTCTCTCCGTGGAGTCTCCTCTTCTCGGCTTGCAGCTCCTCTTCCAACTCGGCTTTCACACGTTCGATGTCCTGCCTCTTCTGGGCCTCCAGTCTGTCGCGCTCCGCTACTCGTTCTTCCTCGAGAGTGATGCGTAACTCCTTCAGCATGATTTCACTCTCCTCCCTGAGCACGAGGACACACACGTCAATGTTGTTTTTGGACATTATAGGTGATTAACTGCAAAGCGATTTAAGTTCAGTTGATTGGCAAAGTTCATATTCTATATATAGATATTCAATATATAATAAGGCCACCCAATGTGATCAGACTTTGTGATCAGACTGTGATGTGGAAGATCTATATTGCAGATTTTGCCTCAATTTTTGAACTACTGCTCTAGAGCACCTTTGTTTTATGTGTTTATGTGTCTGACCTGAGTTTGTTTTGCTTCCTCTCCCTCTCCCCCTGGGCAGACTCTTTGAGTTCCTCCAGCGTCCTATCAGACTCCTCGTTCAGCCTGGCCTCTTCCTCTCTCCTTTCGTCAGGAGACGCTGCCGCAGAGCCCTGGGGAGACGCACGCACACATGCATTTATGAATTATGGAGTGGTTCTGAAAGTATGTTTTAGTAAACTGTAGGTGTTACGTTTGAGTTTAAAGGACTTCTGATAATTGTGTTACCCTCTCCGTGCCTACCTCAGTCTTTCCTCGCTCTCCTCCTTCAGCTTCCTCTCCTCCTCCTCCTCTTCTCTCCTCAGCTCCTCCCGCAGGAGACGCATTCTCTTCTCCTTCTCCTTCACCAGACGCTCCCTCTCCTCCTCCACCTCTCGATCAGCCTTCCTCCTCTCCATTTCCATCTCCTCCTTCCTCTCTCTCAGACTCCGTTCTTCTCTCTCTGCCCTCTTCCTCTCTTCCCGCTCTTCTCTCTCACTCTCTTTCTTCTCTCCGTCTTTTCGGATTCTCCAGCTTGGCTCATCTTCCAGAGAGCTCTCTTGGTTTTTTAAAGGGGATTCAGCATCTTCGAGATGGGTGTTGGCAGTGCGGACCAGCCGGCCTCTGGAGGTTTCTGGCCTCTGTAGCCCCAGCAACATGCCGAGATCTTCGGTTTTTAGTTGGAGTCTGGCACCTTGCTCTGAGTGGGACGGGCTGGAGAGGGAGGGAGAAGGGCTGGACTGGTGAAGGACGAGTCGGTCAACTTTCGGAGCTGGAGGTTTGTCTTTGCCAGCAGCCTGCAAATGTCTGAAGAGGGAGAAAGGTTTATACCAACACCAAGGTTATAAAATAGAGAAACTAGCCAAAACAAAACAACCAACCTCTTGGCAGCCTCTGCCTTCTTTGTCTTTGCCCCGTCCTCATTCTCCTCTTCTTCTTTTGTTCCCTCTTTGTCATCTTTCTTTAGTGGGCTGACAGTGCCGGAAAGGTCGTTGACGTCCAGAACCTTCTCCGACAGCTTTTGGATACAAAGTCAGAACCATTACAAAACTGGCTGACAATAAATAGTTGAATGAATGAATGGCAATGGATGGGTGTCACACTGCACAGTACCTTGACATCTATGGAGGAAGAACTCTCCTCAATGTTCTTACTGCCCTCCGACTCCTGCAATAACACACACACACACACACACTCGGTCAAACAGTCTTCATGGGTTAACAAACAAAATTGCACAAGCAACACTAAACATCGAAGCATGCTGAGGGCAAAAGCAGAGCGTGCATGCAAACACAACCAAGGCCGGAGAGCTGGCAGCCATACTGTAAAATCACACAGTCAAGCAAGCAGACTCTGAAAATGGGGGATGCGATGGCAGGAGACGGGAGTCCTGTTTTTGGTCAAATAGCTCAAAATCAACCGCCAATCTAAAAGCAGATATACTACCAAAAGCCTTCACAGGGGCAAAGGGATCAAAACTATCCAATCCAGTCCTCAGGGGCTCAAATGGACTCAAGTGGTCCTTTGACCGACTGATATTCCAGTGCGAGAGTAATGACATCCAGGCTGGGAATCACACAGACAGCCCCTAAGGCACTGGAGTTGAATTCTGGGAGCTACTTGCACCTGCTTGCAGAGATCAAGCAGGACCAGGGTGGGGTCGGGTAGTGAACGGAGGTGGGTGAGCAAGCACAGAGGCAACACCAAACCCTACCTCTGCAGGAAGGGGACATTTTTTGTCACATTCTTCCTCTTTTCAAGAGTGTTTCTCTTTTGGTCAAGCATTTTAAGGTCACGCAGCATCGTCCTCTTGCCTAGCTTGGCCCCAGTCTCAAAAACCTCGACGAGTTCCTCCTCACTGTCTGATGCAGTTCGGGGGTTCTGGGCATCTGATTCCTCCGTTTCTCCTCCTTCGCTCTGTACACATCTCTCTAACACTTCCTCATCACTCTCTGTCAGTCTCCTTTGGCTCAGGGAGCATCTCTCCAAAGCCTCCTCGCTCTCACCCTCCTCTTCCTCCTCCTCCTCCTCTGCTTGTTCCTTCTCTTGCTCTCTTTCGATATTTATCTCTACCTCCTCTTCGTCACTCTCATTCTGCTCTTCTTCTTCTTCATCGTCGTCTATGCTTCTCTCAAGCTCATCTCTTTCTTTGTCATTTTTGTCTTCCTCCTCGCTCCCTTCATCTTGATCACTTTGGAAGCATTTCTCCACAACTTCCTCGCTACCTTCCTCAAAGTCCTGTTTCCCCTCTTCTACTTGCGCCTTCTCGTTCACCTCTTCTTTCTCCTCCATTAAACTCTCCGCAGCCTCATCACTCTCCACTTTCTCTTCTCTGTCTTTGGTCTCATCCTGCTGGCTGCTTTCTACTTCCTCATCACTGCCATTTTCCTCTCTTTCAGTGCTCTCCTGCTTCTCAACATGTTCCATGTTTTCTGACACTCCACCACCCCCTTCATCTTTCTCTTCATCATCACCTGTACAGCATTCCTCCTCTACCTCGTCGCTCTCTACCTCCTCCTCTTCTTTCTTGCTTTCTATCAACCCTTTAATTCCTCCCTGCTCTTCCTCCATCTCACCCCCTCTTCTTTGCTTTTTGTCTCATCTGCTTCCTCACCCTGTGCCTCTCCCTCTTCCTGCTCATTTCCCATCTCTGCGTTCTCCTCCATCACTCCCTCTTCTGCTTCCTCTCCTCCTTCATCCCCTCCCTTCTCTCCCTGAAGATCCTCTTCTTCCAGCTCTCCTCCATCCTGCTCATTTCCCACCTCACCCTTCTCCTCCGTCCTTCCCTCTTCTGCTTCCTCTCCTCCTTCATCCCCTCCCTTCTCTCCCTGAAGATCCTCTTCTTCCAGCTCTCCTCCATCCTGCTCATTTCCCACCTCACCCTTCTCCTCCGTCCTTACCTCTTCTGCTTCCACTCCTCCTTCATCCCCTCCCTTCTCTCCCTGAACATCTTCATCTTCCAGCTCTCCTCCCTCCTGGTCACTTCCCACCTCACCCTTCTCCTCCGTCCCTTCCTCTTCTGCTTCCACTCCTCCTTCATCCTCTCCCTTCTCTCTCTGAACATCCTTGTGTTCCAACACTCCCCCCTGCTCCTCCTCTACCACCTCATTTAACTCCTCTGCTACCTCCTCTTCAGGTTCAGGGCTGATGGGACTGGCGCTCTTCACACTGACATGCTTTCTGCTGCCCACCAGCGAGGACAGGTGGAAGTGGCGGCCCCTCAAAGAGTCCTTTGTGGAGGGGAATAGGAAGACCAGTCCATCCGTCCCAAACAGAGGCACAAAGGAAGGCGTGCAGAGACACAAGGGAGAAAAAGGACGGAGGACGGCAGGTGAGGGAAGGAGGCAACAAAAATTGTGACCCCCCGCTGAAAGAAGGTGGGGGGCGATGATCTTGACACAACCGCATGCAAAACCGACAGATCGTGCATTTTTCAGGGACAAAATTACACATTTAAATTAAGCAAACATGCACGTACACATAAAACAATATACACATTTTCTTGTTCTGGGTCTCTCGCACACTCAAACACAGGGACGCACACAGGAGACGCTTTGTTTGATGATTTCCCTGTTTTAGCGTTTCTCCTCCAAAAAAGCCATAACGTGTAAAAGAAATAACTGACTCTATGCACATTAGTTCTGCTAAATCATTGGAAAATAAAGACATTACATCTTTAATTAATATGTATGTATGTAAAACATGTGTGATATTCATAATTTAGGACTGGCTTCTCAGAATCTAATGGCAGTGGTGGGGAGTTACTGTCTGAGTATCCCAATGGGGGTAAATGCATAAATCCGAGTGGAAACTGCAGTATTCATTGTTTTGAGGGTGATGACACATGCTCCTGATACATAGTTTCAGACAGCAAAGCAGTAACAGCGACAGTAGGAAGACAGCAGGACAAAGAGGAAGACACAGTAACAGCCGTGCCCATAGGACAGGTCCCAGCAGCACAGCAGCTACGAGAACACATCCCGGGTCACGGTGCAAAGGTGAGAGGTGTAAAGGTCAAAGAGGTCACACGAGAGAGAGAAAAGGAATAACAGATGGTTTAGAATCAGAGTTACATGAGACAAGAAGAAAAGTCCACTATGGTAGTGATACACTGAGAATGTGTAGGAATATTTCAACAATTAGGACTGCCCCAAACTTAAAATATCTTAGCATCTGTATCCCACATTATTATGTTCTTTTCATGAATTGATTAAACAAATACTGAAAATACAATTCAAAGTTATCAAAGGCTGCACTTGGGATCCATTTACAACACAACATACTCAAAGATAGAATACAACCTCCATGATTGTGAATATACCTCGGAGGCCAGGGTTGTGCTTCTAAAGTTCCTGTCAACTTGTGCATTATCAAGAAATGTTAGCAGATAGCTCAAAGAGTATGGTGCACAGGTGTTACATAGCGAACACAGAAATGGCAGAGCAAGCAAGAAAAACAAAAACACAGCTGGGAGCCACTGCAAAAGTGGATGATGTTGTGTGTGTGTGTGTGTGTGTTTGTACCTGTTGGGATGGTGGTTCAGGGCTGTGGTCTCCAGACAGGGCCAAGTCCTGCAACTCTGGCTCTGTCCTCTCCTCAGCTGGAGCTCCACCACTGGCTTCACTGTCCTAGAGCACACACACAGTCATGTTTCCATCACTTTCTTATCCTAGAGACTTACCTTAACCATAACCACTACTTGCCTGTCCCCAACCCTTACCCTATGTACATGTAGAGCATCTCTCTTAACATTAAGAAAACATATATATATATATATATATATATATATGTTTTTTTCCTCTTATGAGATGTTTTTATTCTGTCTACCTCATACTGTAAGCCTCCTCCAAGGGCATCCAGGTCCAGATGAAGGTTCTTCAATAATCGATCTGAACAACGGGGACTCGGCTGAAAAAGTGACAACGTCTTGTTTGTTGGGACCTAAATTATGCATTTCACAGCCATAGGCAGCTAAATAACTACTACTACTTTCAACAACTACTTTCATCATCTTATATTCATCTTGTACCGTACCTCGTTTTCTGAGATTTTCTCATTGTCACCATCATCATCATCAAAGCCAGGCAGAGAGAGAGACACCCTCTCCTCCTGCCTACTGCCCAAAACACTAGATGCTCCACTGCTCCGAGGGCCCTGACAAAGGAAGACATTAATCACAGCATGCGGTATACTGTAAGGGTTTGGAAGAGGCTACAAATTCAAAATCGTATCACATGGTCCTTCATACAGCACTAGGATCTTACCCCAAGGGGGGTTTTTAGGGGCTCCAGTCCCCCAGAGCTGCCAAGGGAACGCCGGAGAGCGGGAGCAGAACCAGGGAGTGGGCCGGGGCCTGGGGCATCTAGACCTCTCAGAGGAGCCAGGCTGCCCAGCGGGGATGCTAGTGGTCCCAAGGCTGAACTCAGTGCCTGTAGGATGAGAGGCACTGTCAGAGAGTAACCACCAAGACCTGGAATTTCCATCAACATCAGAAACGCTTAAATAAATTGCTAAAATTAGAATCCCCACTGTGTCCTTCCTCACGTGTCTTGTGTAATTTTAGTTTACTTTACCTTTGTGTGTTTTCCAGCCTGTTTGATTGTCTGCCCTGTGTGTAGTTCTCCTTCTCTCACTTGTGTATTTCTTTGTGTCATTGCCATTCGTCTTTGTACAATGTTGTCAAGCGGCCCTGCCATTTCGTTAGTGTTTGAAGCCACATAGTTTTTTTACTCCCTTCTGGATTTGTTTGCCTGTATGGACTGCTTTCCTTTTTTTGACCCATGCCTGCCTCACCTTCCTTTAGTCCTGCGTACCATTTTGATGTATTAATTAAACACCATTGAGCTGCATGTCTGCTCTGCTAGAGCTGAAGGGGGTAGAAACCCAGAGTCATGTAAATAGAAAACCCATGATCTGCCATTACTATAGTAACTGAAGAGAATATTTATTACTGAGAACTGTTTAATGTTTATTTTTTATTTGTTATATTTGTTTGTTTTGATTTACTTTTGCAACATCGTATTGTGGGCAATCATGTCAATAAAGCCAGTTGTAGCAACCATAGCGATGGAGTAGGCAACCAACGCCAGCTTCATCACCAACTAGGAGTATGGCGGAGGCTGTAGGGGAAAAACAAGCGTCCAAAGAAACTCTGTGTTCAGAGGAGGGATTGCAGTCAAAATAAGAAAGCGATCAATGGTAAGGACAAACACAATAAACACTCACTCCAGGAGTCTTGAGTGGCTCTTTTTTCTTCTTCTCTTTCTTCTCCTTCTTTTCTTTCTTCTTCTTCTTGTCTTTGTCCTTCTTTGCCCCTGTGCCTCCTGCAGCAGCAGTGAGCTGGGCGCGCTCACGTTCCTGGGCCACCAGGCTGCGGTAGTGCTCGTCGCAGGGGTGATCCCAGGTTGACTGGCCCGAGGAGAAGTTGAAATAGTAGATGTCCCCCGTTACATCCTGACTGCGGGGGAGGAGGAGGGGGGAAAGGAGGGGGGTCACTTCAGCACCTCCAAAAAGGCCCAGGAAAGGGAGGAAGAGATGATGGGTGGATGGGTGAATGGAGAGATGCGTCTTTACAAGTATAAAATCTACTTTATTATTAGTTGCATTTTCTCAAAGCATCAGATTAAAGCTGAAATATACAAAACCTATATCCCACAAATGATTACTTTATTTTTTTTCTCAATAATTCAGCCTCTGAGTCCAAAGGAACACACAGAGGACAAAAGTTGAAACCATGGAATAAACCCAATAGTGGCTTAAATTATAGCAAAAAAGGTAGGTTTAGATGCTATTAATCTTAAACAAACCCCTACTATACCTTTGGGCCCCATCCACACTATTTCGTTTTAGTTTAGGAACAGAGAATTAAAACGAATATGATCTCCATCCACACCAGCATTTTATAGTTGATCTCTGGCTACATTAAAACGAGTGAAAACGCACATGTAGTGGCCATTCACATGCGTGTGCCGGTGTAAACGTGAAGCAGATGGTGTATTCCGTAGTTACAGAAGATTTGGTAAAAGAATAAAGTAATGTAAAAGAACAATCAGACCAATTTTTTTTTGCATTGTCCAATAAGGAGCTGGGACAGTTACTGAATGTAACAAGGGACTGTGGCGCTGGAAAACAGACCGGGAGTCGTCGCAAAGTAAACGGTAGGGATGGGACGCTCGATACTGACTTGTCGACGCTGTGTCAAGATACCGAAGCACAGATGTTTCGAAACACTGCTTCAAAGCGTGGTTCAAAACGTCAATGTCACGTGACCATAGTGAAGCCAGGCTTCAGTGCGTTTCAACAGGTGGCACACCTGCCGCTTCTACGCTTGATTCACAGTGTTTGGAACAAACCGCACATCAGCCTCTATCTCATTTGACAGATTTCTTCCAAGGACCCACAATCCTTTGATTTATTGGAGCAACGTGCTGTAGTATATTCGCACCTGTAGGCCAAAACATACTTTTTGCCAGCAACAAATGCTCCATGTCACCAAATTATTCCAAGGCTGGGGATGTCAATTATGAAAAAAAACCCAGACTCAGCCACAGCTGAATATTTCTGAATAAAATTCTTGACATATAACAAATGTGAGACATTACACCTCATCACTGCCAGCACTTACTAATAATTATTATTACACTAGGGCCTATATCTTATCTGCTAATTATCATTACACCTCTGTTAATAAGCTACTGTGTAATACTGTAGATATCCACATTTATTACTATGTTCTTAGATTTGTATACTTTATTATATTCTCTACTCACTATAACTTGCGAGTATCAGCAACAAAGAATTCACCCTCGTAGATCAATAAAGTATTTCGATTGTGAAAATGGATAGGGTAGTGGTTAAGACAAATGCCTTTAGTGTGAGAGATTCCCAATGTGATACATGTGTCCCTGAACAAGACACTTAACCCCTAGTTGCTCTCAAGGTGCGCCCTCTGACACAGCAATTGTGATTTGCTTTTGAGAAAAGCGTCAGCTAAATGAGTGATTACTTATTAAACAACACACAGATGTGTTTTATTAAAAAGATTTTATTGCAATCCCCATCTGCTGTCTCTGACAATCTGAAGGCATTTGTTTATTTGTTGTATGGTGATTTCTCCGAAATCGTCTTGGTCGTGTATTGATAAGACGTTTAGAATTGAAAACGCTAGTCAATCATTGTTTCAATGAAACCCCTACCAAGATGTGTCGATATCAAAAGTGACCAGTAGATGTCACCGTGGAGACGGGTGTCGGAGTGTTTCGAAGCCTCGACACAATTCCAGAACAATTGCTTCAAACGTTTCAGTGTTTCATAAAACCTCGCTTTGCCCATCACTAGTAAACAGCGCCAGGCACAGTATAAGTGTCGGCAGATAAGTATAAATATTTGCACGGTACAAAATATTTTAAGAAAAATACCCTGTCAAAAACTCTGAAGCATCCTGTTTCTACTTTGCATGACTTCTGATACCCAATCAGAGAGCCAAACGTGAGCGTCTGCATCATCGTTTCTGAAGTCCTCTGAACGCCCTCCGGAGTTTCAAAACGAAAAACGTGGTCGGCAGTTTTTTTCAAACTTCTCCGTTTTAGGTCTTTGTTTTTACCGTTTTAAGTCTGGACGGGAAGTGCAAAGGTAGCAAAGGTTCTCCGTTTTGAAACAAAAATGCTATAGTGTGGATTGGGCCTTGATTTTATCCATGATCCGCCTGATATTGCTGCGTTAGCAGTGTGTTGTCATGTAAGGCATTATTTAGACAATTTCACTGCAGCTGACTTCTCCTCGGAGATGTTGTTAAGAGAAGTTGGCTATGCACCTCCACCTATTTTAAGTGTCAAGAACAGACCTTCACCCTTGATTAGCTGCAGTTAGTAGTGGAAGCCTTACTTACCAAGGCTTCCACTCGGGAGGCAGAGGGGCAACGATGCCTTCCCTGGCCAGCCACAGGAGCTCCGGCTCACTGTCGGGATCAATGCCAATCTCTCTCGCGTACTCTTGGATCTCTGATGAGAGAAAGTGAGTGATATGAGACGGGCTGAAATGTAAAAGTAGTACATTATACAGCATCTAGTGGGTTTCACAGCTCAGTACGGCAAAGAGAGGCAGCCCCACAACAAAACATAATCAAGCTGTATGATGAAAGAGTTTGGGATGGGATAAAAACCCACTATATTGATATTGAATAAATAGTGTACATAAAGCTACTGCAGGGTTTCCATAAAGCTGGTATCAAGAAGGAACTATTATTATCATCAATATCAGTGTAAACCAATCAAGCTGAGGATTTCACATTTGCCACAAATGAGCTGCTAGTACATTTCATTTCATTTTACCTGTGGCTGTAACATTTTTATTTTGGGATAACGTAGGCACAGTGAGCCAGTCATATTCTTGCACAGGTTATTACCCTCAGCACTGTATACCTTGTTCAGAGGGTATATATGTCTCATCGTAGTCCTCTTCAAGGATCAGCTGGTCTCCTATGAGAGCAGCTGCAGTCATGGTTACTGCAGAGACGCAGGGTAAATGCCAAACCCGGATGACTGTAAGAAGAAAGGAAGATACACTATATGTAACACAGAGGCACACAACTAACGTTACACAGGGTTGCCCGTCTCCCTCGGCAGCCTGAGCTCTTCACTATGCTGTGCAAAATACGCCCTGCTTCCTGCGAGAACTACAATTTAACCATGCCATATTTTCAGCTAAGATTAACATATTAACTTCTTGAATCTAGCTATACTGTTTGACAAACAAAAGCCAGGGCGTATTATAAAGCACATTCTTGAGCCTTTGAGGAAATGTGCATCTGTAAAGCCACACCAGCAAATCGATAGATATAAAAAAATATCGTATATTCGTGGGACAGATATGAAAGGGGTGAGCTAAGCTACTTAAGCTAGCATCTCAGCTAACTTCAACGTTAGCTACCTGGGCGCCATCTAGCTACTTAAAGTTAGCTCAGCCTCATGAGAACAGCTAGTTCGTGATAAGCGGTTTACCTTCCAAACTTTACGTTTTCTCATTAGCCTCTCTGGCAGTATAGATTAGCTGTCAGTTGTTTGACACAGACATATTGTGTACGCAGAGGCGAGAAAAATGCGAAAGTTACAACACTAACAACATCTCCAAGGACGCTTCCCCCGTTTCCTGTTGTGGATGAAAACGTTGCTGCGATTGGCTGAGCCGCATGAGGCGTTCAGGCATCCTCGTAACCCCCCCCCCCCCCCAATTCGCCAATATGAACATACAGTACAGTGCTACGGTGTGGGTAACAGTGTCGTTGGTGGCTTTTGTGTTATTTTAAAATGCCATTTAGGGGATTTTAAAAAAAATAAATGTACCAATTTTAATGCATTAAAAATTCAGAGCTACATCTTACTTATGTGGAAAGACAACAATAACCCATGATGCAATGTGTACTATGAGATGTCTTACATTTGTTTTCCAGTTGAGCAGATATGTGCTTAATATTGTGTACTGTACCTGAAAGCGACAGTCGCTGTAAATCTCCAGCAATGATGTCAATGACTGAAATACCACTTTACAGCTGTTTTAATGAAAACAAGTGTGGGTGTGTGTGTTGTAGGGAATGAGCTCAAGGTGGCTCGAAGCAGTTGAGTAGGAGTGAGTTTAAGTGTTTTGCATATGTTACATTAAAGGATCCCTGTGGTGTGGCAAATTGCACTTGCTGTCCCCAAGACTCTCAGTCACAGCTGGGGGCTGCATTAACACTGTGTTGCTAAATGCAGCCTTTGTCCTATCCTGGAAGTCAGGGTGAGATATCAGATTGTTGACACTCTTCCCATGCAAATCATTGTTGGCTGTTGTCCGCAACCGAGTAAATTAGAATATGTTTCCCGTCCAGTATCTTGCAGAAGATTTTCAAAATATCATCTGGTGTTGTGCGCGCACAGAGCAGGGTTACAGCTTCAAACGAATAAACACTTCTTACTTTGACTTCTGTCCTGATAAATCTTTACTCAGGGTTCTAACCACAAGAGGGCAGGCGAGGGGAGGACTGATGCAACATAACTGGTTCACTTGACAAGCAGTCTTTAGTCCACCCCTCTGACAGGAGCTGTGGTAACGCACTGAATACAGAAAAATATTTTCACTGTCTGGTTTAATATGGCCCAATTGCAGTAAGTTTTCAAATATCTCCTACTTCTCAACACATATTTCCTCCCCTCTCACATTTTGGTTTGTCACTTATTAGAAATGCTTATTTTTGATGTTAGGTAGGCTACATTAAATCTAATAAACACATATTAATAATAATTATGGAACATTAGATAATAGGTACCAAAAAGTAATCCTTGACATGAATAGTATCAGGTAAAAACACTTTTCTTTCCATCCTATGTTTGTCATGGTGTGGGCGGTTAGATATCTAGAAACAGGGTGAATGACCTCTATATCTTGGGCAATGGTAGCTTTAGCATTACAAACAGGCCTTGAAACTCAGATGGTCAACTCAACACCTACGCTCCAAATGACATACACAGTCTTAACGTGAGATTGCGGTGTGCAGGCCTATTTCAATCTCAGCACCCCAAACATGTCATGCACTGTATGTTTCAGTTTGTGAAGGAGCTGCAATTTGTATACCCATGAAGTTTTGATGTTAAAATTTGTGTCAACTCATCCTCTTTCATTTATGATGGTGGTAGATGTTACAACTGTGTTGATGAACATGGGGTGGTGATGGTACAGTGGATTAGACGCATGCCTTTGGTGTGAAAGACCTGGGTTCAATTCCCCCTGCGACACGTAAACAAAAGTGTCTCCTAATTACTGCAGAGGCATGCGACCTCTGACATATGTGGCAATTGTAAGTCACTTTGGATAAAAGCATCAGCTAAATCAGTAAACCCAGCATGGGAAGCTTGTCCCCTGTCCCAGCCCTGTCCCTTTCATGAAACTTCATTTGAAATTGAGAAAAGCGATGCAACCAAGTTCATGTGTGCACCAGTAACTGATGGGTTAGATACCTTGCTTAAAAATCATAGTGGAAAAAGCATTAAAATAATGAATGTAGAAGTCATAATACATTTAAAATACTTGTGCATTCGGAATTTTTGTAAAAGCATTTAGCAGTAAGTGTACTTACCTGCATGTTAGATTAAATTTTTGTAATGCATTATCGTGAATGAGCTTTTCCATTGTTTTACATGTGAAATATGAATCTGCATATATAATAATATATCTGCATATTTATAGTTTGTATATCCAAAAGATAAATGTAGTGAAGTGAAGAAAGCTTATTTATCTGAAATGGAATAAAGTCTAAGTACCTCAAAATCCTCTTTTAACTCTACATAAAACTCTACCATGATTCATAATATTGCCTTTTCTTGCAGTGACCTTATTGACGCGACATCTAACAAAGATTTACACTAGATTGTGTGTATCTTTTTGATTGTTGATTTGTTATAGCATTTGCTGTTGCACCAGCCTTCAGAACTGTAGAGCTTCTGAACCAAGTAACATGTTCTTCTGATGTTGGCAGGCCCTAACATTTAACTGTGCACTTTAGTACACTGCATTATCTTTGGAACAGACTTAAGAGCAGTAAATGGCTACAGAGGCTCGTAAAAGGAGAAGATAATGTCCCCTATCACTAATCAGAACCTTCATTCTGCTCCTCCAATGATTTAGGTTATCTGAGTTCAGAGTGGATTTTCCTGCGTTGCTGTCAAGCTGTATAACCAACAGGGAGATGCAACCTACAGTGACACTCTGTGACCAGGGCTTTGGTCCAAATATCTGTATTAAAGCAGAAGCGACCTCAACAGATGTGACATTGCAAAACCATTTCAAGACAGTTAAGTAGACTTGGGTATAGCGATCTGAAATGGTGTGTGAAAAGAAAATGAGCAAGATCACCGCACTGTTGCTCACAGCTGAGATAACCTCCCCTGCTGGTTTGAGAACAGTGCTCCATCATGGAGGCAGCTGGAACAATGACGTGACCTCTGAACCTCAGCCAGGGCCTGATCAAATGGTGGATTTGCTGATTAAATATTTATCAGCTCCAGGCAATTACCCCACATCTGTCTGGCTGTTTGATGGTCACTGTAAAACTGGTTGTTGATCATGGACAAAGAAGTTCCTGTTTATTAGTAGCAATAAATCCCATCATATTTGTTTAGCTAGAAATCAGCTGGCCTTATGTAACTGTTGATGCTAAAAAAAATACACCAACTTCTTACTTTAAACACATTATAGTCTCTGTTTAGCAATGATATTGTCTTAAATTAAACCCAGATTATGTTTGCAATCCAGCTGGATCTTTGACCCAGTACCAAAGGCCTACACGCTACCTTTGTGATTTTGCCCAAAATAGTTGTCAGCCAGGAATTTCCTTAATTATGTTTGAAAATTTTTGCTCCATTTTAAATGTTTTTGTCATAATAATTTAGTGTTCAGATGCCTTTAGTATTCCTAAAATGCAACCTGAGCAATTTTCTAGTCAGCTGATGTTCCGAGTTTGTATTGATAATGGCAGTAATGTCGATAGATGGCTCCTTCTTGATGCTTAATCAGCGTGGTGCAAGCAGTCTCAAAGGTTGCTGGTCCAGATAAGAGCCATTCTTCTGACAAAGCCTGTTTCACTCCTGGTCTCTGAAGCTCTGAGCTCAGAGCAGCTGATACGCAGAACACTCTTATCGCACGGCCCAGGTCAAAAGCTCTAAAGACTACTGTACAATGACACCACGAGCTGGAGTAATGTGCTGTGTTCTGTTCAGCCTTTTATCCCTCGTGGTGTGCATAACAGAGGCCTGCAACTGATGATTATTTTCATTATTGATAATTTTTTTGATTGCTTGTTTAGTCTGAAAAATGCCCCTGACACTTTACCAGAGCCCAAGGTAGCATCTAGCAAGTTGCTTTAGTTCAGCCAACGGTTCAAAACTATGGGTTTCCTTGCTTGGCTACTCTACTTTGCTTGGCTAAATAAGGCACTCCTCAGGCAGAAATTCAGATATACTACCGGTCAACTACAAAGCTTCTATTCAAATTTCGAAATGGCTGCTGTATTTTCGCTAATTGGTGTCAGACAAAGGGGTAGCGTCAATGCCTAGCAGGCATTGATGTGGCTCGCGGAGGTGCCAACTCTGTCACCCATCTGCCTTCATGGCCTCATTAAGCTCAGCTTGGCTCCTGTTTGTAAAAACAGTGAATGAGTTTGGATTCAGCAGGTGAGATAAATGTAAACCCCACAGTGTGAAATGATAAAAAAAATTGAAAGACAAAGAAGGTTCAAATGTGATCTGCTTTTTAAAAATGCATAGAGCACTCACTGCAGACAAACACTGGCACAACCACAAAGTGAAACAGGAAATTTGTTTCGTGGTTTACACCTCTGAAAAATAGAAACCACCACACTAATGCTATGAAATCCGACAAAACAGTTACAGCAATAAATGAACGTTCAGCTTTTTCTTCAGACCATGCTAGTGAATACAAAAAAATACCGGCACATTTGTACCATAACAAGAGCATAATATGGCCAGTAGGGGACCATTTAACCATGTAAGTGTACTTTCTGAAAGTTTGAGGTACAATAGCATTCTTCCTGCATGCTGTATGGTAGTAAGCAACTATTACTATTATATATATTATATATATATATACTATTATTCCTATTTCCTTTAAATTATATCCACCCAATTCAGTAGTTAATGTCAAATACTGAACAGAGCACTTGTGTGACCTACCCCATTTACATACTAGGGGAAATCAAAAACACTGTTCAACATGCCAGCTACATCCTTACAATTGATCATTTAGTTCAGTCAACTCCAATATAATATTTATTGCAAGGCTATTCTCTCAGATTTCAAATTGTAGAGGGTTTGCTATTTTTTCCTTATTGACTGCTGCAAGAGAACTGTGTACTGAGGATATCTAACCACATCAATATGTTTTATTCGTTCTGGTGCGCTTGAACAAGCTGAGAGTATGGTCTCATCCATACCCTTCCCTTCCCTTGTCTTTAATGTTGTATATATAATGTATGTTAGTGTACATAATTTGAGCTCTTGCTGTTGTATCTTGCCACATGTTGCATAAGATATGAACTGGACATGTTGCAATGACTCAGAGCTGTAACTGACAGTCCTAGAATTTCAAAGCAATGGTATTCAGAGAAAAGTGCAGTATGCATATTATATAGGCTACATGAACTATAACATCTAAGAAACACAGACCAGTCTCTTGCTTACAGCTGATTGCTACTGACCACTGATGGCAATGATTAACCTTGCACCCAATAACCTGGCACTATTATGCTAGCTTTTACTCTGCATCTATATAGTTGTGGTGTGATATATAGAAGGCAACATTGTTCTTCTATCATGGTACACCTATCAGCCCATAGAGATGCTTGTGCAGAATTTTTCTACAGCACGTCAACACACAAAGGGTACAACACAGATTATGTCACCTTTTCGGTTTTAAGTAAAACCATTTAGTTACTGAACCAGAGCATGCTTTTTATGCACGTTTTTATAAACACTGTTTTCCTAATAAAGGAAAGGAATTGTTGTATTATTATAGGAATAGTTGTATTATTCTCAATTATTTTATTATTCTTTTATAACTTGCCTTTGTTTATTCTGTATTTATATATTTCTACATTACTTTATGTCAACTGTTTGTTTGTCTACGTGTAGCACCTTATCTCCAAAGCAAATTCCTTGTGCGTGTAAAAACTACTTGGCAATAAAGCTCTTTCTGATTCTGATTCTGATCTAATCTATTGCAAATCTCAAAAGAATAGGCATTTATGTGAGGGCAATGCTTGTGTGACAGAAGACTTTATAGTACCTATGATCTAAACATATACAGTATGTGGATAATAGGGGAGAACTGTCTATAATACTGTATGACCATTGCTATTCCTCATATTACATGAAGCCACGGTGACAAAGTCCACTGGTGATAGGACAACAAACAACAGCAAGGCACACCACTCTTTGACCTATTAATCATCGCACACACTCCAGCCACAAACTTTGTTATCCATAAACTGAGATAAGGCTGTCTTGATACTCTGTTCTCACTTCATTACTGCACCGTGTCGTGGTACTGTGTTGGTCTGTGTGGATGTGAGTGCATGCACATTTGTCATTCACTATTTAGTGAATGCAGATTGAATGTGATTACATTTCAGAGTGGATTGCAACAAGTCACTATCTTCTATTTGCTCTTGTTTGTGTCTCTTGGCAGCACTGTAAACAATGTGGCTTTCCTGTCCTACACACTCTTAGGTTATGTAGGGGAAATGTTAACAATTTGTATGTAGCCTTTTTAACTTCCATACCTATTTGCTTGTCTGCCATCTTATTGTCCTTCTTTCCACCAATTTTCTCTCCTTCCAGCTTACCTGACCCTCTACTTTTAGCTTGATATCATTAAAAAAACCTAAATGTTCTGGTTTGTCACTCGCTCCCCTTTTCATCATTTTCACACTTCCATCCTAATTTAACAAGCTTCACGGCTCCGTCTTCACACAGAGGTCCCTTTTGTTTATGTCAGCCTTTCATGTCTTCTACACAACAAGAACGGTGTGGCCACATGACAAATGAGAAAGGTCCTTATCAAGCAGGGGGAAAATGCTTATAGCCTTTTGATGTAACAGAAGCATCATAATATCCTGTTGCCCTAAAAATGTGGTCAATTTAGAGGACTGTAAGGCTCACACTAAGAAGTGTTTATACTTCTGTATAACTGTATGTTGGATGTATGATAATGTATGGTGATTCTGTGAGTGTGTGCTGAGTGTGTGCTGAGTGTGTGCTGAGTGATCTCCTCCAAGCAGGTGACCATTGAACTCTCAATCCAGTTCCCTGCTGAGGGAGATGGCAGGGGGTGAGGTCCACCTCCACGGAGACACACAGTCCACACACCTCCACCAGTGCCCCTCCTCCCCACATGAACTCATCCCTCACCCGGCGCTATAAAAAGTCTGCTCTTGTTGAAGTTGTTCAGTCTCGTCAAGAACTCCACCAGGTAAGACAAGCAACTGCTATGGCTCTAACTGGGACTTGGGCTGTAGAAGTGGGGGTCCAAAAAAACAGTGGGGAACTTTTTTGTCTGCGACCGAGCTTTCTGCAAACTGTTAACTTTGATGAAGTTGTGAACTGGTGCCTAAAATAAGTTTCTCTAGAAGGAAGGGACTAACCTGTGGTTATTTTTTAGCAGTTATATTCATTTCAAGCAGATGAAGAAATCCCTAAATTTAAGTGCTTCTGGATTGAGACTGTCTTTGAGATCAGAGAGATGACCTGCTAATTCTGTGACCGTGACCTACTGCAAAGCCTGGATCAGGATTACGCTGTGGTCCAGAGCTAATCTGAATTAGCTGTCTCTCTAATTTGTAGCCATCCCTAATCTACCCAGATTACAGTTTCTTTTAATAGGCAGCCATAGGAGTGTGTAACCTTTAACGGTGTGTTAAAGCATTCTTACTTTTAAGCCTGTTCATCTGGCCTACACATTGCTTTAGGTTGGGGATTTATGTTTAATTGGACTAATGGGTTTCTATTTTGAAATTATTTTATTCTATGTGTAATTTGAACATGTTGTATTAAAACTCCTTTAACAGTGATACTGTGAGTGTGACGTGTACACTGAATCATTAACCTTACACATTTTTTTTTTTTTACTCTAGACCACCATCATGAAATTCGTGGCTCTCGCTCTTGCCCTTCTGGCTGTCGGTGAGTCCTGAATGTGCCATTCCTTACTTAAGGGAAACACTATGCCTGAATGTACAGCCTAATTTAGTCAGTGGATCAATTTTACATGACATTTAAACTGTTGCTTGAACCCCCCTCTGTCCCTTTCACTCTCTTTCTGCTCATTTCTCCTCCCCACCTTTCCTTTCCTCTTCAGGCTCTCACGCCGCTTTTCTCCAGGCTGATGCACCCTCCCAGCTGGACCAAATCAGGTCTGCTGTCGATCTCTACCTGACTCAGGTGAAGGACGGTGCCACCAAAGCCCTGGACAACCTCGATGGAGCTGAGTACAGTGCAATCAAGTAAGACCATGTCATTCCCCCAGTCAGGCCCACTTTCAGTCACTGATACTGATCACTGGCCTGTTCACCTTTTTCTAGTCACCATTTACTCGTTGATGTGTTTATTGAACTTTTGCTAAAATGGTTTTGCTCCCCCATCTCTGTTCTCTCCCAGGACCACCCTAACTGAGCGCATTGACCAACTGTACACTCAGATCAAGGAACTGCAGAAGACTGTCTCTCCCATCACTGACAACGTCGTCGCCACCATCTCTGACGCCACCGCTGACTTCCGTACCGCTGTCACAGAGGATATCGAGGCCCTGAAAGCCAAGTATGAGCCCGAACGTGCCAAGCTGAGGGAGGTCATTGAAAAACACATTGCTGACTACCGCGAGCAGATTGAGCCCATCGTCACAGAGTACCAAACCAAGCACGCCGCTGAGATGGAAAGTCTGAAGGCCAAGGTGGAGCCCTTGTGGAGCAGCTGAAGGCCAAGGTAGCTGTCAACGTGGAGGAGACCAAGACCGCCATGATGCCCATTGTGGAGGGTGTGCGTGAGAAGCTCTCTGAGCGTCTGGAGAATCTGAAGACACTGGCTGCTCCCTACGTCGAGGAATACAAGGACAAGCTGACACAGTCCTACAACCAGGCGCAGACCATCAACATGGAAGAGCTCACTGCCCTGCAGGAGAAGATTGCACCTTTAGCTGCTGACATCAAGGATAAGTTCCATGCTATCTTCGAGGCCATCGCTGCTACCGTCACCAAGAGCTAAATCCTCTCCACCCTGTCCCTGTAATTAACCTCCCCTACCTGTCCGTCCTAGATCCATTCCACCTTTCTCTCCATTCCTTCCTTCCTCACATGTGCGTAAACACCACCTCCCAAAAAGAAGCCAATGCCTAAGTGATGCCCTTCTTTGCAACAAATGGCGGGACTCTTGCTCTCTCTCTCCCATGCAAACACCTTACTTCATGCACACATGCTCAAGCACATGCAAGCAAAGACATACACAGACACGTACATACTCAGCACACACATGCTTTACTCTTTGCATGCCATGGCCAACTGCTTACATTTTGTGTAGAGATTGTTTGTGAATTACCACAAGTGCCTGAACCTCTGTCTAATGATGCTTGTCTGATGAAAAACTGTGCTTTGACGAATTACAGCTCAATAAACATCTGACTGTTTATACTACTTTGCTCTCTGACTCTGCTTTGCTCGTGGCTCTGATAAAACTTGAACAGTTGTATATGTTGGTTCGGAATTGGAATGTTGAAATTTTCTATAATAAAACCAAATATCGTCGATAACAATCTCTAACACACTGCAATTAATGTTGTTATAACTTCCATGTAATATGCATGTCCCACCTAAAGCCTACATTACAAAATGTATTATTTTATCTAAACTATTAAAATATATAATGCAGGCTAATCACGAAAAAATCCTTCCAGGAATATAAAAATACACATTTAGCTTTATTTGTGTGTCTTGGACCTCAGTGAACCTTTAAGGTCATATCACACAGACAGCATGTTGAGGGGGTCATCATTGATCATAAGGTCCATTGGAAAAGAACAATATTAATACAATCACTTCTACTTAAGAGAGACATCCAATAACAACAATAACAATAAGATATTTGTGCCTGTGGTCCTCCTGAAAGCTGTGATTAATGAGCTGATCGGGGGTGTGAACTGGCCTATTGACAAACTTAGGTCTTGTTGTGCTTTATTGGGGAAAAGTCTGCTTTTCTGCTTTGCGTCCCTCAGGCTGGAACCTTTCAACACTGTCCCATCATAGAGCCACATGAGGCAACACACACACTCACACACACACACACACACACACACACATCACAACCATACCACTAAACACTTCCACTCACATTTGAAGTCAACTGATTTAGCAAGAGCATGTCATATCATGTCATCTGTTACTTTGAGTGTTATGAGAGACACTTGAACGGAAATGAGTCCAGGACTTTATCAATGTATCCCCGATGCAGTCTGATGTATTTTATTTTTTATTATTATATCTATTTTGCAATTAAACCCAACCACAAATATCGACATACATCAGTTGTAGGGAATAAGTGACTCTCTAATTAGTATGGTGTTGAAACTCTGCTCCAAGAAAATAGTCAATGAATAATATAAGCAGTTTGTTGCTGTCTTCATCTGTCCACACCCAGTAACACTCAGCTGATTAGGATGTTATTAATGTCCTACTGGTTGGTCAAGGCAAGCTCCACTTAAAGCTTTAGGCTATGGGAAATAATAGGAGATGCAAGCAGGGATTTCTAGACGCCCCCAAAATGTTGTGTGTGTGTGTGTGCACGCACATTTCTGTATTAACAATTCTTGGGACATGCATGCAGCTGTGATTAGTGCATGTCAGTAGCACTGTGAGTATTGTAATGGATGAGGCAGGCATGGAGGTCCCCAGTGAGAGTCTCATGGTGTATAAAACCAGCTTTTTCCTGGATGCAAACAGTCACTCGTAATGCTTGGATCTACCACTGCACGTGGCACGGGACTGGGCTAAAGATTATTGCCTTCAGTTTTATGTTATAGTCTATGCATAGCAAAGTTGTGGGTTTGGTTTTCCACAGATCTTGATGTAATAACAGGAGTTGCTACTTGTGGTCAGACGTGGAAGAACACATTAGAGTGACCAGAAATATCAAAGGAAGAAACAAACCTGGAAAATTCATTCATATTATTTACCTTGCAGATCTTCTAACTATGGATGGTAAGTGTTTGTTTTAGGAAACTATCTGAGCTCAGTGGATAAAATATACATTCATGTGGGAATGATTAGAGACAAAATCTGTGATCCAAATGTAATCAAAAGTTCACCACACATCTTTCCCCTCCTCTCCTCTCCTTAGGTCCTCAGCTGTCTCAGAGCTGTGAACTATCTCTACCCTGCTGTGCAGACGGGGGGCCACTGTCGAGCGCCAAGGCCCCCCAAGTCAGTGGGGTCAGAGTTCAGCTGGAGATGCATGCACTTTGGCAGCAGTTTGACCAGCTGGGCACAGAGATGATTGTTACCAAAGCTGGGAGGTAACAATAACACTCATATTATGTTCCTCGATACCTTGCCTCGCACTCTATTTTTCCTTCTCTTTTTCTGATGTCTCTTAATGCATTATGTTTATTTACATGTCCACAATTGCAGGAGGATGTTTCCAACATTCCAGGTGCAAATCTCAGGGATGGATCCTGCTGCTGAATATGTCTTGCTCATGGACTTTATCCCTGTTGACGATAAAAGATACAGGTTAGGCACACATACAGAGGGTGGTGTGCAGTGCTTAGTCTGTAGTGTGTAACAAAGATTGATACTTTTATTTTACTAACTTTATTTAAGTCCATCCATTGCCCACTTACAGATCTGTGCTAATTGCCCCTCTGCAAGCTTCATATTACCTTAGAAATTTGAACATGTGTGTGCATTTCAGATATGCGTTCCACAGCTCATCCTGGCTGGTGGCAGGGCGAGCGGATGTTATTGCCCCAAGCAGGATGCATTTCCACCCAGACTCACCTGCCTGTGGAGCCCAGTGGATGAAGCAGACTGTTTCTTTCGACACTCTCAAGCTCACCAACAACCTGCTGGATGACAACGGACATGTCAGTCAATGCCTTTGATGTAACCTCTACATGCTTTTAATTTTGGGAACAAAATGTTTTGACTATTTCCATTTCATCATGAAAGAAATTTTCTTCTTTGACTTGCTTATCGTGTGTTTTCTCCTACTTCCTCCTTTAGATGATACTGAACTCCATGCATCGCTACCAGCCACGCTTCCATGGGTGTATGTGGATCCAACTCCCAACAGTCACTTAAACGCATACAGGAACTTCTGCTCTTTTTCCTTCCCCGAGACACGCTTTATGGCCGTCACTGCCTATCAGAACCACCGGGTAGGAAACTCTGCATCAGGACACAGCCCATCAGACATCTGTTTGACACACTTGTATCAAGCAGGTGCCTGACAGCTTTCTGCTAATTACAGAAACATTTCATTGTGCATACCTGACAGAATTAATATAAGATTAGGGAGCAACTTCTTGGCTTTTAATTGTATTTATTTGAACCTTCCTCGCCTTCTCTCTCAGATCACCCAGCTAAAAATTGCAAGCAACCCGTTTGCTAAAGGCTTCAGGACTACAGACCCCCAGGACCAGTGAGTACAGTTTCCTGGAAAGGCCTGTTGAAATCACGACTGGATCACAGTGTATCTTTATGGCTGTTATGCGCTGTACATAGTGATACGGCAGCAGTCCCGATGATAGCTAATCTTTGACCTTTGTATGCAAAGGAGGTTCACACGTGGCAGGCTGTTGGCCATGTATGGTAAAATTGTGAGGGACATGATTATGGTGATGTATAGGAATGTGCATATATATATGTGTGTGTGTATATGGCCATGTATCACTCTGTCTACCTTGCTTGTGTGACTATACACTGTCTGTACAGTTCTGTGTGCGCTGAATACTTTAGTGTGTGTGTTTGTATGTGTGTGTAGGGTGGGTAACTCCGGACCCTTGGCACTGTGGTGTCCACCAGAGGGCAGAGCTGAGCCCCTCATCATCAAACCTGGAGCACAGAGAAGCTGGGGCTCAAAGACTTCAACCAGTGAGCATCTCTCTGTGTTTTACAAAGATATAACAACTTTGGTGTAAGTGCTGATC
>NW_024041083.1:0-30877 GCF_014851395.1 Micropterus salmoides
CTCTATGATGTGCATCTGCACTGTGTACTTGGTGGAGTTTTCCTTCCCATGAGAAATGTCAATTCAGAATACCAACAGTGGGAATAAAGTCTGTTGTCAAGGGGCGCTGAGTGCAGAAGCTGAGAACTGAGAACTGAGGTGTGGACCAAATGCAGACTGTAGGCGAGGTTGTTGCAGTTCGAATAAAGATTTATTAACACAAAACTAAACAGGCTTACGCTCGGAGCTCAGCAGCAAATGTCCAAACAAAAGGGTACTCCAAACAACACATAATCCAAAGGGAAGAATCCAAGAACAAAGTACAAACCAATGAATAATCCAAAAGCACAGGGAAAGCACAGAACACTCAACACAGACGACGCAAGGACGTGACAAGGACTGAAGACAACTGAGGACAATACACACTAAATGAGCAGGGAGGGAAGGGAAGGGCTGCTTTCCGATCCACAGTACATAAACAGTACTCCCTACTTCCTGCTCAGGGAATGTCGGTTAAGGGAACTTCGCTTGACAAAATTCTTCCATTCGGAACAACCTGCAACATCATCAAAGCGCACGTCAGTTCTGCGTGTGTTACCCTGGTAACATAAACACCTCAGATACCCGCTGCAATTGTGGACATTTACTGAAATTACCTGTATACTGTATATTCAAACTGATACAATTACAAAACATATATTTTAATAACTTCTTCTTTTTATATTCTATTAAAATGTATGTAACTTGTGAATGAATGTGATTGGATTAATTTACAAGATATGCAGCGTCATTCTTAAAAAGATTCATATGAGCATTGTTGTTTTTAGGTAACCTAACCTCTGAAATAATCATATAAATAACGATAAAATTAGTTGCAATGACAGTAATTACAGATATACAAACTCTGTGGTCTGCTCTATTGTTAACACGTATGAGGCGCAAAGGCTTATGGGTGATCTTTCTTGACAACTTCCAGCAAAGTGATGAACCGTTGTTCCCTTCTTCCCTACACAGTTCTCAGTGCCCTTTGAAGTGAACATGTTGTGCTCCCTGCGGTTTGGAATCTCACTTAAAATGGCCGAATACCCTGCGCAGTCCACTTAGCAGGGAACTGCAGGGCGATCGGAACGCACCCAAAGCACACCAGGTACAGAGGATTACCAAAATAAAACAGGAAGTGAAGTTCAGAGGACACACAAGGACAGATCTACCAAAGTAAAACACAAAACATGGAAAGACAGCAGAATCAGGGCACAGACAGACTAAGGACTAGGACACACAATTACCCACAATCATGAAACTATGCGCTACAAATGTTTTCACTTGCACACTGAGCAGCACTCAATGCTCGGCTCGCTTCCTCTCCTCGTTCTATGCAGAACATATGTGACAGATGGTGTTATAAGAGCAGTGTAACTCTGAATCGGGAGGTGTGTAGCGAGTGTTTGATTGTCCTAGCGGCGGAAAGTGTCGCGAGTGGAGGAAAATATTCTGGCAGTAAATGTACGGTGTCTGTTACAGTGTGTTAGCTTCTCAAGACCAAGAAAAGTCTGTTGTTTCCCACCTGCTGGAAAAGTGAAGCTGGTTAGCGCTTTAGTTAGCTAACATTTCCCCTCCCCTTCAGACTACTAGCTTCTACAGCAGCTACATAGCTGCTATGTAACTTAACATTAGTTCAATTTATAGAAAGTAACTGGAAGCTGTATTTTATTACTACCTACTTGTCCAATATTGAGAACATCAGGTACAAACTTAGACTAAACTAACGTAGCCTGCAGCTCTGTCCTGTACAGACTGATTCAATTATTTTTCAGTCTTCAGTCTGAAAAAGTGGTTTTGGAAAAGAAAGGATGGAGGTGACTGGAGCAGCTGAAGTTAGTAAAGCTAATTAGTGATGCGAACTAGTCCTTTTAAGCTGATGAGGAGACGTTTCTTTTTGGATTTTAATGTGCAAATAAAATGCACCTCAGAAGGGAGGAGGTTTCTCATGTTGCCTATTTTTTATATTAATGTCTACAGATAAATGTCAGAAGCTGTAAAATGAAGACACAAAAGGCAAACATGAACAGTCCTATCTATAATGATTCTGAGGTCATATTAACAGGGTTTTCCTGCGTTAAGGCTTAGGGGTGATGCCCAAAACATGCTGTGCCATCACTGTAAAATCACTGTGGAGCAACAGAACCAACCAAATTACTTTCTCCAGATCTAAAGGTTGTAGTTCCTCCAGTAGACTGATCTTTGGGTGCTTTTTATTTATTATCTGCTCTAGCTTTTCCAAGTATTTGTTCAGCGATATGGTGAAAATAATGGACCAATATGATGTGAAATTACATATTTTTCATTGGAAAACTTAACATTTTCTTGGTGGAGCGTTTTGTCCTGCCCCCGCTGCTGAAAACAATCCCTAGAGGAAACACTGACACAGGCCATAATGATAAAACACATAAGTACACAGATCAGGAAAACACGAAAACACAGGACTAAGGAAATAATGACAAAAACCAGAAACCCACAGGGAAGAAAATACAACTCATAACATCTGTAGCCAACGACAGAACTGTTGGACTCCTTACGATGCTTTCCCCAATGTCATTTAGTACAGGGAGCTTTTGTATGAACACTGGGGAGGTGATGCTGAAGCCCCAGCTGTTGTAACAGTGTTTGTGTGTATGTATATGTGTGTATGTGTTTCAGCTGTGATAATTATACCTATTAAAGCAGTTTAGTGCTGTGTGTTAATGATGTTCATCTCACGATAGCAAAGAGCACAGGATGACATCAATGCTATTGGGTTACACCTGTCCGTGTTGCATTTGGTTTCATTTCACTGTGACACAAGCTTAAGCCAAATGTATTTATGAATTGACAGATATTAGGAGGACAAAAGGAAGTCAGAAAAATGCCCAAACACGAGTGAAAAGGAAAAACCTGCCCCCTTAATTTTAACAGCTAACAATGATTATTTTTTAAGCGATTAATCTAAAGATAATGTTTTTGATTGGTCAATTTATCTAGTGACTAATTTATCCGAAATCAAAAACAAGTCATTCACATCGCATATTCAGTCATCATCCTGAAAAAGACACATAAAGCACATTATAATGATTTAAAAGGAGTGTAATTTCCCCTTTGTTTTCCCCTATTTGTCAGATGTCTGATCAGAAGAATACTGGATCTCACATTGTAGAGGATGCTGTGACACACAGATTAATGTAATCACTGTACCTTTTCCCTGAACTGGATACGCGGTATTTTTACTTAAGTACTTGACACTAAACCTAAAATGGTTATGACATGGATTCATTTCATCACTGGAGTAATATGCAGTAAGATATTCATCATTTTCATAATAGAAGAATCGCTCCAGCCCCTATGGTGAATAAAATTACTGGTGCTCTTTGGATGGGGAAAGGTCGTTGACCTTTGGGCTTGTTTTCAAAATCAAGTGGAAAAACTGAAAAATGCACATCAAACAAGCCTGCTTGTCCGTACTAGCAAATCCCACTCCTGAGACTCATTGTAAAATGTTAAAGGGCCGTACTCACTGGCTTAGGCCTGGAGGTGTCACTGTTAAAACCATTAAGTAAACTACAACTAGTCCACTTCAGTATCATTCAGCTGGTGTACAGTGGTCCTCAAACCTGTGACAGTAATGGCCAAATTGCTCTGGCATTGTTGGTGATTTCTTCAAAAACTCATTTAGTTTGAGATCACTTTGCCACAAATCCATTTGGGAAGTAGAGTTCAAACACATTTTTTAGTCTTATTGGTCACCTGTGCGTTCTACATTATCCTCAAAATGATTCAACCAACCACAGGCTATTAAGATCAATCAGCAGGAAGTGTGTTTGTGGTTGAAATGACGTCAGTTACCCTTTCGTGACCTGCACTCAGGTTGGGTTCAAAAGGTCACTGGATAAGAGCAGTGGTTGTTGGTGTCACAGAGGGGGTCATACAGTAGTGCATTTGTAATTGCTGTCCGCTCACTGTGTGAATAGGAAGTATCGTGCTTAGCTGAAAATGTGGAAATACTTTTCTTCACAAAATCTTTTACTCTTTTATTTATCATAGTAGTTCTTCCAATCTAATCATGAATGTAAATTTACTGTAGCACGAGGAAAAGCACAGGTGTAACTAATAACAGTAATGATGGCTGCTTTTCTTGCACTGAAATGTCAAAATGTCTGTAGCAATACACTGAGGCTTAATGGTCATGCCATGCTGTGTAGTATTGTAGTCATTTGCTCACGGCCAGAAAGCCATGTATCAGCAAAGTGACATGGTAGTACTCCACAGTCAGTTTCATTATGATGAAGACCTTCAAGAAACTTTTTATGACACCTGCCTCTTAAGTTTGTATAAGCAAGTCACCACTGCACTGAACAAGACCAGGCAAGCCTGAGTCAGTCAGAATGCTTTAACAGTTAAATATAATCAAACACTACAATGCAGTCTCATAAAATAGAGCAGAACGTATATGAGATAAAAATCTCATTTCTCGGCTTCAGCTCTGAGTTGGCCCATCTTTGGCTCAGCTTCCACTATGCTGGACCCTGACTCCGCTTGTACTGATTATATACAGTAGCTACATATGCATGAGAAGAACATCAGTAATAAATATAACTAACAATAATCCATTTTCTAATTCTATCTATGCCAGGGTCGCGGGGGCTGGAGTCAATCCCAGCTTACATCGGGCAAAAGGCGGGGTACACCCTGGACAGGTCGCCAGTCCATTGCATTGCCACACATAAACAAACAACCACTCACACTCACACCTAAGGACAATTTTAGAGACACCAGTTAACCTAGCCTACATATGGTACAACCGGTGCAACCGGTTTGAACCCACAATCTTCTTGCTGTGAGGCGACAATGCTAACCATTGAACAACCGCGCCGCCCACTCTTGTTTATAATATATATAAATATACAATTTAGCCTACATAAATAAATGTACAAATGTATAAATAATGGGCGGCGCGGTGGTGCCCCTGAATGTGTGCCTGAGCAAGAAACTTAACTTCTACTTTATTATGATTTATGGCAATTGGAAATTGCTTTGGAGAAAAGCATCAGCTAAATGTATAAATGTAAATGTAGTTCTAATTATCAAATGTTAGCATGACTACACTAAGATGATGAAAATGTTGAACATTATACCAGCCTAACATCAAGTTAGCATGTTAGCATTTTCATTGATTTTATCATTTAGCTAAGTACAGCCTTAGAGCATTATTAAACTCAACCAAGAGTCTAGTTTAGTTTAATCATTTAACATGTAAATCTCTAATCGAGTAATAATTTCCAATTGATATCATGCTAATGTTATTGCATTATCTATAACTTGTAATCAACAGTCTTGATAACTTTTCTGATTAATTTAAAGCAACATTTTATTTTTTCAGATTTCATTTTGACAAATTGTTACAACATTTAACTTGTTACATTATCAGTTGTTACACAATCTTCCTTTAGGTACAATTATCTTGACTATTAGTAATATCAGCTAGTGAAAATGACTGGGTTGTATAAAATAATAAGAAAGCCTCTGTTTCTAACTTAGATGAGGACATTCATGGCAAAGTTCTCCTAAGTAAAATCTAGATTGTGGAAGTCAGTGATGCCGCAGATGCATTTAAGCCATAGCAGAGCCATTGAAACTTTACTAGCACCTAAAGCAGTCAGCACATTCTCTTTAAGGTAGAGTAGTTTCCTTTTCAACATTTTACACACATCCCTCTTCTATACAGAAAATAGTGAGGATGTGAGCTGATCACTAATTGCTTGTTTGTGCTTGTCCATCTGTGGTATGCTTGGTTTTTCAATGTGTAAAATCTACAGTATGTAGTATATGTTATCTTGTTACTCTTCTTAGTGATGAGTTACTGTAGCATGCACACACATATTCACACCTTTCCTTTCTTATCATCACACACACCTCCACCCCCCTATTATCCCTCCCATCCCTCCCCCTACATGTGCTACATGCCGGGGTGTGTGTGGGGTTATGAAAACAGTTAGGCTTAATAATTGATGTTCTGCATTTCAATCAATTTCACCACAGTGTTAGGCTAATTAAGGTTAGCTCCATCCTCCCAGGGGCTGTGTGTGTGTGGTGGGTGTGTGCATGCGAGTGTGTGTGTGTGTGCGTGTCTGTGTGTGTGTGTGTGTGTGTGCATGAGTGTGTGAAAGAAAGCGAGTGTGAGACTGTGTGTGCATATGTGTGTGTGTGTGTGTGTGTGTTTTCCTGCTCCTGAGGGCTCCACGCTCCATTTTATATCTCAGAATACATGGGAATTCTCTATTTCAGGAACAAGAGATGAGAGAGCTTCTCTCTCTCTCTCTCTCTCTTTCCCTCTCTCCCTCTTTCTCTCTTATGTTCTCTCACTCTGCTCCTCCCATCTCTCTCTCCCCAGGCAGGATCCTAAATGCAATTAACACAGCCGCTTTACTGCCTGCTAATTATTAACACATACATACACACACACACACACACACACACACACATGCACACCCACCACGCACACACATACAGTACACACACACACACACACACACACACACACACAGCGGAAATGATTATTTTATGCTGGACTAATTTAAAGTTCATTGACGATTGTTTTAATTAATTAAATAAGAAAAGTACACACTTTAAAAAACGTCAGGCTGCCAGGCGGGCACTGCAGGCGTTTGCATATGAAGGTAATAATTATCCCCTGTCTGTGTGTGTGTGGGGTGGCACACCTACCACACTGTTATTGTGTGTGTATCTGTGTCTGCGTGCATAGTTCACCCAGCCATACAACCTTAAGGTGTGTGTAAGTGTGAGTCTGTGTGTGTTAATGAGTCTTTAAACCCTCTCTGCCAGTATTTAACATTAAGAGGAATAACTAAAGAGCCCAATTAAGAAGCAGAGACTGCTTTATGTGCAGCAAATTTGTTTCTATTATTAAATATTTACGGGTGGGCCATGCTTCACAGAGGGATCGGACCTCACCTATGGTAGATCAGAATAATTTGTTTCTGTATCAGTGATAAATGTGGTAAATGCCAAGTACACATGGTTACATGCACATCCTGTTTAGAGGTGCTGGGTCAACCTCCGCACATGATTGCTTCTACACTTGGCTGCTTCACACTGGTTCAGATGTATTAATCAAATCACATTGTGTTGAGTGACAGACGTTAACTCCTAGGGATATCTATTTAATACAAACATACTTTCATAGCACTTTGTTCTTTAGAGGAGTATTAGGCCTAGTCCATACGGACACAGGTATTTTTTATAACCGGAGATTTTCCTCCTTCGTTAAAAAAAAAAAATCTCCATCCACATGAAAACACAAACACACGCTATCAAGCACTGTCAAGAGCATGCCAAACCACCTGGCAGTGATATGACCCTAACTGTAAAGCCACGTTGGCCAATCAGAGCCTAAACAAAGCAGGCAGTGTCTGACATCAAACACAGCAGATAACGGCGCACACTCTGATGTTGCAAGGCAAAACCCCCGGTTTTACTGTCCACACGACAACACTGCAACCGGCGTTTCTGAAAATCCTCACCCTGCCAGGGATTTTCAAAAATGTTCGGTTTCAGTGACCTGATACTGCGTTTCCGTGTGGACGAACGGCCGAACCGCGTAAAAAAAGTCACGGTTATGAAAATACCAGTGTTCGTGTAGACAGGGCCTTAGGCTACGTTCAGACTGCAAACCAAAGTGACCCAAATCTGAATTTTTGCTCATATGTGACTCAAATCTGATCTTTTTATGCAACTGTGAATAAGCCGAGTCACATGGAATCTAATCTTTTCCAGTTCGGATTTGGGCCACTTTCATATGTGGTCCAAATCCAATACAGATCAGATCTTTTTAAATGCGACCTCAGTCTGGACATTCGGATTAGGAACTGCGTTGCTGCGCTGCAGATGCGTTGTACAGTGTCAGAAACAGTAATGAATGTAAAGGACAGAAAGTTGTAAACATTTGTCATAAATGGGGAGAGATGTGACCCCGGGAGTAAACTGGTTGAGGGCAATGGAATACGGGAGTCTCCCGTGTAATTCGTGGGGGTTATGAAGTATGAGCTAACTGGGGCTAACCTCTGTGGCTTACTTCTGTACAACAGCGTGCTGCATGTGACGTCATTTTACTCTTCTGCGCATGCGGGTCACTTTCAGGCTGTGGACAGTTCACACTGGAGTCTAATATGGGCCACATTTAAAGAATAATGTGAACTGTCAAACAAAAAATCGGATCTGGGAAATAAATTGGAATTTACCCTTCGCAAGGCCCCGCCCCCCTTGGTTACTAAGTCCAACAAACTGTCGGCGCTGCCACTGTCTATTACTGCACTCCCTGGAGAAATATTGGCAAATTTGTTGGGAAACGCGATATTAGAAAGAAGCAGAAAGTTTTGCCGTTCCATTACACATTTGAAGGTAGTATTCAGGCTGGCAAACTGACCTAAACAGACAAGAAAAAATGAAAGAGAAGCTAATGCCTACCACTGACACAGTACAAGTGAACCACCGCATCCCCCGACGATTGAGACAAAAGACAACGATATTAAGTATCAACACTGTTCTTGTAAAGCTGGGTAGGCCCCTATTTATTATTACAATCATTAAAAAGCAGAACAGTAGGGCTTTATTATGTTACATTTAGTATGAAGTTAGCTAGCGTTAGCTAACTATTACATTAGGAACGATCCACAGCCGACATTTTTCTGGATTTATTTTTTGCAACAAAAGACACAGACCTGTGAGTTGTGATCAGGTTTCTGCTACTATGACAGTTATTAATTAGCGGCATACCAATGATTACAGTTTGCTGGCGCTATAATCTTTGATTGGACTGACAGGACAGCTGATTCGTTGGTTGCCTAGCAACATAAAAAAACGCAGCGCACTGATCTTTTCCAAATTCAACCAAAAAAGGCATTGCTGCGCATTTTTGAACCTGCAAAGCTCTTTCTGTCTGATCGGGCCTTAGATGGGTTGTGGTGCTCAGCACTGGTCACACAATATTTAGACATGTCACAGTAGGACAAGAACATCTGTAAATAATAACAGTTATGGCTAAGTGTCATTTAGCAGCTTCAGTTTCAGTATCCTGATACTGTGCACACTGGTTCACTGTCATACTGTCATGAGTTACTGGGGAACTTTAATAGAACATTGCCATTGTTAATGTTATTAGTAACACCTTATCTTAGTATGATAATTCAAAATGTCTTCTGTAAGGAAGGCTTTTTTCACAGAAGCCATTTTGGCATGTCATAGCTGGAAAAGCATGTTTTAATGATAACATAAAAAATTACTTCATGCGATTTAGATGAGCTAGTTCTGGTATTGTGCATGCTGTCGTTAAAAGAACGTAATGTGTGTATACTCTATGTTGCTTGTTCTGCCCTGCTGGTTTAATTATATGCCTTAAAGATATTGCAATATTAAATTTATTACTTCCCACTCCCAGCTACATGGCCACTCATAAGTTAAACGGTGGCAGTATTGACAAGAATTAGAAATTATTAATACAAAAATCCCAGAGTAGCCCATGATACCCACTAAATAAATGTTTGTATGTCCAAAAGTAAAAATGTCAAAATGTAGTGAGTCTCTAGAGGCCTAAAATGTAAGGTCAGGCTACTTGATTTAAATTAGGCTATGTGAATAAACAGTTCTGCTAATAAAAAGGTTTGGGTATGCTGTGATGATGTTGGTTATAAGCGTATTAGCAGCGAGTGTCTAAAGGGGATATTTTCTTACCATGCAAATTTGTATTGTAATGATTCTCAACAGAAGACAAGTACACATGCCATTTGTTGTTTTAGCATGTGCTAACTGTATAAACAATATAAATTACAGTATATGTGAAAAATATTCTTAAATTATTTTATAGCCTATCAGCTAAATTTCACATTGACTGCTATTCATTTAAGTACTGTGCACTGTCTGCTTGCAAAGTTAGAGTTGAACCACTTCCCTTTTATTCCTTTCCCTTATCTAGACACCCTTTGATTGCACATGATTCTGGACAACAGTATTAATAACTACAATGTAGGTGAAGTAGAGAAACACTGAACAAAGAGACATACACAGAGGTAAGAAGACAGACGTAATTAAAGCTGCAAGCAGCGTTGGGCGGGCCCTCGCACTTATAAGCGCGTCCGCGTGTGAGCCGGCCGAGTTGCATATTCTGGAGCTCTGCCGGTGCGGCTGTGAATTTGCTACGCGGTTATGACGCCGCATGAAGGTGTTATATGTCACTTCCTGTGTCCCCTATGTGGAGCTACATAGCACTTGCCGCTATGAATATAAATCGGTGTTGGCGTGTAGATGTCTGCGGGGTGGGAGAGTTATCAAGCACGTAAAGTTTGTTTCAGATGTGAGCATGTACACTGAACAATAATGTACCCAAACAATAAAATAAATTCCTTTTATATTTCCCTGCCTTGTTGTTTATGTGTACATACAGAGGAAGAATGTGAGAACAGCACACATTTCATCGTTACTGTGTGCTGTACCGCAGTTCTGTGTCCATGCATGCAGCAAACTGAAAGCACCGTCTGTCGGAGCGTCTACGTGAAAAGAGAAGGAAGACATTGCTGGTAGTATTGTCTTCAGAGTTGTTAAACACCTCAGCGCACTGAAGGAAGCCATCTGACTGTGTGAGGGGCAAGATCGTTGATGTCTGCAGGCAGAGTAGGAGCTCTCCTGTCTGACTGGTCCACCAATAGCAGAGAAGATGACCCCTTGAGACACAGCCCCTCCTCATTTGCATAATGAGGCAGAAATGCATACAAAAATTTAAAAAAGACAGGCAGAAATAAATACCATGGGTGAAAATAAATAAGGTAAATAAATACAAAGGAAGAATAAAACAGACAAAAATATTAAAACACACACATAAATAAATACATTAAAAAAATTTGTAATAAATAAAGTTGAATAAACAAATAAGGTAATTATAACAAAGGTGAATAGTAAAGGCACTAATTAAAATATATACATTTATGTCTCCTTGTATAATTTAATTACTACCTACATTTATTTATTTACTTTATTTTTTTGTGTATTTAATTGGATGCTTATTTATTTATTGAGCATTTATTTATTTCTGTATTTATTTCTGACTGTGTCAGGATCGGTCCTCCATAACGGGGTGGGAGAGTTATCAAGCACGTAAAGTTTGGTTCAGATGTGAGCATGTACACTGAAGTTACAACAACTTCCTGTGTCATGGCGAAGACTTGATCTCTGACGCCACGCCACGGACACACCCATTGACGAAAACTCGCAAATAGCACAACTTTTCATCTTCAATGCCTTTAGAAGGCACAGCACAAATTTGAAGTCGGTCGGACTAATCCCTAGGAGGAGTTCGTTAAAGTACGAAGTGTGTAAATCATCCAAAATTTGACGTAAAATTCAAAATGGCCTACTTCCTGTTGATTTTAGGGCATCGCTCCAAGAGGCTTTTTTGTGCGTCTGGACAAGATACACGTACCACAGAAAATTCGTGCACGTAGGTAAAACGTGCGGCGGGGGCTGCTTCGTTAAAAGTCACTTCCTGTTGCCAGCAGGTGGCGCTATGACTGTCTGTGAATGTCAGCATGTACATGTGTTCAGGGCGGGACTCTCATCCTACATGTACAGTTTGGTCCAGATGTGAGCATGTACACTGAAGTTACGACAACTTCCGTGTCATGGCGAAGAGTTGATCTTTGACGCCACGCCACGGACACGCCCATTGACGAAAACTTGCAAATAGCACAACTTTTCATCTTCAATGCCTTTAGAAGGCACAGCACAAATTTGAGGTCGGTCGGACTAAATCCCTAGGAGGAGTTCGTTAAAGTACGAAGTGTGTAAATCATCCAAAATTTGACGTAAAATTCAAAATGGCCGACTTCCTGTTGGGTTTAGGCTATGGCTCCAAGAGACTTTTTTGTGCGTCTGGACAAGATACACGTACCACAGAAAATTCGTGCACGTAGGTGAAACGTGCGGCGGGGGCTGCTTCGTTAAAGGTCACTTTCTGTTGCCAGCAGGTGGCGCTATGACTGTGGGTGAATGTCGGCATGTACATGTGTTCAGGGCGGGACTCTCATCCTACATGTACAGTTTGGTCCGGATGTGAGCATTTACACTGAAGTTACAACAACTTCCTGTTTCATTGCGAATCATCGACGCCACGGACACGCCCATTGACGAAAACGCGCAAATAGCACAACTTTTCATCGTCAATGCCTTTAGAAGGCACAGCAGAAATTTGAGGTCGATCCGACTAAATCCCTAGGAGGAGTTCGTTAAAGTACGAAGTATGTAAATCATCCAAAAATGGCCATAAAATTCAAAATGGCCGACTTCCTGTTGACTTTAGGCTATGGGTTCTTGAGGCTTTTTTGTGCGTCTTGATACGATACATGTCCCCAGAAAATTTCGTACATGTAGGTTGAACGTGAACGAGGGGCTAATCATTTCCAATTTTCTAGGTGGCGCTAGCGAGTCATTTTGCCACGCCCATGTGCGAAACTTGTAGAATACGAAATTTTTCACCGGTTCTGACATGTTTGCAAATTTTGGTGAGTTTTCGAGTATGTTTAGGCCATGTCATTTGGGCCTACTTTGCAGAAAAAAAAAAAAAAAAAAAAAAAAAAAATCCGAGCAATTTCAATAGGGACCTCGCACGGTCGTGCTCGGGCCCTAATAATTGATCTTCTACTGTTCTTGTGTTTGAAGAGTGCATGGAAATCATGTGTGGCCTCAAGTAACTAGACACCAGGTGTGTTTGTTTAATGATGTCAAAGGAATAGGAAAAAGGAGAACCAAACAAAAGAGACAGAAAGACTGTAATATAACTAAAAGATGAAAGAGAGCAAATGAACAATGACAGACCTCATATTAACATGTGTGTGCTTGCATGTGGTGGACTCAGGTGTTTAAGTACTTTCTCATTACACTTAGAAGTTGTCGGACACAAGGCCAGAGACACAGAACCACCGTCCTCCCACCTCCTGACCTCCTCTCTTCTACTAATCTCATTTCATGCTTTCATTAGCTCTTCTTGCCTTGTCTTTTTTTTGATCCACTTACCTCCACATGTTCCCTTTTGCAGTTCTCTTCCTTTTTAAAATACATTCTGCAGTCGTTTGGTGATACAGTAGTTTAGCTAAATTTGCTCACAAGTTTGATACTTTTTTGTGAAACTGAATTTATGGGAGAAACAGTCCCCCTTTTTGTAAAACAGTGTCGCTGTTGTCGTATTTGAATAACAAACTCTTGTTCCCATACTCATCACTGTACGTTTTACACTTTGGTAGACTGGCTGTCACAAGTCTATGTAGGCAACTTCATTTGTATATTGTATTTTAGGGGGTGGGTTGGTGGGTGTTAGCGGGGTATATTTCTTTCTCTAGTAGGTTATTTTTAATTTCACAATTTTACTGTTTACTCACCACTTCTCCCTTTCCCTTCCCCTGAAACGGGTGGCGATGGTGCAGTGGATAAGACACATACCTTTGGTGTAGGGATGCACCGAATGTTTGGCCAGCAAAATTAATCGGACGAAAATATCCTAATATGTCAAAAGACCGAATTAATTTTACAGAACAATTACGCTGACATGTCGCCAGTGTGGAAGCTCTTTAAAATGCCCGAGAAAGACACAAAAATTGCCTTTTGCAGACACTGGTCTGCTGAATTGTCTCCTAGCACATCCTCTTCATCTGTGGCTTACTTCTTAGAAGAAGCAACAAACGGTCTGACCCAGTTTGAGTGTTTGTCACTCGTTTCTGAGAAGACGATTAGCCGCACCTAAATTTAGAGTGCACACGTATTCAAGCTTTTATGGTAAATCCATTGAAATGGACAAGTGCAAGCTGACAGGCAGGTTAGCAACTTTATCCTGTCATTTTCTCTCTTTACAAAGTGTTGCAATATGAGAGTCAAACCTGAAGAGAGACTATGAAGTTGTGATACGAGAACCATTATTTACACATTATTTATCCAATTGGGTAGGACTTGATGAATTTAGCACAAGGATAAACATGTGACAGCGTCTGGTTTTCAAAATAAGGAGTCTATACAGTATGGAAATAAGATTAATTGGATTATATTCACAGAAAGTATAAAACATATTACATGTATGCATTAAAAGTTAATGAACACATCTAATTTACTAGACGCTCTTGGGCCTCGGACCCATCCACCATAGTCCACCCATCATAGTCTTTCCAAATCCTGTGGGAAACATATTTTGACTATTTAATTTATGCAATGGTAAAAAAAAATGGAAAATAAATAAATGGAAAAAATGTGAACGGATTTGTTCTGTGTTCGGTATTCGGCAAATTTTTTCATTATAATTTTCATTTTGGTGCAGCCCTACTTTGGTGTGGGAGACTTGGGCTAATTCCCCCTGTGACATCCACCACTGTGTCCCTGAGCAAGACACTTAACCCCTAATTGCTCCAAAGGCATGCAACCTCTGACATGTATGACAATTGTAAGTCGCTTTGGATAAAAGCGTTCGCTAAATGACAAATTATTATTATTATTAATTATAAGTCTGGTCTCTTAACTGCAAACACACTGGCTTGCCTGGTCCCTTTTGTTTCATTTTCTCTCTCCCTGAGTCTGCTCTGCTGACTTTGTCCATCAGCAGAAGTTTTATAAAGTTGCAGAAAAGACACAGTCTTTTGGATTTTTCCATCCGTGATTTAGTTTTCACAGCAGCAGGTGGGCAGCATGTGGAGAAGGCTTGTTAATGATGTAGCCTGCTGAAATGAACATGGTTCTGAATCACATCTGCACTGGTGTGTTCACTGCTCACTGGTGCTTTACCTGGTCCATGCTTCTAAAATATCCACCATATCCGCGTCTTACCGTTACCGCATAATACTAGATAACAGAAGATCTCTTTCTGTATTTCTCTCCAAAATCCTCCAAAAATACCTGGCCAACTGTTAATATACCTGGGTGACCTGCCCAAGTAAAGTCTATACCGTATGTGGGAAACACTCGTGTAATCTCCCGATGCAGACCTCCAGCAGTCTTCAGCTTCATTAAACCAGGTGTCTTCTTTACCATGTACCCAGGGTTTGAACTGAGCTGGTGGACAAAGACTTCTGCTTTGCTCGTTGGATGTGGATCTGCAGAACATAGTACATCTTAATAATCTTGTCCACATGGAAACATTTAAAGCCATGTAACTGAGAAATGCAACTACCTTATTTAAGATGGATTTAGTCTGCTAGAAACATGTCTGAGACTTTGGTCCATATTGACATGAAAGCGGCTCACAGCTACTGAAGACTTGTTGGCTGCACATTCATGATGCAAATCTCCCGTTCCACCACATCCCAAAGGTGCTTTATTGGATTGAGATCTGGTGACATTGGAGGCCATTGGAGTACAGTGCACTCATTGTCATGTTCAAGAAACCAATTTGAGATGATTTGAGCTTTGTGACATGGTGCATTATCCTGCTGAAAGTAGCCATCAGAAGATGGGTACACTGAGGTCATAAAGGGATGGACATGGTCAGCAACAACACTCAGGTAGGCTGTCTAAACAATGTTTAAACAATGTTACCTGAAGTGTTGATGGCTCCAGGCTTTCATGATGTAAATGCTAAATTCTGACCCTACTATCTGAATGTTGATCTATTGTATAATTTTACTGAGCCAGTGGCAACTGTAGCATCAGTTTCCTTTTCTTAGTTGACAGGAGTGGAATTTACAGTAGTGTGATCTTTTGCTGCTGTAGCCCATACGATGACTGTATAGAGGAGCACTGTTGAAGCATTTTCATGAACAACCAAGATGGCTGCTGCTGATTTGGAACATTCAGTGGAATCCACTATTGCGTCAGCAGTAAAGAAACAGGACATCTGGATTCTGATGGCAAAAACGGCAGCACACTTTCACAAACGTGTAGATTCTACACCATCCCAACTCATCTCTGCATGCTGTAGTCTGTTTACATTTTTCCTTTGCTCAGTGCTACGTCACATTTTTCGTTGCTCTTATTGGTTAAAGGTCTATCCAATTGCATACGGAGGCATAATGGTCTGCGCCCTTAAATAACTCACCTTGGACATCAAATATGAACTGACTGGTTCCAGACTAGTTTAGGGCTGCAGCTAACGATGATTTTAGTACTCGCAGCTTCTACCGATTATTTCATATATTCAGTGATGCATCGTTTAAGAGGTACTTTTGCTTGACCGCGCCACTCCCCACCCCCACCCCCGCCGCTGTCAAGCAAAGTGGCCAGTGAGTATTGTCTATGTCAATTTATTAAATGTCAGTCTTGTCTACTTTAGCTACAAAGCAGATTACTGTCAGAAAAAATGGCAACATTTAAATCTCACATGCTCAGTTTTCTCTTTATTATCTACTGATTGCTACTTTTTACGAGAAATCCAATGTTTCATTATACCTCTTTGTTAAAATCATGTGAGAACTTCTTGAGGGCATGCAAATTAATTTTGGACTATGCAAACGCACTTTTTGTTATGTTTTGACAAATTACAATAGTGTTAAAGGTTCAGTGTGTAATATTTAGGAGATCTATTGACAGAAATGCAATATAATAAACATAACCATGTTTTCAGTGGTGTATAAAGACCTTAAATAATGAACTGTTATGTTTTTATTACCTTGGAATGAGCCAGTTCTATCTACATACACCGCGGGTACACTTACATGGACTTCGCCATGTTGCGCTGCCATGTTTCTACAGTAACACAAACGGACAAAAGTTGGACAGAGAGCAATTCCTCACCACGTTGAATATGTATGAAGATGAAGAAGAAGAACAAGCAACGTCAGTAGTATTAGTACTAGTCAATTGGTTTATTAGAACACATTATTTAGCACAAGAGCCGAAGGAGCGTGTCGAACACGTAGCTTCTCTTGCGCGCTTGAAAAGGGAGGGGTGAGCGGTGACTGATGGTGCATTCATGTGGTGTCGGAATAATCAGAATATTTTTTTCCTACTTAAATCTTTCTTGAAAAAAGAGAAATAAACTGTACATGTATGTACAAATTTCTGTATTTTACAGAAATTTGATACATGCAAAACCACCTATTGCATATACATATTTTGCAAACATGTAATCTGTAATATGGTTATAACTAGTTTAGTGTCCACGTAGAGTGAACTAGATGTATGCGTGTTGTTTATATGCTCTGATAATGCTAATCCATCACGTCTTTGTAGTAGCGCCCATGTTGATTCCACATACTGACGTAAAAGCACATGAACACACACTGAAGTCCGAAGAATGACTTCACAACTCGAGTAATGGGACCATCCGGGCGGCATGTGAATGCCCCGTGAGCCACTGGTTGCAGTTTGCAACCCTCACCACTAGATGCCACTAAAACTCTCGTATTGAAACTTTAGGTTTATTCAACATTCAAATAGAGACAAATCGAAACAGGCAGTGATATCCTTTTTTTACACCTGCTTAACAAAAAATGAGTATGTGTGACAAACATCAGACATGTGCGTGTTTATATGTAGGTTGTCTATTGCTTTTACTTTTCATTATTCAGAATATACCTAGAAAATGTTAGAGTGTACCCAGCCCACTTATGAAAGAATGATATATGGTTCTTTAATTAACACACAAAATGACCGTAATCACACATCGGCAAACAACATTTATTCCTACATATTTTTAATAGATTTTTTTCCTTGCGTATATTGTTTTCTTAAATGTTGCCAGGGCTTGATTTTAATTTTTTCTAACATTTCCAAATTTTGTACAAACTTTGCATGAGCATACACAGAAACGTTCTGTCTTCCTTTATCTCGTTCTTTCTAATTCTTTATTCCCCTCTCCCTTTTTCTGTTTCTTTTTTCTCTATCCATCTGTTTTACCATTTCATCTCTCCATTTCACCTTGCCCTTTATAGAAAAAAATATATTTCCCATTAATTCACCTCTTATTTCCCCATTTTGGCTGCCATTAAACACAGAGGCGCTGCAGCAGGACAGCAGGAAGACATGGGGTCCGGGGGTGGGGGTAAGACCTCAGGCCTGAGGGCACGGAGCCATATTGTGAGGTTTTTTTGTTCCTGTGATATTCTCCTCTAGCCTGACCACCTTTTGTGTGTGTTCGAGTGAATGCATGAATATGTGAGTGCCACATATAGGGTGTATTTGTGCACATGCTTGTGCACATTTGTGTGAATGAATGAATGAATGTGCGTGTGGCTGTATGTGTATGTGTGTGAATGGAGGCCCCTGGCCAGGCCATACGTTATTGATGCTCCTGCCTCAGGGTACGTCGGGGGAAATGGATGTGTGCGTGTGTGTGAGAGTGTGCTTGTGTATGTTTGTGTGTGTGTGTGTGTACTGGGGGTCACGTTGTGTCGTCAAACGGCGGCTGGTGAAAGATGGCCAGCGCTGATATGATCAGTCATCTGTTGATCAAGATGTACTGCTGCCGCCTCGTCGCTGTTTCTCTCTTTGAATTTCACTTTTAACTCGCTCTCTTTCACTTCTCTCTTTTTCTCTTTCTACTCTTTGTCTCTTTCTCTGTCTTTGTCTCCCTCACTGTGTCTCTTTTCATTTGTCTTTGAATTTCACTCTTGCTTTCTTTTTTCTCCTAATTTTTTCATTTTTAATGGACCCTGCTGTAAGTACATTTGTTACATTTGAAGTTTTTTTCAAAGTTGTGAGAAAAAGAAATAACGTTTAAATAAGGAATTACTAAAATAAAGAAAACCAGAAAACGCAAAATAAAGGTACAAGGTAATGAAACACAACATGAAAGATACCCTGAATACATAGTAGTAAAAAGAAGAGTCAAAAGAGTAAAAGAAAAAGGAACATCTATCTAACATGGCTTCTTTTTTGTCCCTTTTTCTCACACATTCTGCCATTTCTCTTTTTTGCAGTTTCTCCTGTCTGTTATCAACATTTTATATATATCCCATTTCCCTATTTAGTCTTTATTTTTTTCTTTCAAACATCTCAACATATTAGTAATGAACATTGCTTTCTCTCTGTCTCTGTGTATGTTTCATTCTCCCCCGTTTCTCGGTTTTTTGATCTCTCTGTCAATCACACAGTCTGGGTATTGTCTCGTGTGTCTGATGTGACTTTGCAGTTTGACAGTATTAGTCTTTATACGGCATTTTTTTCCCTCTCTTACGTCGCTCAATATTGTTCTCCTCTGTCATCTCTCTCCTCTTGTGCCTCTGTCTCTTTCACCCTAGTCTTTCTCTTCCTTTCATTAAAGTGTCTTATTACATGTACACACACACACACACACACACACACACACACACACAGAGCCAGGAAACAGTAACACACAATCTCACACATGCTCAGTAACCCATATAGATGTTCAAATGTTGAGACATGTACACACACATACACACACACACCCCCACACACACTGCGGTAAGTAGGTAATGTGCTTTAGAAACAGTGGTTAACTGTAAAACACCAGTCTAAAGTGCTCTGCTCTGCGGTGAATAGCTAATGGGCTTCAGAGAGTTCGGTTTTTTAACCTTAAGGCGCTGTTGTTTTCTGTGGTTAAAAGATAATGGGGTTTTATTGTGTGGTTAAGGTGTGTGTGTGTGTGTGTGTGTATGTGTTTGTTCCATGCTAAGAGATTAGCACCAGCAGTGATTTCATTTGAATAAAAAATGTACATGCTCGTACCAAGTTTCAAATAAATCAGTTCATGAAGTGAAGCATTAAATGAAAAATAATACATTAGAATAAAGCTATTCACTAAAAGTAAAAATAAACAAGCGCAGACTCAAAATCATTAAAGTCTGTTTCTGGTGTTTTGCAGTTTTTAAAAAATATAAGTTCTCATCTTGTTACATAATGATCAAGAGGCAGCAGGGTGGTTTATTGGTTAGCACTCCAGTCCTGGCTTCTAACCCTGCTGCTTGAGGCCTTTCTGTGCAGTTTGCTTCGCCTGAATGAGTGTCTTTGTCTCCCTGGGTGTTTCCCAGTTGGACATGCTCCAGCCCCCCTGAACAAGTGTTGTGTCCAAAATCACTCCCTCCCTCACTCCAAGCGGTAACCTTCAGGGCTAAAAGATGAGCCAACATGGAAGTGCCAAAAACTGCAGTTCATCCATCGGCCACTTGAGGCTGGCTGTAAAAGCGGGTCAATCTCCACAGACCCACATGTTAAAATGCCCAACTTTACAGCAGAAATAAACATGTTTACAACCTGGTACTCAAAACAGTTTTGGTCTCTATAGCTAATTTCCCCCTTCATGACAACTATACGGGGCTGAACTATATAACTCACCTTTTTAAATTATTAAGTCTTCTGCATAATTAAGGGCATTTTGAGTGCCAGGTGGGTGCCGTCACAGGTGGCTAGCCGCACCAGTATGGTTTCATTCGGCCTACCTCAGCTCCACCGAGGCTCCACCTCTTTGCCCATTTTTAGATTATGGCGACGACCGGAGCCACCACACAATGGCTCTTCAGAAACCTACAGTGGGTACGGAAAGTATTCAGACCCCTTTACATTTTTCAGTCTTTGTTTCATTGCAGCCATTTTCCAAAAATCAAAAAAGTTCATTTTATTTCTCAGTAATGTACACTCAGCACCCCATCTTGACAGAAAAAAACAGAAATGTAGAAATTTTTGCAAATTTATTAAAAAAGAAAAACTGAAATATCACATGGTCATAAGTATTCAGACCCTTTGCCGTGAGACTCATATTTAACTCAGGTGCTGTCTATTTCTTCTGATCATCCTTGAGATGGTTCTACACCTTCATTTGAGTCCAGCTGTGTTTGATTATACTGATTGGACTTGATTAGGAAAGCCACACACCTGTCTATATAAGACCTTACAGCTCACATGCATGTCAGAGCAAATGAGAATCATGAGGTCAAAGGAACTGCCTGAAGAGCTCAGAGACAAAATTGTGGCAAGGCACAGATCTGGCCAAGGTTACAAAAAAATTCTGCTGCACTTAAGGTTCCTAAGAGCACAGTGGCCTCCATAATCCTCAAATGGAAGACGTTTGGGACGACCAGAACCCTTCCTAGAGCTGGCCGTCCGGCCAAACTGAGCTATCGGGGGAGAAGAGCCTTGGTGAGAGAGGTAAAGAAGAACCCAAAGGTCACTGTGGCTGAGCTCCAGAGATGCAGTCGGGAGATGGGAGAAAGTTGTAGTAAGTCAACCATCACTGCAGCAATCCACCAGTCGGGGCTTTATGGCAGAGTGGCCCGACGGGAGCCTCTCCTCAGTGCAAGACACATGAAAGCCCGCATGGAGTTTGCTAAAAAACACCTGAAGGACTCCAAGATGGTGATAAATAAGATCCTCTGGTCTGATGAGACCAAGATAGAACTTTTTGGCCTTAATTCTAAGTGGTATGTGTGGAGAAAACCAGGCACTGCTCATCACCTGTCCAATACAGTCTCAACAGTGAAGCATGGTGGTGGCAGCATCATGCTGTGGGGGTGTTTTTCAGCTGCAGGGACAGGACGACTGGTTGCAATCGAGAGGAAAGATGAATGCGGCCAAGTACAGGGATATCCTGGACGAAAACCTTTTCCAGAGTGCTCTGGACCTCAGACTGGGCCGAAGGTTTACCTTCCAACAAGACAATGACCCTAAGCACACGGCTAAAATAACGAAGGAGTGGCTTCACAACAACTCCGTGGCTGTTCTTGAATGGCCCAGCCAGAGCCCTGACTTAAACCCAATTGAGCATCTCTGGAGAGACCTGAAAATGGCTGTCCACCAACGTTTACCATCCAACCTGACAGAACTGGAGAGGATCTGCAAGGAGGAATGGCAGAGGATACCCAAATCCAGATGTGAAAAACTTGTTGCATCTTTCCCAAAACGACTCATGGCTGTATTAGATCAAAAGGGTGCTTCTACTAAATACTGAGCAAAGGGTCTGAATACTTATGACCATGTGATATTTCAGTTTTTCTTTTTTAATAAATTTGCAAAAATTTCTACATTTCTGTTTTTTTTCTGTCAAGATGGGGTGCTGAGTGTACATTACTGAGAAATAAAATGAACTTTTTTGATTTTTGGAAAATGGCTGCAATGAAACAAAGAGTGAAAAATTTAAAGGGGTCTGAATACTTTCCGTACCCACTGTATTATCCGAAATCCCGCGAGGTGTGGACAACTTGGCACAACACCAGTGAAGCTGCAAAATTTTGGATTTATTTCCGCACTTTAAAAACATTTATTGAAAGTTTTTTTCATTTTACACGTTTATTTACAGCATTAAACATTGAAATGTATATTGTTAGGCTGTATATTAACTTATTGGGAGAAAACTGGTAGTAAAAGCAGTCGTTGAGCACCCCATATTGCCAAAATTGCATGATCCTCATTTCGCTGCAAAACTTTGACTGTGAGATTGACAGTTGAATAAGGCTTCACCCATCGAAGCATCGAATCTTTGACTATTTGCGGTCAGACCTAAAATGTTCCTATCCCAAACTGAAGTGTCATGTCTCCTCTATATTAATACTGCGCTTATTTGCTTTTTTTTTTTGCAATTTTAAGTCCTTGCATTCATTTTTAAAATGTCCTAAAATGATTCTGACATTCTGCAAGTGATTTTGTGCTTGTGTAACTGTGTTAGTATATAGGTGTACTGTATATTATGTATGTGGATATACTGTAGTTACATTTATTTATCAATGTTAATGCTTTGCATATTTACGCTTAACAATACTGTGTGTGTGTGTGTGTGTGTGCGTGCGTGCGTGCGTGCGTGAGTATACTGGCACATCTATGCACATGTCTTCTTAAATCACTCGCCATTGTGTTGGTGTTGTTTTCTGTGGGAAACAGATAATGTCTTTACAATGTGTGGTTAGAGTCGAGACCAGCACAGTTCAGTGTATACTGACCCCAGCTGATACATAATGTAACAGCACTGACCACACTGATGTATTAGTGGACTAAATGACTGTATTAATGGTGCTCAATGCAGGGAGGGAGGAAGGCACTAAAAGGCCTGAAAAGTGCTGTAAATGAAGGTGTGGAACAGTGATTGACTATGATAGGGTGAGTGTGTGTATGTCTGTGTGAGTCTTTGAATTTCTGTACTTGTGAGGGCCAAATGCCTAGAATTATTAGGGAATCCATCACAAGTGAAGACACTTTTCAAGGATTCCCAAGTCTTTTTTTAAAGGAAAGTGCCACAAAATCAAATCGCAGGATAGTGGATGTTGACACATTGATGGAGTGGCGAAAAGTTCAAGTAAAGGTCAAATGAAACTTATAGCAGGTTTGATTTTGTAAGCGATAACACTGCTATTTTTGAATGTTGAATGGACAAAATATGTTTTCTTCCATGTTGCCTAATCTTCCCTTAGATGTTTCATTGGGTACCGGTTGGCGTATATGGGCATGTGTATTGTGTTCTGCTTGCATATGGGATTTTGTGTGTGTGTATGCCTCTGCCTTTTATCCTGACATGCTTCATGTCATCGTATTTGTCCCCTAGACGAGTAACGTTATCTACAACTTTTTCTCCCTTCCTTTCTTCCTTTTTTTGCTTCCTAGTTTCCTTTCCCTCTCCCTACCCTACCTTCCCCGTCCCCATTTGTATAACATTCATCCATCCTTCATCCCATTCCCTCTGTAGCCCTCTCTCCTTCCCTTAATTCTTCAGTGTCTGGCCCGAGTTGTAAACAACTCTGGCCTTCTTAAATAGCCTTCACAGTTGTACCAGCACACACACACTCTCTCTCTCACACACACACACACACAAAAGCATATCTCATCAATGTTTCAGAGGGAGGACTGAATATCAGTTAGCTATACCCCATACCTAGTCCTCACTTATTTACATCCGGCTACCCCCGCGCCACTGAAACCTCAACAGCAACATCAATGATTCATCAGCCAATGTTTTAGCAAAATGCATGCCTCCTTTGTCGATACGGAGGAGGAGAGGAGGGAAAGAGGAGGAGGAATACGATGGAAGGAAGGAAAGAAGGTTGTGATACATGACAGAGGAAAGAGAGAGAAGAGTGAAGAAGGAAAAGATAAAGAACATTAGATGGCAGAAAAGTAAGGAGAGGGATGCAGATAATAGGGAGAGGAGATTTAAAAAACGGCAGAAAGCAGGAGGAAGTGAGGACAGAGATAGGAAGAAGAGAGGGATGAGGGGAGAGAAGGAGCAAAGGGAAGGTGAGAGATGAGAAAGTGTGAAGATGGGATGAGAGGATAAAGTGTAATGAAAGAGGATTGGGGGGAAGAAGATAAAGGAGTGGGAAGGGAAGGGAACTGGGAAGACCTGCAAACAATGAGGAGAAGAAAGGGGGGAAATGGAGAGAAGTAAGAAAAGGAGGAGATAGGGAAAGGATGGGAGGAAAGAAATAGTAACAGTGGGAGAAGTTACGGAAGACGGAAATGAAATAAGAGGGAGATCTGAAAATAGGCAGAGAGGAGTAGGAGGAGGACATGAAGGATCAAGGAGAGGGAAAAATCTGAAAATTTGGGGGGTTGGAAGGGGCAGAGCAGAAAGTAGCAGAGGAAAGATGGAGAGGGGAAGAATGGAGCAAAAGTTAGAAAAGGGAAAAGGAGAAAATGGTTTAAAGAAGACAAAATCGTGATTGGGGGAAGTTAAGAGAGTAAAGTGAGAAAAGAGAAAAAGGCAGTAGAGGTGATGAATTGAAAGAGGATGGATAAGACGGACGAAGGAAATCTGGACAAAGGGAGAGAAGGAAGGGAGGAAAGGAATGAGGAAGGCGCTATGGGAAGAAGGATGGAGGGGGAAGGCAAAGGAGACTGATAGGACTACAAGAGGAGAAGATAGGAAAGTCGAGAGACAACAAAAAGGGAGAGAGGGGCAAATACAGAGATACTGATGCCCCCTTTTCCTCCCACATCCTATTCTTTTCCCCTGCCTTTTTTCCTTTTCAGTGTCCAACACTCGATCCCTCTTTTACGGATGAAACATGGTATTTTAATCTTATTTTTGTCATAAATCAATGACATTCTGCAGACACACACAGACACGGGAGTCCAATATGTCTTTTACTCTTTAGATTTCAGTAGAATATGACCCCACTTTCCTCCTGGGGCTTTATAGGAGTTCACGGACATTTACACATTGATTTTAAAAATGTACCTGCGTTTTGAGATTGCGGTATGTGTGGTTTTGTGGTGTACAGTTACATAAGACAGAAAGAGTCTGAAGTCAAATGGCAGGAAGGACTGTGCCAGGACAGTATACAGTATGTAGAAAAACACAGACCATTTACCTTTGATTATATTTCTTGTCTACTTCCTCTTTTTATGGACAGTCACTGAATCCTATTTTATGAATTAAACACTAAATCAATTTGCTGGTTATATTAGAAGATGGGTGGGTTTGATTTGATATATTGTAATAGCAAGAATTGTTCTTCATTTGAAAATTTTATTTGCTTAAAATATGCTTTTTTTCAAGAGTTATCACATGGACAAGTTTTAATAACCTACATTTATCATTAAATTACTTTTTATGGAGTCAAATTGTGATGATTTGATAATTAGTGGTCGACTGATATGGGTTTTTGATTTGCCAACGATGATATTTAGGGAGCAGGGTGGCTGATATGTAAGGGCGATATCATGATGATTTGGGGGCTTGGGTTGCATATAATAAAATACAATAATTTTTAATATTAATAACAAATGAGACATACAACTGCAGAACAAAATTCCTGTTCATTTATGCAGCACTACGGTATGTACAGTACAGTATATGCGTAATTTTCAGAAGCAAAGTCATTCAACTGCATTATTCTATACATTACATCATTTAGAATGGGAGAAATGTATTAACATTTGGAGAAGATGGGTGCATAAGAGGGACCCACTGGAAACTTGAAAGGGCTCGAAATGAACTTTGTCATCAACTTCCCTAAACTTTCACAAAGCGTATTATACAATGTTTGTTTATGTTTGTTTGTTGACAAATTTGTTTACAAGTCAAATAGCCAATCTAAGCAGTCAAAAAAGAATAGCTTTACACATATTACCTTTACAAACAGAGACAACAATGTGGTAGAGCGGAGATTCTGTCTACTATCTCTCATTAAACACTGAGCCAAGTTATCTCAGTGTATTGAAGCACAGACAAACAGACAAACAAACGCAGAAGGACACAGACTTGAACACTAATGCAGAAACGTTATGTTAACTAATAGCAAGAAGCCCATAACCAAAATCTGCAAATTGATAATGTTAACGCTAGATTTCTGACTCCTGTTAACATAATCCCGCTTGTTGAATCGAAGCTATCTCTAGTCCATTAGCAAATGCAATTGACCATAACTAACGCTGTGTATCTTCATAGCTATCAAATCCATCACTTACGACAGCAGATTGACTTGAGATAAGAGGAGAGGTTAATCAATTTATCAAATTTATCACAGTCTGCCTCAGCTGACAGCAGGTGCTGCTGGTTTTGCCCACTTTAGAATAATTCTGCCAGCTGGCTATTAATTTTACTCTACTACCATTGATGAAGAAAATATTGGTTATGTAATGTCCTTAACAACGGCAGACAACAGGCTCACCAACAATAAATCATCCAAATGACAAATCTGTTAAATGTTTACGACCCCGGCTCGTCGAAATCATGAGTGGAGTCTGGGGGAGCCCATGCAATAGTTTCTAAGCCATGTAAGTAAGGACTTGCCATATCATGTAATTTACGATATCAGTATAAGTTTTAATATGATAAAAATTTGATATGATAAAAATAAATAATGTGGTAATGGCAATATTCCAACTTGTAGATGAAGTCATACAAGAAATATTGTGATGTTATTTTAGAGCCATATCTCCTGTCATCTTTTTTTTTTCATAGTACTGTTGTCCAAATTAGCTTTTGATTCCATTAAGCTTGGAATTGCAAACAAAATAAACATTTTGTCTGATGTAATGCACAACAATGGAACATGGTTTTATTTGAAATTGTATTTGTTTTATTTAGAAATGTCAATTTTTTTTCTAGCAATCCACAAACATTCAGTTTAGTGTTTTTGATGACTGCATGTGAATGAGAGGATCAACAGCTTGAAGGATAAAAAACAAAAGGAACCGAAGGAGCAGAGAAAGACGGACAGAAACAGAGGAAGACAGAGGGGTACTTGGCCTTGACTTTGAGGCAGAGTTGTTTCAGGGTAACAAGGACGAGACACTGCTGCTGTGTTTCTCTCACTCTTTCTCTCTTTTTCTGTCATTTGGCGCCCAGGGTGAAATTATGATAATAAGAGAAAGGAAAAGCTATTACTGTGGCTGCTCTCTCATTATGTAAATGATATTAAACAGGCCTTCTGTGTGTGTTATGTGCGTGTTTCTGGTGTGTACGCAAGCCTGAGCAGCCAGGTGCACATGCATGCCTACGTGTTTGTGTATGATATTGTGTGTGTGTGTGTGTGTGTGTGTGTGTTTGTTTAGCTGATTGTGCATGTTTAAAATGTCTTTCTCCAAATGTGTATGTGTGCGTGTGTGTGTGTGTGTCCTGGGGCTGTGGGTGCTAATCTCCACACAGTGATTACAAGGTGTCAAACTCCCCCACATTGATTATGACATGTTAATTACACCCCATGTTTCCACCTGCTCTGATGACACAACACGCACATTAAAAGGTGTACTGTACGTATCTTTGAGTTTGTGTGTGCACGTACTACCAACTGTGCACCTGCCAGGATGAGTACGGGATGTCTGAGCTTGTGTCCTCTGTGTTTGCGCGTGTGCATGTTAAATGTTTAGACAAAGCTGCAGACAACTAGCAGTCACTAAGATGTCTCAGATGTTGTAGTAATTGCGGTGGATAGTTGAGGTCAACTGCATCAATGTGTGTGTTCCTTGCAGGCAGCTGACATCTTCATGCATCACAGGAAACTGCGTTTTATATTTTTTTGTTGCTGATAATTGTCATGTGATTGTGAAGTGATAATATTTTATCTTTATTTAAAATCTATTTGAGTTCATTTTGAATCAACATTGTTCCTAGTTTTCACACACAGTAATTGCAGTTGAAAGCCTCCAGACTTGGTTGCTTTCTCCTGGCCATTCGTGCATGTAAAGGATGAAGAGTAATCTAAAGCTTTGTTAACGGCCTCTGAAAGCTGCACATGTTCGTTTTGCTTTTTCTTGAGGATTGGGCCTCCAACCTTAGCTTGTATTGGTTTTTAGCACTAAAGTTGTGGTCATAAAAATGAAAATGGGTTTATCTTCTTGGGAGTATAAATGTACTCTCCTGTTATCTTCTGCGTGTTTTGTTTTAGTTTGCTTATGAGTGTTTTCATATTGTGACTATCATCTGACACCTGCATAAGTAATCCACCCACCCTTTTTCATGCTGTGAAATATTTAAAACCATGAAAGATTATTGTTGTTAAACACGATTACATATGGCAGGTACTGAAAATGAACTGAAAAAAATCTAACAACCCCCCCAAACAAATCAAGTTGATAGACACAAATTGCTTCAGCCTAAATGATTTGTTTGAATTTAGAAATTTTCTAAAGTAAATGAAATGGTGAGGTATTCAACTGTTAAATTGTTATTAAGCAAACAGGGATTGTTATAGATAATGCAGTGACATAAAAAAACATAGGTAATCACGAGCAAACAGCTTTTGAGATTGTTTATTTTATATTTGACAACCACTATCACATCATCAAGCCAGTAATAAAATGCAGAAATTCGATAATAATCAATAGCCATTGTTTCACCTGATTTCACATACAGTAAATTGCCTTTAAGCAAATCACACAGGGAGCTATTCTAAGAAACTAATTACAATATTCTTTATGTGATTATGAAAGTTTCTGACGAATATTGACAATCTGCTGAACCTCTACACTTTCTATTTATGTCTTATCGCTCTTTGTATTTTTTATATTTGTACTTGATTGCATGTGCACTTTAATATGTCACTGCTTTTATGTGTGTGTGTGTGTGTGTGTTTGCTTGGTGGTCTGTCCTGCTCTATTCCATTGCTTGTTTATATGCTTCATACCACAGGTCCTCTGGGGTTTATAAATATTGATCGTTACAAAGGATGGATAGATGCTTGATAGCCTGTCCAGGCCCTGGGAATACACACACACACACTCACACACACACACACATACACTCTTAAATCCCTCTTACCAAGTAGCCTCAGCCCTATAGACTCTCTCTCTCTCTTTGTTATTTTGATCCAGAAACCAAAAGCTGTAATTTTAATTGCTTTATGTTAGTGTTCCTACAGAATCTCAACTCAGCAAACACCAAATATATTATATAATATTATTTCAGGATTTTATATGCTTATCTGAAGTTGTAATCCAGAGCTCAGGACCTTTGCTCTTGTCTTGCTCTTGCAACTTGTGATCTACATTTTACATGACAGTATCCACAACTCTTTGGCGTGCAACATTGGGCTGTTAACAATTAAAGTTGCAGGAGGGTCCTTTTAGATATAAAAGTAGAACTCTGAAGAGCTTGTTTGCAAAAGACAAAATGAGACAACCAGCATGTAAAAACAATGTTAAACTTAAATTCTTATCAAATGTGATCTCATGGCTGGCCACTAATTAAATGATCAACTTTCAGGAGCATCATATTGTTGTGGGGTGTCCCGGTGGCCTTGGGGGTAAGGTGCTATCAATGATTAAGGTTTCATAAATGAGTTAGCCAAAAAAATTAAACTGAAAAGTTGATAAGTGTTCACAAATCATCTTAATCGTGAATTCCTAATAATATAAAGCTTTTTGAAGCACTCAAGCACTAACAGAATATTGTGTGATATCTTCTAAATGCATCATAAATCCATTAATGCATATGCTGCTCTGCATTTTTTCTAAACCTGCATGTCATAGATGAGTGTGAGAAAGTGCAGTGGGGACTCTTGAGATCAATCACTTTTCACATTTATGTTCTGGGGAAGAATATGACATTTGAAGATTTGAAGCTGCCTACTAAACTACATTAAATCTATCTACTATATTGTCAAAAAATGAAAACAACACAACAAAGTAAATTTTCACTTATATATAGTCACAGCTTTGCAAATTGGAGAAGACCCAAGACAGAGTAAATCTGAAGATGAAAGCTTTGAACTAAGTGTTTTTATTTCATCAAGAGATATATCCACTAAGTTGAAGAAGGTTACATCTGCACTCACAAGACCATTGATTAAAAGATTGCTGTCTAAAGGCCAGTAGGCAACACAAGTCCTTCACTGTTGAAAATGCTGCCACTTTAATATAAATTTTTTTGCATCACTCTGCAGCAAACATCCAATATTTTTAAGCTCATTTTAGAAACTCTTAACTTTGCCATTTTCACATGAGGAGGGCTCCAAAGTGCCCGACAGAGACTTCTCTAGATGTAATTTTATATTCTCCATCATTGTTAGGATGTTGATGGTGCTGCACATGTTCAAAGCCTTAGAGAGTGATAGGATGGCCCCTCAGAGCACACAATAGATTGAGATGATTGGATTGAGGTTTGGCTAAAAGTGCAGCAGGACCACTTGAAGAGGCCGAGTGTCTGAACCGGAATAATGCAGCGAGATCAGACGCTGTATTACCACGATCCATCTGCACTGCCAGATACTCCTGAGCACTCCATAAACCGTCTTTCTTACACACTTTTTTTAAAAGGTCCCCTGTGTGGGTGAGTGAATGAAAGAGGGAATAATGAGATGGAAAGATAAGACGAGCTGTATTTCCTGGTATGCAACTGGGTCCCTAGAAGTTTGTAAACACTCCACAGTTCCCACACATGTTAACTTATCCTCTGTGTCCATCTGACTGTGTGTGTGTTCTATATCAAGGTGGATTATTTAGGTACTCCAGTATACCTGTACATACATACTGTGACTATAGGGTGATGAAGATGATGATGTGG
>NW_024041084.1:0-32561 GCF_014851395.1 Micropterus salmoides
TCAGTAAAATAGAAATATCACACTAAAAAAAGATTTGAAAACAAAATGTACAAGAGTAAAAGTACTTGTTGTGCAGAATGGCCATGTCAATTCTACTTTACTGTTGTATTTGGTCAAAGTGGAGCTAATTTTGACTCCCTTGTATACTTTTGGGTAGTTACAATACATCACATTTTATAGAATTACCATATGTTTTTTGAATGTAAACATAAACTAGTTGCTAAATAATGTAGAATGTAAAATATTTCTTCCTTAAATTTAGTTGAGTAGAATTATTTAGTTGCTAAATTAAGTACAGTATGTGTGTAAATGTACTTTCCACCGCTATTTTTAACATTTCACATTTCACAATTTTTAATTTAGATCACATTAGAATGGTTGAAAATGACCTAATTGTTTTGGGGAAAAAATGAGTTCTCTTGATATTTTTAAATCATTTCACATGGGCCATCGTATTTCAAAGCAGAATATACTTGTTAAATACTTAAGCAAGAAGTTTTCTGCTACAACTAATGGAAGTGGCTCTATTAGTATAAATTTGACAGATGTCAAAGTAAAGGTTTTTAAATGAGAAAGTGGAAGTCTCTTAATTCTGCCACTTAATCAGCTAAATAATTAAATATAATATAGCTATCATATTCCTGGTATTTTTATTTAAAGTTCATTTTCACTTTAGATTGCCCCTCACACAATTTAGATTTAAACAACAGTTTGCCCACTGTAAGATAGTTACAAATACAGAGGATCCACTTTTTCGGCACTTTAGTGAACATTTCAAATTCTTCATCAAATGGGAGAATATTCCAGATGTGTTTTGCAGAATTTAATAAACTATTTTTTTCTGGCACATTTGTTGTCTTTCGAAACATGGGAGTCCCCACAAGTAAAGGTATGTGGTTTGAATAAAGCTCTGCTGCACAACATGGATCTGTAAACCTACAACTGCGCTGAGATGTGCCTTAGCCTTAAAAAAAAATCCACTTATTAAGTAATTTGTAATATGGGGTTTTTATAATGTTAAAATGAAAGCGCTACTGAATATTCCAAAATATGCTGGAGCAGTGCATTCCTATGGCTGCATATACTTTTCTCTATGTGTGCACAGCATGTAGAAGAAGGCGGCTGACTATTGTTTCCCCCTGTTGGCAAGAAGGTGAATGATAAATGCTGTAAGCTTAACCAAATGGAATTGAACATTGATTTAAGTTAATCACAAACTAGTGCAAATCACATCTTGCACATTAATCAAATGTTTTCCACTGGAGCAATAAAATATTATCATGGGCATCAGGTTGCAGACAGCTATGATGCCTATGTGTATGAGTATGTGTGTAACATTTTATTATGAATGTGGTTTTAGTGCGTGTGTGTGTGTGCGCGCATGTCTGAGGCTCCCGCTGGCCCTTCTGCAGACTCTGCTCATTCTCCTCCACTGCAGCCTTTCCAGCCGCTTGTCATCAGTGCTTAGTCTCGCCACTGCTGACCGTCTGCCCAGCGTCTTATGGGGGCATCCTAAAACAAGGAGCTGGACGACTGACATGGCAACACAGATTCACTCTCATATACTGCCTGACACGTGATATACATGGCAGAGAATGCAATCATCATCCACCCAGTGAATAGTGCTCGTCTAATGTTGAATACATGTCAGTATGGTGATTTTCATCAGTTACACAAGCTGCGTGTACAGACTGGCGCTGCAGCTCAGTCAGCACCCTTTCACTTGACATTTTAATCACAATGGTAATCACGCTCTGGTGAGGTTTATTTAAGCAGTAATAAAAAAGACTGAACACTTTGCATGTACATTTTAAAGTTATTGTTTTGCTTTATCTGGACTATCGGTAATCATATAGTATGTTTTTACATAATCTACAGTAATAATATACGGTAATGAAAACTTGGGCCAACACTTTTTCAGTCAGGGCCTCAAATGCCTGATCAATTAATAATGTATTTTTACACTGATCGACTTTAACTAGCCACGGGCTAAACACTTGCAATGTGACACATTTTAATTTGAATCTTAGCAAAATGTCTACAAGTATCAAAATCCTCTTGAATGGTGACGTCCTGCATTGACAAAAATATCACTGTTTCTTTTTTAAAGGGAATAGTTTGACATTTTGGGACATATCTTTGTTTGCTTTCTTGCTGAGAGTAGGATGAAGAGATTGTTACCCATTTCTCTCCAAAATGTCAAACTATTCCTTTAAGGAGCAGGTTTGGTCTGATGGCAGCATTACTTGTGTTCTGCATCTGAAAACCTTGATGGCTATAAATATTCTTGTGAACAACAGCTAATATAACCATATATATATATATTGTTGTGTGTAAAAAGATCAGTTCGTCAGTTTCAGTATAGCATATGCAAATGTTTAGTATTAAGGAAAGCATCACTGGAATGTAAATGTACATTCAGTTGAGTACTGTACTTAACATAATTACAAAATACATAACTAAGTTACTTGCATTTGAGTATTTCCATGTTCCACATTAAATTTGAGAGACACTGTAACAGTATTTTTTTTAACTTATATATATCTGACTATTAAACTGTGGTCACCATGCAGACTGTTTTGACATACAAAACATCCGTTTATAAAATATACTGGATTGTTAAGATTAAACTGACCAACATTATATAAAGTAATTAAAATTAATTCCACCTCAAGGAGCTACACTGTGCTTTAATCCAATAAAAAAACATGTATTAATAATAGACAAACCGAGGCCTTCTGCTATATGGGTACATTTTCATTTGATGCTTTCAGTACATTTTGCTGATAATACTTCTTTTACTTGAAATTTAAAAGCAGGTCTCGAGTGTAATTGAGTATTTTTACACTGGGATATTGCTACATTTAATTCTTTGCGGTTTTGCAATAATGTCCAACACATAATCAGAGAGTTGGCGTTATATTTTAGTTTAGTAATCTAAGACATTTGAAATATTTCAGCTAAATTTAGTGTCTCTGGTTCACAATGTCTGGGGTTCAAGTTTTCAAGGCAGAACAAAAAAATCTTTAATGTTGTAAAATTCCACTAAAACCATCATTTCTTTACATGAGGTTTGATTCCATGTATGCATAAAAAAGGAAAACATTTATTAAAGAATGATATTTCAAATTTTTCCAGTACAAAAATATATATATAGGTGGGACAGTCCGATAAAGGTCGTGTGTTTCTTGAATGTCCCTCTCAGCTTTTGTTTGCCATAATAAGAATCTGGGGTGTGTTCTGGGCTGTAACATTCTGCATAGTTGGGAGGGTTAGTGGATTTGACAGTTCTCCAAGTGTCCCGTAGCCCTGAGTTCAGTGAACACACTCCAGACACAACAGTGACAGCTGGGGGAGGGATAAATAAAAACAGTGTCTCTAGCTCCATTACAAGACAAGCAATCCAGACAACAACCCAGTAGCCTCTGTGCGCGTGTGTGCCAACACATCCACATACAGCACACGCGTGAACAAACACACGCACGTTTTTCCTCACACATTCACTCCTTCACACTTACTGCATTCGCCGCTGCGAGGGCAACAGATGGAAAAACGAGAGAGGCGAGAAGAAGGGGGAAAGCGCCACAGAATATAATAAATGCTGTTGGACTTGGCCCGTTAGCAACCAGCATTCCTCTGACAGGTGTAACATGTTTACCAAACAAACAAGCAACACAGATGTCAGAGAAATGAAAATGGTGACTTGAGGTTGCATGACCTGAGAAAAGGAGCCTGGTATCCAAGTTGGCATATCTATGAGGGCTTTGAAGGTATTTCAGAGAGATGAGAAGACTGCGTGCCACACCAGGATTGCAAGAGTGTCTCGCAGAATTTGTCTTATGTTACTTGCCTCAAGCATCCCAGGCAGCTCTGGTTGTTAGCTGGGGCCATCCGGGGTCACAGGCACTGATGGGCAGTTTTTAAGCCTCTCACTTTCCCGATCACATTCCACTTCAGGGCAGTGGGAAAATCATCTCACATCACAATCAAGCAGAAGAACCACTTGGACCTGTCGAGCTAGACACGGAGACTTCCGATGTTCCCTCCTGTGACCTTGACCTTCAACAAAACCACTTGTTCTGGGCCCTCTCTCCAACAGGCCTCACTAATTTGTTAATTGCTAAGTTAATACTGTCTTCATACACATCTCGCTTCTTGTGTTTCCAGACTAAACGATCCACCAGAAAGGGAGGATACCTCAGAAAGGGACTTCTGAGAATTTGTTTTTACAGAATTCAGACTATCACTCTAGTGCACAAGTGTCAGTCATAACCACAAACTGCCAGGTGATCAGTTTGATGTTCTACTGGTGGAAAATAATTGGAGAATAGTGCAAGCCATATTATCTAGCCGGAGGCGCTAACTTGCCTTTCCAGTAAGGAATGCAATCATTTGCTTTGAAAGTCATTTATCTTTCGAGCCCATGCGCTTCTCTTTGACAAAGCAATGATATACGCTGACTGTGCAGAGGGAAAATGTGATGAAAGAGTTTAATAACTCAGATTCTTGAATAAAATGAAACACATCCTCAAATAAAATGGCCATTTAATTTGGTCATTGTAAGATTTAGGCCAAAATGTGTCTAAGTAAATAATACTACATACATTTACAGTATTTCATGTAGTTTAACAATCTACTACACACATTTATTGTAAACATTGTAAATTGACAGTCCACAGTGCATATTTGGCCACAGTATACAAAATTTCACTATATGTGTCACTCTCATGCTTCCACTGCACTGTAAAACCTCATACTGTAATGCAGTCAAATCAAATGATCTTTTATCAATAACTTAAGGCAGCACTATTCATTTTTTGGATGGTGTTATTTTGATGGTATCTGGGACCTGTGTAATTTAAAAACATTTCAGATTATATAGCTTAAAATGTTTTACAATGTAGTGTTCTATTGTATCAAGACTGATGTACTGTGGTGAAATGTTTTTGTGATCGACAAAAAACACCTAACATACCATGTCCTTCCATCAAATCTCTGATCGTCTTTATTTCTCATAATTAACTGTGTTTACTAAACTAAAGTTCTGCTAACAGTATGTGAGCACATTCTCAGTCAGTACAGAATCTTGAGTACAGGTTGTTTATGAAACGTTAAGAGCAAATCAGAGCTTTAATTCAGATGAAGTACCTCAAGGGCTCAACATAATGCTCTCTTATGCAAAAAAAAAAAAAAAAAAAAAAAAAAAGAAGAAAAAGGGGCATCTGAGGACAGAGATTGATCATACACAACAACACCCACGCTCCCTCCGGTCTCCTGCTTACACATCTGCGCACACACTGGCCCATATTCATTCTGCGTCGTGGCATTAGGAGCTCATCACATCTAGATATTAAACTTAACTGTTACAATAGTAATGGTTGACAGAAAGCAAGAGGAAAGGGCAGGTTGGAGCTCCGCTGATGCTCAATTCAAACATGACCGAACATGTAAACTGCATCATTTGAACAGCAAACAACGTGATCACAAACATTACATCTTTAATTATTTGTGAAGTTATATTCTTTGAAGCCTTTATTGTCATGCTACTTCTCAGTGTGCTCGGTAACTGCATTACCTGCAGCTAAGACAATTAGAGAATACAATGATTACAGGTATTAATGTGATCCATGGAAACCAAAACAAAACAAACAAATAAATACACTTAGCTGTATATTTTTCCAAATGTCACTCCTGTGATTCATCAGATGATGTAAATGTAAAACTCTGTTCAAGTTTTTTTTTGAGGGGCTAAACTACACAGCTTTAAGGACGTGCATTTATCTGGCAGGTAATCCTGTTTTCTGAACATCTTTTACAACTTGAAGAGCAGAAATATGGATGTGGCGCTTTGCTCCAGGCCAGAGCAGCGCTTGATCCAGGATTAGAGACACGTCCTCATTCTGGGAGGAAACATGTTAACCCCTTCAAACCCTAAGGTTATGATACGTGATACTCAATGTGCTGAACTTAACCATATACTTTACCTTGTGGAATAACAGCTGCATGGATCCCTTGGACACTCGCTACTTAACCTTGTTTCCTGAAGAGAAAACCTTAGATTGTCTGCATTCACTTGTATTTGTCTCTCAGGAACGGATGCGTAATTTGTGAAAAGAACTGTATTTTTACCATATACAGTTTCACTTTTAAAGGTTTTAACGCTCTAATGCGATAAATATATTTTCATGACATCAACTCCTGTTTTTGCTACCATTTATGGTCATTCAATTGATTTCAATTATAGATAAATTATTAATGAGTTACAGTAATAGGATTACTTGTTTCAGTAATGAGTAGTCTGGGGGTTACAATTTAAAATTCAGTCATTACATTACAGTTACTAATCCCAGTATGGCTGTGTTCCTTCTACTTTGATTGGTCAGTTTTGGTCAGTTCAGTGGAAAGACTAGTGCAGGACATGGGTATGATAATTCACTCATGAAGTGCACTAAACAGCGCGTATGAATTTGCATATTTTATACCACTTAAAAGGATAAGAGGACAAAATATGTAAGCCTGTATCTTCTCACCTGTGACAGGCTCACAAAACAAACAGATGATACTGAACAAGGTCAACACAGTAAACATACATATTCCAACACTGCATGCACTGTAAAAATACAATACAAACAATAAAACTAAACAGAAAAATGTGCCCTCATGCTCCAGTGAATCTCTAAGGGGCAGAATTGCATGGGAATGAGCTTTTAACAGAGACACCGGGGGAGGTAGAAAGGAGTCCCATTGCGAAAGAGTTGAATTACCATATCACTGAGGAGCAAATACAAAGCTCCTTGAGAGCAGCGGGGGATCCGTCATCCAGTGAAGAGCAGTGTTGAAATGTGGATATTTCTGAGTATTCAGACACCACACTCTGGTAATAAGCAGCGGGGGAGATCACACAGTTGTTTAAACCTCATACAGAACATCCTGATAATCCAGGGTTGTGACGCTAACCTGAATAAGGAAGATTCTTTGTCCAATCCTTAGAATGTGAATGAACTCTCTGTAAACAAACTTATCAACATGAATTTAAGACTTATAAAAGTTTAAGTACAACAAAACTATTACATACATGAAGAACAGTTAGAAGCCAATGTTTCCTCGAGCCATGCAGTATCCCAGTTTGTTCTGGTTCCCAAGGAAAGACATGAGGCCCACGTAAGCCTCGATGAGAATGGGCTGATTCAGGACCAGGACACCATTGGCCTTCCCAGGAATTGGCTTGATGGCGTGGACTTTCTGCGCCGCATCCTTGAGTTGCTCACGAAAATTCTGGATCTGTGGACAAGAAATGTGGGAGGATCAGAAATATATCAGAAAAAACATTGATTTCTTGTTTGCAGCGTGTGAATATATTTCGCTTTGGTGAGGGCATCATAAATATCTTATTTTTTCCATCCTTCATTATTATCCAACCACATATGGGGCCTTCTTATTTCGTCTTTTATTGTTTTTATGAATCATTTTAACAGAGACAGTTAGACAAATATTCATAATTAGGGCCCAATAAAATCAATCCATTTAATTTTTTTAATTTTAATTTTTATGATTAATTTTGTCATCAGAAAGAATGTGTGATCATGTGGTGGATGAATACAATTTCAACAATTCAATAAAAAAAAATATTAAAAAGCAATGAATATCAGTGAATTTGATGTATCATGCAACACACAAAGAGCAGATGACGGAAGTAGCCCCTGTAAATGACACCTAAACATAGGCTCATAATGGATTAGATTTACTTTGATCTGATCAGATATAAAAAAAACTGCAATAAATGCTCTAATAACTAATGAAATGATAAAATTATTATGGGCTGTGGCTACTTTCACATGGTCAAAAATGGTCGGCAAGCGAGCCGATGCAATCTCAAGTGCTCAGAAGCTTCCAAAACGGCTGGAGAAACTCAGAAATGAGCCCTCGCACGGTCGGAATGCACACTCAAATCTGTGCTCCTACAAATCCATACCTGTGCGCTGTCAAATGTTGACTTGCAGACTGAGAAGCGCTCAGATTTTCTTAAATATTTTCTCGTCAATATACTTATATAATAACCGGCCCGGATTTTTCATTGAATCAATATTTCAGCCTGATAAAAACGTGTCTGCCTTGATCTTGAATTTTTTCTTTTTCAAGATGGCACAAACACAAAACATGACACAACATAATAACATTATGAGCAATCAGACCAGCTGGGTTAAGTGTCTTGCTCAGGGACACAATGGTGGATGGGTCACAGTGGAAATAGAACCCAGGTCTCTCACACCAAAGGCATGTGTGTTATCCACTTCCCCATCGCCACCCTTATCAATTGTTTGTGCTGGTGTTTAGGTCAGAGAGTGTTCTGTGTCATGCTTGTTTTGTTAGTTTGGTTAACCACTTCTTTGTTTGACACTTTTCTCTACATTACATAATATTTTGCTTGTTGGTAAACAGAGTATTCTGCAGTTTCTACGATCTGTAAAGTCACCTGACCAAGGTTCCTGATCAACATCGTAGACTACAATTCATAGCTTAATAGGAAAAAAGCAGAGACCAGCTGGTCTGCTGTAATCACACCTGTCTACTGTAAAGATATTCTTGCCCAACAAGGCACATTTCAAAGTGTCATATCATAATTAAGATTACGCTACATTCCTAGCAAACGTTCTTCCAGGTCTCTGCACACCTGTTTGAGTCCATCAGGCTCAGTTGCCAGTCAACAATTGTGTGCAATCAGTGAAATGTGAATAATCCCACCCCCTCTTTTATGCTGTAAAACAGCAGAAACAGTATGGAGGACATGTTTGAAATATCACTAAACAGTGTTGAAATGTCATGACATTGCACAAAATTGCTCCATTCTTCTCTCTTTTTGTGCTTAGTCATCTGCTACACTTGATATGTTGAAATTCCGGTATATGTTTCGCAAACACATCATATTTTCGTCACAAAACAAATCAAACAATGCCGGGTTAATGTTCAGATATGTGACAGTTCTGAGTATTTTATTAAGTGGTAAGAATGACAGATTACACATGAATGATGTCTCATGCCCTAGTTCTAGTCATTCGTTTCTGAGTGATGACTCATTTGACCACAGGATAAAATCTCACCACCGCTGTTTTTTTAAAGTGGTACAGTGAACAGTTAGGTGTCTCATGATTGAGTTCACACGTCCACCTAGATTAATCATAAAATATATGATAAAATCAAATGTTTCAACAGACAAGTTAAAAGGTCTCCTAGCTATACAGAGTTGTGCAGCTGCTCCATAGTTCCAGTTTTATGTACTGAGATATATCATAGCTCCAATGAACGCTGCTGACTGTGGATTATTTGATTAACTGGGATGTTGTCGTCCCCCCACATCAGATATTTTGAACCGTCAGCAAATAAAACCTATTTGTTATTTTTTTTTTTTTTTTGTGATTTGGGTGAAATGAGCCTTTAAACAATGCCATACTGTTATCACTCATCAACTTACATCGCAGAGCGCAGTGAATGTGTCACTGATGTCTCTCACGGGGTGGTAGGTGAAGGTGATAAAGGGGAAGTCAGTTGAGAAGGGGTTCCACCTGGAGGAAAAGGTGGGCTCTCTCAGCCGGTCCCAGAAGACTCGCATTCCCTCCCCCTCTCTCCTAAACACAGACAGAGGAACAGAAATGACAAAGCGAGTCTCTTCACTTCAGATTCCACAGTTCATGTTGTCACCAGATCAACAGCTGCTTTCTACAAACAAGGTCTTGTTTTGTTTTCCATTGAGAATTACACACAACACTGCATATAAATGCTTTATGTGCCTCTGGCCACATCCAGAGTAGCTAAAATTTATACGCTGTCCTTTGTAAGTGACAATTACGTTGCATAGAATTGTTTTCGCCTGCAGCTTTTATCCCAGTCATCACGTAGGAAAAGGTGCTAAAAAAAACAAACCAACTGGCAGCAACTGATTTGATTTTAGTGAATTATGTGAATCTAAAATGTACACATCGAAATATAAAATAATAAAGACTGAGGAAGTGTCCCCTCAGATGCTCTTCCCTCCATCACACTGGCGAATGTACATTCCCCTCGGAACAAAATGGATTTACTGCATATTAAGTACCTGGTGGAGAGGGCCTTCATGGAGGCCTATATCATCTCGACAAAGCCGTCTCAGTTAGTCTTAATCATTTTGCCATAATACGGGCTAACAGGACCAGTCAGTCGGGCAAGGAGCAGGGTGATGGCACCTCTGTCAACAGTTGTTTAATAGAAACATTACCAGAGCATAGTTACATTTTGCAGACCATAATGTTGTTTTCCTGCTCCCACACTACAAGCAGGAACTTAAACGCACCAAACCTCAAATCCACTGCACCACACAATGATCGGAGGATGCCATTACACGGGTGTTGTGCACTAACTGGGACATTTTTCAAGGAGATCTGGATTAGACTTTCTGTTATTACTGACAAGGATGTTCAAGAAATTAGTACCTATAAACTATGAACTTAATAATAATCAATGTTTATTTGCTTTAACAAACTAGCTCAAATGTTCAAGCAGGCTGAAAGAACTGTTAAGAGGTATTTTTAGGGACAAACTAATCTGCCATTTGAAAGCCATTAAATAGGTACTACAACCTATTGCGCGGTGTCCTGCCAGGCTGACAACGCCCCTTTCTTACTTCTCTGAATTGACAGTACTTTACAATAATTGTGTGCACAAATAAAAATTCAAAGCTATCTGCTGATATGAAATTGCCACTCCTTCATGGACCATTATTTTTGCTTCAACATCAGTTAAATTTATTTCCCCAAAAGGGGGACTACCAGACCTGTTGGTTCCATGGTAACAATGTAGGAATAATGAAACAAAGGCACTAATCTGTCCCCAGGGCAAACACTTAATGTGAGGGCAATCTTGTGTTTACCAGGCTCAGAGGTAATCCACAGTGTGTTCATCATATTCTCCTTCTCCTTCTTTATTTAGTTGTTTAAGAGTAAATACTGAAGGTTTTAATGGAAATGCTCTGGAGTCATATCTTTCCTCAGCCTAATGAAACCTCAGAAGACTGAGTGCAAACAGACCTCCGAACACACAGATCCCATCTTTGAAACGATGTTGGTGTTGATCTACATACTATGATGAACGATCCTTACATGCTCTATTTACTGTTTGTCTATCAAATGTGATTTAGGGCTCTCATACCTCTTAGACTGTAAAATCCAGGGGGAATACAGTATCAGTTCAAAAGGTACAGGGTCACAGAGAGTTCAAAACACCCTCCTCTGCATCTCTTTTTAGGATAATGTTACCTTCATGCAGAATATTCAAATGAACCTGAACTAAAATGTACTAAAGTCTCCTCCAGTCACTTCACCTGACTGGACATGGGAATGCATTTTCTTCAGCGGCTCTCCTGATGCACCCATTGTGATACAACAGATTAGGGCTTAGCGATTTGGGGGAAAAAAATCTAACTGCAAATTTTCTGCCAGATATTGTGATTACGATTCGGTTTGCGATTTGTTGTTTTAAGTTTAGCTACAGTTCAGTATTCACTGCCTGCCTATTTTTGACGGAAGCCGTGTCAAGCAGCACAGAGCAGATGAACCAGGCAGGAAGTCAGACATAGAACGGCATAGAGAAGCCGGTTGATTTTCAAAATAAAACACCCTTTGCAGACTCCCAATCGTACATCAATAACACAGTTAAACAGACAAGACAGAAACAATTTAACTACATCGCCTACTAAACCATAGCAGCAGCACAAAAATCAAGGACAACAGAACAAATGAGCAAAATCTGAAAAAGTCAGCAAAATTAGACAGGCAAAACGCTCTTATTCTGAAATGCTCCATGTGGATATGTAACGTTAGCCTGTGCAGAGCGAAGCGGAACGTTATCCGTAGTTGAAGCACACAAAATGACAAATTAACAATACGTTAACGGCTAAATGCTCCGCTGCTGAAACACTTCAGTGTGAGTTGATGCCAGACAAAACTGCTGGCCCCATGATCCCACATTTTCTTATAGTTAGGGCCCGAGCACAAACCGTGCGAGGTCCCTATTGAAACTGTAAAGATTATTTATTTATTTTTATTTTATTTTTTCTGCAAGGTAAGCTCAATTTTGGGGGCCTAAACATACCCGGAAACTCACCAAACTTTGCACACATGTCAAAGGTGGTGAAAAATTTCATATTTTATGGGTTTCGCGCACGTACGATGAGAGTCCCGCCCTGAACACATGTAGATGCCGACATTCACCCACAGTCATAGCGCCACCTGCTGGCAACAGGAAGTGACCTTTAACGAAGTAGCCCCCGCCGCACGTTTGACCTACATGTATGAAATTTCTGTGGCACATGTATCATGTCCAGACATACCAAAAAGCCTCTTGGAGCAATGCCCTAAACCCAACAGGAAGTCGGCCATTTTGAATTTTACGGCAATTTTTGGATGATTTACACACTCCGTACTTTAACGAACTCCTCCTAGGGTCAGACCGACTTCAAATTTCTGCTGTGCCTTCTAAAGGCGTTGACGATGAAACGTTGTGCTGTCTGTGAGTTTTCGTCAATGAGCGTGTCCGTGGCGTGCCGTCTAAGATCAACTCTTTGCCATGACACAGGAAGTTGTTGTAACCGATTTATATTCATAGCGCCAAGTGCTATGTAGCTCCACATAGGGGGGACAGGAAGTGACATAACGCCTTCATGCAGCGTCAGAACCGCGTAGCAAATTCACAGCTGCACCGGCAGAGCTCCAGAATATGCAACGCGGCTGGCTCACACCCGGACGTGCTACAAGTGCGAGGGCCCGACGAAAGCTGCAAGCCCCAACGCTGCTTGCAGCTTTAATTTTCTTTGTTGTTGTAAAATGTACACGCCCTGTGTGTGTGTGTCAGATTGGTGAGTAGGACCGTAACAGGAAGCGCAAGGCGACTCCTGATTGCCGAGCAGATCTGTCAAACAAGGATGACAACATTTTAATCGCCGTCTTCAAAGTTAGCTAATCACGTCCTTTAAAATTGCAATTTCAATTTGAAAACGATTAATCGTTCAGCCCTACAACATATCTATCCCACTAGGATCATATAAATACACTGCAAACACAGGCATGTTGCCTCGAGCCGCTAGCCTCAAGCAGAGATGAGAAGCAGACTACAGAGGTCTGGCGAACTCACTTTCTTCCAACTTCACACCAACAGAGAGTGTGTGTGTCTGTCCACACACACACACACACACACACACAATTATATATATATATATATATATATATATATATATATATATATATATATATATATATATATACACACACACACACACACACACACACACACACACATACTTTTAGATTACATGCAATTTCATTGTGGCGGTCATTCAGGTTCCTTACCCCCCCTTTTTCTTTGTAGGCTGATCTACACCTGTTTAACAAAGTAGGTAAACAACTACTGGATAAATCCTGATTCAAAACAGTAGCTAGAAAAACCTGAAGTGACAGGTTTGACTCCTCAGTCCGACATAATTACACTGACAGTAGAACAACACAAAAAATACAACAGTTTAATTAGCCTACAAATTATAAAGTCAGATAAAACATTAATTTAGTGGTTGAATTTAAACATTTTGACAACATGAGCTCTTTTCAGAACTAAAGCAACACTGAGTGAGTTCTGACTTTGCATTGCACTTTTACATAGAGGCATCATGTTTGTGCATTTTTTTTGTTTTTTTCCCCTTAAACAAAACAGCGTTTTCTCTTTTTCTTAGGAGAAACCACCCAATTAGCTGGAAATAAAGGTAAATGCTCTCACCCTTCAATGATGCAGATGCATTTCATCATTCCCTCAGCTCCGTGCATTGTTTAGACATATTACCATGTTATGTTGTGCAAGTCATTTGCCTGCTGCATGCTTTCAAACCTGAGAATAAAGTATTTTTGTTGGCCTGACACCAAACCCACAAATCAGTCCTTGCTGCCTTTGTAGCCTCTGCACTTAATATGTGGATGTACAAACACATGGGTTTATTTGGTGCTCAATACTATGACTACACACTGTAGTCAGCTTTCAAGAGGCAACTTGCTAAACAATTTAACACGTAAAAAATGTGCAAATAGCACTCATAAAGTGCAGCTTGTTATGGCAATCAAACAACCTGTTTTGGTGTTTTTGTGATTTAGCTGTAACAACTGATGGTGGTATTAGATGTCTAAGGTGGTGGGATAGTCTTATCTATAATGCACCCGCTGGTTTACCTAAAAAAGCAACAGAGAAGATAAATAAATCAAGATGTGGGTGATTTCCCAACAGTGTTCTGATTTCCTTAATGATCTGTCACCATGATGTGCTCATTTTACCTCATACCTTGTGCAAGAGCACTTCCTGCCAAACAGATTTAAACACCTGAGGCTAAACAATAGTGTTGTGGCTGTTGATATGTCACGGTCCCAGGGAGGGGCTGCATCATAATGTTATTTAGCCTTGTTTACACAAGTACTTTTAAAATGACAATGCTGCCGCTGAACATTCTGTGCCTCCAGAGCAAACGTTGTGTAGGGAAAAAAAGGGGGAGGAAAGAAAAAAAATCTTGGTACAAAAGCAAAGCCCAGGCTAAAAGACTGATTATATTTCAGCAAAAGCGACTGAGGATGGTGGGTTTACGTTTGTACACATTGCCCTTTGTAAGAGCACACAGCTATTGCTCTAGTATAAATGGGGATATAAAAAAGCTTTGGCAAATTCCATAGGTAAGCTATCACTGGAAGAGGGACCAGCCCAAACAGGCAGAGCAGGGCTGGGCTTTCCAGCCAGAGGCCTTGGAAGTCTTCACTGTGTTTATGCGGCAGAGCTGGGGTTTGGACTTTCACTGCACCTCACTTCGATACAGTCACGAAATACAGAAACGGTGAAAGCAGGCTACACTGTTGTCATTCAGAAGTTTCTCAAGGAAACAAGGGTTGTGTCATGAGGAATTTCTGAAAACTCATTTTCAAACACCTCAAGAAAGAGGCCAAACTGAGGATATCCACCCACTACCGACCTTTCTAGTGGAGTTCCACTTAATCCACAGTGTTTATAAAAAACGCTCACATGTGTAAAAACGCTGTCTTCTGAGCTTAAGGGCAAGTGACGAAAAATTCCTCCCAGGGCTTTCAAGTGCTTCGGACTCATAAGTCAACACAAGATAAATATCAAGCCCAGCTCCAGTTGTCATGGCAAGTGTCCCACATTGTCTCAGAGCGAACAAACAAATCTGCTCTGATTGCTCAATAGAGCCTGCAGGTTTGTCAGCCATCCATACATGTATCCATCCTACAAGGTTTCATTCAACTTGTGAAAGGACTACAAAGAGAGGAAAACAGTGGAGTGATAACTAGAAAAACAAACAATTACAAAGAATTGAGCTTTCCTGTTACACACAATTTCACTATAATGTTCAAGCCTCTAAAAGATATGGACCCTAGTCATGATAAAGCGGCTCTGAAGCCTAAAACATCCAGTCATTTTACTGTAGATGCCATGATGCAAAAGCTGTGATATCATAACTGCAGGCTGTTGGCAAAGATTTTTCCACCTTGAAAAAGCAGTCCACAAGCTGAAAGCTTCTCCCGAGGTGTATGAAGTTAGAGCAGCATGCCCCAAACATTATACGTCTATTGGTGTTTATTAATTTATGCTGTACACCCTGGGAGCAGCCCGTGTGCAGACTGCTCTTGATCTATGCTTTGTTTTTTTTGGGAAGTGAGTGTTTCTTCATTGCTTAGAGTTAAAACAAGTGCTACAGGTAGAACACAATATCTGGAAGTAAATGGTTACAGTTATATAGATATATAGTTTCAGTTGTGAAAGTTTTACTTGAGAAAATTAAAGTCTGTGTTAGACTGTTTCTTTTGTATTTTATGCAGTGTATGTCCTCTTTATGACCAATGAGGTAAGAATTACTAGGAATAGGTAATTCAAAGAAACAGTGGTTGTAAAAATCTGCAGTTATTGTGGAAACACATTTAAAGTTTCTTATCTATTCGCATAAACTGTGCAATGCAGGCCAGGTGTCAAAATGCCTAGGAGGCCTTATAAATTGTCACAATAAATCCCAACAAGTATTTGAGGTTTATTGTTTATTTGGATGCTCATTAGCAATTATCATGGCAACAACTCCTATAGTCTATACTGAAATATACAGTATCATATAACATCACACTTACACCCAAACCAACAAATTAAATCAAAATTAAGCATATGACATACAAACAAAGAGTAGAGTGAAACAATATGCCAGATTATTCCATACAGGTAGTCAGATATATTGGCCAGGCCGATATGGATACATAGGGAATCATATCAAGATTGTTTGTATGTTTGTTTATGTGTTTATTTAAGAAAAAAGAATCTCTAGGCAGATATATCGTTATTGGATTTTTATCAGAAACTTACAAGCTGGATGCATGGAGTTTCAAAGAGGTGAGCATTTAGGAGGCAACGAGAGACCTAATTGAGTTACATTATGGGAAATGTAGGATTCAGTGTTTTTGTTTCACCAATCTACAGGTGCTGGTCATATAATTAGAATATCATCAAAAAGTTGATTTATTTCAGTAATTCCTTTCAAAAAGTGAAACTTGTATAATGTATACATTCATTCCACACAGACTGATATATTTCAAGTGTTCATTCCTTTTAATATCTCTAATCAGCTAATTAACTCAAAACACCTGCAAAGGCCTTTAAATGGTCTCTCAGTCTAGTTCTGTAGGCTACACAATCATGGGGAAGACCGCTGACTTGACAGCTGTCCAAAAGACGACCATTGACACCTTGCACAAGGAGGGCCAGACACAAAAGGTCATTGCTAAAGAGGCTGGCTTTTCACAGAGCTCTGTGTCCAAGCACATTAATAGAGAGGCGAAGGGAAGGAAAAGATGTGGTAGAAAAAAGTATACAAGCAATAGGGATAACCGCACCCTGGAGAGGATTGTGAAACAAAACCTATTCAAAAATGTGGGGGAGATTCACAAAGAGTGGACTGCAGCTGGAGTCAGTGCTTCAAGAACCACCATGCACAGACGTATGCAAGACAGGGTTTCAGCTGTCGCATTCCTTGTGTCAAGCCACTCTTGAACAAGACACAGTGTCAGAAGCGTCTCGCCTGGGCTAAAGACAAAAAGGACTGGACTGCTGCTGAGTGGTCCAAAGTTATGTTCTCTGATGAAAGTAAATTTTGCATTTCCTTTGGAAATCAAGGTCCCAGAGTCTGGAGGAAGAGAGGAGAGGCACAGAATCCACGTTGCTTGAAGTCCAGTGTAAAGTTTCCACAGTCAGTGATGGTTTGGGTGCCATGTCATCTGCTGGTGTTGGTCCACTGTGTTTTCTGAGCTCCAAGGTCAACGCAGCCGTCTACCAGGACGTTTTAGAGCACTTCATGCTTCCTGCTGCTGACCAACTTTATGGAGATGCAGATTTCATTTTCCAACAGGACTTGGCACCTGCACACAGAGCCAAAGCTACCAGTACCTGGTTTAAGGACCATGGTATCCCTGTTCTTAATTGGCCAGCAAACTGGCCTGACCTTAACCCTATAGAAAATCTATGGGGTATTGTGAAGAGGAAGATGCGATACGCCAGACCCAACAATGCAAAGAGCTGAAGGCCACTATCAGAGCAACCTGGGCTCTCATAACACCTGAGCAGTGCCACAGACTGATCGACTCCATGCCACGCAGCATTGCTGCAGTAATTCAGGCAAAACTACGTATTGAGTGCTGTACATGCTCATACTTTTCATATTCATACTTTTCAGTTGGCCAGCATTTCTAAAAATCCTTTTTTTGGATTGGTCTTAAGTAATATTCTAATTTTCAGAGATACTGAATTTGGGATTTTCATTAGTTGTCAGTTTTAATCATCACAATTAAATGAAATAAACATTTGAAATATATCAGTCTGTGTGTAATGAATGAATAATTTAACTTAATTTTTTGATGATATTCAAATTATATGACCAGCACCTGTATACCAGAAAAAAGAAGTCAGCATCTCAGCCTCTGCACACTTATTGGACAGCTGTTTTTTTGATAATATGTCCCTTGTGACTCCTTCAACTTTAGGGAAGTGCAATAGTAAATCACCGGCGTGCCTCTTTAACCTCCCTTGGACCAAGCATTAATTTTTTTCTATTGATCATAGACCGGTGCTAGTCATGCTGCTATGTTCTGCACTAACAGAAGCTTAGTCAACACTTGTTTTTGAAGCAGACTGAGCAGTAATTGAGATTAAACAGTACCACGGTTTGTATAACCTGTAAGGATTGGACATGGAATAAGACATAAATAATCCTCTTTCCACTTCTGTAATTTATTTATTCATTTGACTACCTGAGGACAGCTGCCCGTCAGGGGGGACTCCTGAAACTTTGACGTGGGTCCTCACCAAACATCTTTCTGTTGTGCTTTAAAGTCAATGACATGTTTGCATAGTTGGATTTGGTTAAGGAGTGTGCCCCTCCTTCTTACTTACTGAGGGAAGAAAATTATTTCTTCGCATTTATTTTGTGGCGTAATTATAATCTGATGAGGTGTCCCACAGTCCATTATGCTGATGGTATCACAAATAGTTACTAAGAACTGACTGCCCTCTGCTGTCTAAGTGTGTATGCTGCTTTGGTTTATATAGGTGTGGTCGGACAGACGGCAGAATGAGAGGAGGATGACTGTTTTCAAACCAGGACAAAAAGAACTAATGCAAAGACTGACTCAGGCTACAGATTTTACACCCTACTGATCTGTATATTGAAACAACTGTAAAACTAAATAATAAACCCACTTGTGTCAGCATAGCAACTAACAATGTGAAGAAGAACTTCTAGTTAATAAAACTGTTTCAAGTAGTTGAAGGTTGGGGCTAAATAAGGCATCGTTCCCTCTGAAGCCCTATTCAGAAAAAAAAAAAACTACATCTGATCAGATGTGAAACAGAGCAGTGCAGAGCTGGGATTATTTCCAACCTTCATAAATATATATATTTCCTACAACAGTTACTGAAGCAGCCTCTAGTGGGGCTTCTTTAAACCTCCACACCCAACTCTTTCAGACAGGAATAAAAAAAATAGATGATGTGCTGGGTAATTAGTTTGTCTAGACAGTTTGGAAAGAAGGCACTTAAAAACACATCTTTCCCAACAGATGCAGAATATACTGCGCATTTTCTTCACCTAGAGAAAACAAAATCATCATCAGGACTAAAAATACACTCCCTCAACACTATCTATTGGCATCATCAAGGTTTTGGGGAGGCTGATGGAGCACAGGCGATGGTATTGACGCCAAATAAGACGCTGGAGGGAGGTCTTAGGGAGGGAGTGGAGGGAGTTTGATATTCTTTGTTCTGAAGCTGATCTGGTCTTGGAACACAGGGGTCAAAAGTGCTTTCAGTCTCAATTCAGCAAGTTTAATTCTGTTAATCCAAACAAACTGTTGGTGGCGGCCTGTGATGTCTAAACTTTCATGGCATTTTACAATCAGATAGTGTAAGAAAAAAATATCAACAATCGATGCATTTGTGCAATACCACTATCAGTGTTGCTACAGCAAGACAGAACATGCACAAATTTAAAGCAATTAAATGCTGTGAAGGCGACATTTGTTGCAGCCCACACAGTAGATGGACTTCCTAGTAGCACTAATTCACACTAGCATTTGGTGAATCATCTGTGACAACATCACACAGATGAAGAAATGTGATGTGGCTCCTGCCTTGAACCGTCTCTACCAAGGGTGCACACTGACATCAAGTGGTCAGATGACAACTGTCAGCTGGCATATCAGCGAGCAGATACCTTGTATTCTCACACTCACGTGAACAGTGATACCTCAAAGTAACAGGCAAGTGTCATTACCATGACAGCTGAAAAAGCCAGCGCAACATATTGATTCACTGATGTGGAGAAATGGAAACTTCTTTATTTAGGTTTGCATATACAGTATGTAGTTATATTCATTTGCTTTCAATGAGCAATGGTATTGTGGGAAAAAAACGTATTATTCCATCACTGTCTGAGCTTTCTGATACATCAAAACCGAAGACGTCTTTGATATCTTATCTTTGGACTTTCTCAAAAGGTCTTAATGGAGATTTTACTTACAATGTCAATCAAACCACAGAACTCAGTGTGAAATACACAGTATAACATACTTCACACCCAAGACCCAAACACATGTTTTTAGTGGTAGGGGAAACCGGAGCACCCAGAGGAAACCCACACAGACACGGGGAGAACATGCAAACTCCACACAGAAAGGCCAGGGCAACTGGGGTTTGAACCCGCGACCTTCTTGCCACAGTGCTATCCACTGGAGCACTGTGCCGCTACCACTCTCATGTCTGCCAGTAAAAACGACTATAATTCATATTTTTATATTAAAATGGATCACATGACTATAACTATATCTGAAAGGTGTAGCCTGTAGTAATCAGCCCACAGACAATTATCACCCGATTCTGCTGTTCCCCTCAGCTCTATGAAGCTTTAATTTGTCAGACAATCTCATCCAGAAGCAGTTTTCAGCAGAAAAAAATAAAAAAATATAGCAGCACTGTGTGCTACCTGCCCAGCACAACAGCAGACAGACAAAGTTAGCGACTAGCTGGTGAACATAGCGGAGTGCTAAAGAGACAGATATTTCTGTTGGTGGTGGCAAAAAAACAGGAGAATTAATATTAGATCCAACACAACTCCAAATGGTGCTAATGTTGCCTCGTGTCTACTGGATGTGTAAATAGGCAAATGTTTGCAAAGTTCGCTATACCAGCTTAATGATGATAATATGTCAGTGTTGTGCTTACAACTTTTGTCCTCTGTCACGATATGGTCAAAAAATCAGCTACTGCAGGAATGTAGTTAGCTGGGAGGCGATAAGCGTAGGAAGCAGGATACCGAAAGACAGAGCTAGTAACTACAACTTTAATACTGTTTGTCAACTAGGGCTGGGCGATAAAAGGATACCAATAATTATTGTGATATAGTTTTCCACAATAGAAATATACCAAATGTTCAATAAATGTTCGATTTAATTCATTTAAATCATTAATTTTTCTATGAAGATATTTATTTTGTTGAAGAAAAATGATTGTCAATCATTGTAAGTGTTTTGAATGTTCAACCTCAGATTTGTGAAAATATCCACTATTTGGCAAATGTTTGTCATGTTCTGACCATAAAGAATGGTTTAAAACCACAATTAACCATCTGGTGTCTTAAACTTTCACTCAGGAGCAAAAATTAGCCTTTAAACTTGAAAAAAATTATGATTGGACATTTATCGTAATAATTGTCGATATCGACTGATATGACATTTGTGATCGTGATAACATTTTTGGCCATATCACCCAGCGCTATTGTCAACAATTATAATATCTTTTATGAAGACATATTTTACATTATTACAACAGTGTTTTACTATATTCTCATTCAAACATTCATGACACAACTTAGCCTATAACTACATTATAGTACGTTATAAAGCATTTGTTAAATGTTTACAAATTGCTTATAAATGCTAATTTGAGGGACTTAAAATGAAGTGTTCCTGAAAAAGGATTGTAACATTAACATAGCAGCTGAATAGTCTTCACAGTAGTATTAGTATTGTGAAGATTAGTATTGTTAAGTAGTACAAGTATTTTTCCCTCACACTGATTTGGTGACGAGGAAACAAAGTTTTGTGTATTAAAGCAGTAGGGAGTATTCATTTACATACATACATGAACTTAGCTGTAGATCAGTTCTGCCAAAAATAAGACAGAATGACCTAGACAAAAAAGAAGACACTTCCTGAGGGAGAGACAGAGAGGAAGACATAGAGAAAGAGAGAAGAAGCAGTGGAGATGAAGACGGAAAGAGGAAATGTTTGAGGGTGGAGTCTTTCTCATTTGAAACCATCTCTTTACTGTTGGACTCCCGGGTGGCTTTCACGAGCGTTTTATGTATAATTTAACGTAATGTGCAGAGATAAAGCCTCCTATAAAGGCGGCGCGCTCTAAGCTCTTCACAGCGCATTACGTTTTATTCATCAAATTAGTTTTAGTTGGTTTGGTATCCCCTGAGCCGTCTTTAAAAGGTTTAGATGAAAGGACTACATTAATTTTGCCACTAATCAGTTAAGTGACAGCTCCAAGTGACAGCTATGCACTCCTTACCCCCAAAAAACTCTCCGCACACTTGTCTCTCTGCCATGCCTGCTTCAACTCTGCTGCTCCATGTGTCCCTGGTTGCTCCCTGCACCGATCCTCTGCATGTATCCACCTCACCACACAGCCTTCTGATGCTGCCCTCAGCACAGTGTCACTCTTTCCACTGACAACTCAAATCACTGTTGATACTTTTCAGTAAATCATGCATGCTCTTGCAATCTTAGAAATTCATTAAAAAGGCTGCATGTTGCATTTTTCATGACATCTTCAACATTTTCACAAAACTTGAGAATATGTTGTATGGTATATTACTTTAAAGTAGTTATGAAAAGATGACTTAGTAACAAAAAATGTGACTAGGCATGTTTTACGTTTGAGCTTGAAAGCTAAGTTTTGCATTTTTCAAACCTATTTTCAAATGTTTTTGTGTATATATGACTAACTGGGATATCATTTTTTGAAATTGGTCCAGTATTGAGTGAGCATGCTGCAGTCAGCGATAGCGCCCTCTCAAAGTACGTCCACTTAAGTGCTTCTTTTCGCCACAGACAAGTTCAGATTTTAAGTGTCTGACAACAACATGGAAGGAATTCCTACAGAGATAAGGTTTTCAAGAGCAAGATCCTTTTTGTTTAACCAGAAACAGTTGCTTTGGTGTTTGGTGAAGTTTCCTGGTTACCCTTTCCCACCACAAATTAAAATATATTCACCCTCTGAGGTGAAAGCTGCACTTTCATGTACTGTTAAAGAACAAATCGAGGGCTAAAGGGAGGACTTACTGAAGAATGGACTGCTTCGGGAAGATGAAGGTGCCATAGGAGATGCGGTCCACAAAGTTCAGTGGGATCTTCTGGATTTGCTCACAGATGAACATGACAAAGTCGTACTTGACGACCAGGAGAGTGTGTTCTGTGATGAGAACAAGACGTTCTTTTTCATTGTTCCAGTGGTCCACCCTGAAACAACCAGAGAGACTGTGTTAGACCTCCAGTGAAAATCCTGAAACAAACTGAATGTATTGGCTTACTCATCTCTTAAGTAAAGTTGCTTTATTTTAACAATGTTACCTGTGCGTACAATGAGGCAAGGAGGGCAGAGGATGACTAGACACCAAGCACGTCTTTGAAAAAGATACTTTCCTGTGTGTGTTACTTGTCTGATCCTTGTGAAGCCTTGATGTCTTTGTGTATACACACATATTCATGAAGGTTATAATGTTGTTTTGTTGAAACTTTTTTAGAGGCTTTCGCTGTACGGTCATTTGGGAGATTGTTGTTTGATCAGTGATATAAATGGGGTGGGCAAAATAATAGAAATAGTAGGTACACCTATTTCTATTATTTTGACCACCCCATTTATATCAGGCAACTGGTTGTCACCCCTAAAACAAAGCAATGCCTGTTTATGATCCCTCGTCACTGGTTGCATATGTTTACCAGTTAAAACCAGTGTCATTTTCTTTTTTGTTTTATAGCAATCATTTTTAGAAGTCAAATTATAAGACTAATGGAACGTCTGGCAGACAAATATTATTATGTAGCAGAAATATGTTTGTTCTGTTTTCTTATCCTGTTCCCAACTTGGGGTTGGCTTTCTTGCTTAGAGTCAGATGACTTATTTATACTGATTTATACTACTCTCATGTTTTCATGCTGAAGCCTGGATTCCACCAGGCACAGTTGCGCCGCGTTCCGGCTGCATTTTTGATGGAAGCCGCGTCAAGCTAGACAGAGCAGATCGAACCAGTGAGGAAGTCGGACACGTAAACTGCATAAAGAATCTGGTCAATTTTCAAAATCTGTGCAGATACCCAAGTGTATATCAGCAATAAACACAAAAACAGACAAACAAAACAAGGAAATGGAAAACGCTCTGCTTCTAAAATGGCCTCTGTGGGTTTTGAAGCCGTGCAGAGGACGAAATAAAACCAGGCAGCAAATGCAACATTAAAGAGCCGTGGCTGGTGGAATCAAGGCGTAACTATGCAGCTGTAGCCAGCTAGCTTATCTTGGCATAGAGACTGAAAACCAAGGGGGAAAAAGGTAGCCAGGCTCTGTCCAAAAGGTAAAAAAATCTGTTTACCAGCACCTCTAAAGCTCACAAAGTAACAAGGCAGCTTGTTTGTTTCTGTACAAAGAGTGAAATGAAAGAAAGACAATTAGTCATTTTACAGAGGTTAGGAGCCAGACTAATTCTTAGGCAGGAACAGATACCAGGCAACTGGTGGTGACTCCAGGAAGTAAATGCTTCCATCCATGAAAATGAAATTTAAAAAAATAGGTCAGAGGATTTTATCCTTCCAAATCCCTTTGGACTTCTGAACTGTCCCCACTAATGCATACCCTGTGACAAAAGGTTGCCAGTTGACCTGTTGATAGATTTATTTAAAAAGGGCAATAAACCAAAAAGATTAGGAGCCGCTGATCTTACATCCTCTAAGATTCGTCTTTTGACTCCACGTGGAAACCACTGCTGTAGAGAGTTTTTATCTACGTGCATTTAAGACCTTTTTTTGTAAAGTGCAGTTCTAATGTCAGTATTCTGCAGGAGGTTATTTGAACACAAAACACATACAGAAAAGCTGCTCAATTATGTACTGTAAAAGCTTCACAATTTCCAAAAATGCCCTTGGCAAGGATCATACAATATGCATGCAAGCATTTCTAACAACCAACCTTTACCACCACACACACACACAGACAAGAGAACGCAAAGAAAAATCAAATTAACAGAAACACCTTTAAAGCAACAAACTAAAGTCTGCTTTCGCTTATGTCCTCAAAAGTGTTGCCATTTTAATTGATGTCACAAAAAAGCACAATTTCACACAGCCTCTCCCTCACCGCTGTGCACACAACAAATTCACGGTGGCATGGATTCTCTTGGAATGGCTCTCTTTCTTACGGCCTGCTGAGCCGGGTTCATGTGGCCAACTCAAAGTGAAACACACTTGAGTGCTGCTGGCAGCCGTAGGCCAAAGCAGACAGTTCACTGAGCAGCCAAAGCATCATGGGAAAGGTGTGGGTGAAGAGCTTTGACTGTGCTAATGAAATGAGTTAACCTTGACTGGATGGCACAGAGGTGTTACAGAGATCCAGGATCAGACTGGGGTGTCTGACACACTGCTTGCGCTCAGCTTGACACAACAACACAGCGCTACTTAGCAAGACGACGCTGATGCCTAAACTGATGTACCTCTGTAGGACACACTGGGATCCTTTGTGGCACACAAAAGAATTTTTTGACCTCTTGGAAAACACGCTTATTAGCTTTCTTGTCGAGAGGCTGACACCACTGTCATGTCTGTATGCTTAATAGGAAGCTTCTGATCATCATTAGCATCTGATTAGCCTCATTTGGCATAAAGACAGGAAGCAGGGCGAAACAGCTAGTTTTGCTCTGTCCAAAGGAAAAAAGAAAAACACCTACGCTGATAAGCTTGCTAATCAACAATTTATATCGTATTTGTTTATATCGGTTTGTGGTGGACTAAGCTAACTGGCAATCTTCTTATCTGACTCTGAGCAACAAAGGGATTAAGCATATTGTATCTACAGTTGCCCTTTCTTTACTCTTTAAATAACCCACTGTTACTAAATTACTACAGAAATTTTAAAAACTATACCGTTAATTTGATTCTTTTGTTTAAAATGAATAAAACCACCCACTATGTTTGTACAAGTACAAATAAAGACCTCCATGATAAACATGCAATCTCAAATGCATAAATAAAATGGCGATCATTTATAAAATCGCAAACAAATGATAGAGGAACAGCCAAAATAATAAAAGTAGATGAACTGAGATTATCTTACATTTTCTAAAACTAGTGACAATCCTCAGCAAAGCCAGATTTGATGAATTCTTTGTGCTTTTCTGAGATTAGTCATCAAGGCTCCCTCTGGGAAATTCAGCAGCAGTGTCACTGAATGACCATATAATGCCCTCTTTCTGTTGCAAGAAATCCTACAGCGGCTTCTGTAGCGTCGATAACTGCAGGCCAAATGTAGGACAAACGTTAACGTGTGCTGGACAGAGCTGCATAAACGGAATGTATTATTCATTCTCACATGGCCAGCCTTTTAAATGATTCCTGAAAGCTTTTGCAGGAGTGATCCAACCTGACATCGCCAGGTGCACTGGGTAATGTCCTGCAGTCATAACATTTAGCTCTGCGTTTGAGGCAGTTAAATCACTACCTCTGCATTGACGTGTGTGATATTCCTGGGTTAATTAATGGGGACATCTGTAGCAACCACTCTCTCCCTATGGGCAGCAGTTATAGAACACATGTTAATGATGGATTATGAATGAGCAATGCATGATACCGTAAACTCGCTGGGCATTTACTGTCGCACCATTGCTGTCAGTTCAGTGCTGTTCTGAAAAGCTAACCAGCAGATTATTTCATAATAAAAATTAGGGATGCATCGATCCAACTTTTTCAGTACCGATTACAATACCTGGGCTTTGGGTATTGGCTGATGCGGAGTACCGATCTGTGTAAAATTAATAAGCTGTATTCCTCAGTGTGAGGAAGAGACTGGAAATTGTGCTCTTTGGCATGAGCCCTCTAGAGGTGCTTGATTAAGTTGGTTGTGTTATATTTTGCAGTGGTACTGCCAACCCTCGAACAACTGGCTATGCAGATATCTCAAGTAGCTGTAGAGCTTGTTGGCTTAGCAAGCGTGAAATCGATCCAGCTATTTGAGTCAGTATCAGGCCGATATCAGATATCAGTATTGTATCGGTCCATACCTAATGAAAACAATAATTCGTTGCAGCCCTAATGACAACAAGTATAACATCCTGTGAAGCATTCATAGCTGCTCTATAAACAGTCCTCAGTATAATTAATGACTGACAATATAATGTAACAATTGTAATCATATAAAATCAATCACATCATCACAGTTATATGAACATTACATAGGAAATGTGTATTTATCTTATTTACAAATTATATTTATGATTTCTACATGTGCATAAACAGGGGTGAGGGCGGTGGGGTTCAAGTGTTCACGAGGGACTTCCTTTGGCACACATTACGCTGCATGTCAACACAGACATGAAGCTGTGTAACAGAACATAATATCATGAACTCACTCTGCCAGCAGCCAAACGCTGCGAACGTTGCCATCTACTTCTTTATCCACTAGAGCTTCAACGTCTTTGATGGCCTGATTCAGAGTGCCAGGCTGAGGAGACAGAAATGCACGGGTGTCACTTTCTAATTTTCCATTGTGACAATCACACTGTGCGCACAGAAAGCTTAAGGGGTAATCTTTGAGGCAGATGTGCAGCTGGGACTGGTACTCCAACAAAATGTCAACGCGTCTGTGTGTCAAACAAAATAACAATAAACAACAACATGAAGCTTTGGCATATAAAAATGACTGCAAATGAAGAAAGCTGAGCGGGCAGCTTCTGTGTATAAATCTAAATAACTTTAGGTTTTTGAAGAAACAAGAGAAAGCTTCAGTACATAATACACTACACATCCGAATTGTCAGCTACAAGCGTTTCTGTTTTCCAATGCAATACACAATCAAACTGTAATTTTTATAACATGGCATTCTGTCCTTGTACTTTGTGTTTTATTATTTCAATGCCAACTTTGAGAACTTAAAAAGATTAGGTGTTCATACTGTGGGCTCCTGACAGTCTTACTGTAATATGAGCCTGGTGCTGAGCCAGCCTGCAAATCTGCAATAAATTAATAGTCAATATATCAGCCCGGCCAATTTTATCAACACAGTCAGGCAACCTCCTTTTACATTATAGTCTCCAAAAGAGATGTACTGATTGTAGTTATTTAAAGTAAAAGTAGCAATACCAAGTCAAAATTCTCAGTTACAAGTTAAACTCCTCCATTCAAAATGTTACTAGTGAGTGTAGATGTATTATCAGCAAAATATATTTAAATTACTAAAACTAAAAGTACTCAATATGCAGAAAAGCCCTTTCACAGGTTAATTTTGCTGTCTAATGCTATAGTATTATGCAAGTTAGCATACTATGTGGGCAGGTCATGTTTAGGCCTGCCAAGGGAAAATTTACATAAAGATAAATCTGGCAGTCAACAAATGCTAAGCTAACATTTATAGGCCTACTTAATATTGCATATAGTCACTTACAAATAAAATTTAAAAAATACATAAATATACACACACTTGTAACGACAGCTGCTAGGCTGCCTAATGTAAGAAGAACTTAGAAATGTAACAGTATGGAATAACGTTAGAAGAATAAAGCTAACAAAATATTAAATTATAAATGCTACTTTAATATTTTGGTGTTTGGTAGCTTTCGGTATTGATGAATTTGATTGAATTTCAAATATAGCCTACTAGAAGTGATGGGACTTTTTTTTTATTGCAGGAAAAATGCAGAACTATTGTGTTGACAGAACAACGTTCCCGTTTGTCAAGTGGAAAGGTGGCGAAAGTCTTTACCCTCAACACGAAGAACCTCCTGCGCTTAAACTGGTCCAGAGATGACTCCACAGAGATGCCCCCCGCAGCTCGCTCCTCTGTGCGGGCAGCGGCAGCAGCGGGCTGGGTGTCCTCCAGGCCGCCGGAAGACCTGAGCTTATGCTGCGGTTCTTCACTTGGCACTCCTTCCTCCTCAGCTTCTGCCATGATAGGGCTTCACAACACCTACTTTAAAAGTTCAATAACATTAGTGTGTAGCCACTTTAGCCAGCTTCTTTTCTCTGAGCCACCGCAGGGAGACTACGTGACTTTCTTTCCCAGTATCGAAGCTTGAGTTGCCTCAGAAAAATATTTAAGGAACATTACTTTGGGTCAACATTAGGCTACAACGTTAAAGTAATTAAGAGGCTTTACTTACCACTAATTATCAAGGCCACAAGGCGCTGTAAGTGAGATAAAGAGGCAGCAGCAGCAGGTGTATAACTTCCTTGTTCCGTGTCTAACATTTGTTTGAAAGGGGTGTGGACGCCCGGAAGATCAGGCTGCATCTCAACACACAGGCCTTTCATCCCTCTGATCTGATTTACATTAGGCAAACAAGGAACCTTGCGTACTTAGTTTCTGCTCGTCTGGCTTGGGACTGGTTACTGTTCAGAAATAAAATCATGTTTCTAAGTATTCATTTTAAAAAGTATGTAGCCAGGAAAGTAAATACGTATTTGCCATTTATTGTCTGTTTCTGATTTCTGCTGATAGGTCACGTGGACTATGGTAGATGTGAATGAAATTTAACTAAATTGAGGGTTATATAAGACCAGGAGTATTTCCTGTGGTGCCTCTGACAGTGAATGAGGGTAATAATAATATGTTGTATTTTTACAGAAGGCAATTAATTCAACCAAAAAACGATGCTATTGAGAAAACCTTTGTGGAATTTGACATGCATGCATGATTTCTGGACAGGAAACCTGAAAAAGCTTTTCCTATATTGACACAGCACCAAACCAAAGGCAGACAGACAGTCACTAGCTGCTGAAAAAAGTCAATCAAGCTTTAGTCACAAATATTTTTGTTGGGCTCCACCTTGGAAAACAACTCCTCCAAGTTATAGCGAAAGTTTTTAATGCTGATGCTTTTATTTTCTTGTTGTAGTCAGGACTAAATGCCACTGTAAACAGTCCATGTACTGTCATGTTGATTGGATCCATCTGGGTTAGCTAGGTAGGTAGGTTGTTTGTCACAATATGACATGTTATAGAGTGAAATTGTGTTTTGTAACTCCCTTCTGCTACATAGCAGACAATATTACATTAATATAGAATCAATTATATGTTATCATTCGATTGGTTGTTATCATAAAAACAAAAAAACAAACATTTGCCAGCTTGAGCATTTCTGATGTGTGTGTGATTTCTTAATTATTATAGGGTAACCTACCTAACCTACAACATGCTAGCCAGTTCCTTTAATGAAACTATGGTCATTTTGTAAATGACCTATAACAACGGAAACATAAAATGGCTTATACCATGATGACTAGGATCAACATCACACACTGCAGAAATGTCATTCTTAAATAAAATAAAATACATCCACAATGTGAGCATTGTTCATATGTAGTTCATATGAGGGTTTTTTTGTTGTTGTTGAGGTGTAAATTACCCATTTGAGTTTAGAATCATGAACAGCCACAGACTGGCTGTATAATAACTTTTAAGGTGATAATATGTCAGTGTTGAGTCCACAACTTGTTTCTGCTGATCCCAAGTAGAAAGAAAATCAGGATTTCAAATTTAATGGTTACAGTTAGTTTCAACAATATCAGCTTGCTCTTTACTCTACAGTAAGGTTTAATCTAAACAATATTTCTTAACCAGTGGGTGTTGCATATTTCTATCACTGATCTGTTAGCACAGAATTAAGACTGAAGAATAATAACTTAGGTTGAAATATGGAGAACACTATTTATATTGTTTATGAAAGATTTAGCTCGCTTTGATTTCCTCTCTCAAGCTTATGTTCTTGTCATGACATCTTTTCCTAAAATACCAATGAATGGCATTCATGATTTGACTGGACAATACCATAATCAAGCAATTGTGGGATGAACCAGATCACTGAAAGCAAATAAGACTTTTTCCTCCCACAAATCCTTGAATAGCATCAGTATTTAAACATCAGTCTGCATGTAAGCTAATGTTTTCTGACATAGCATACTGTAAGGCCACTTATTTCCTATCACAACTCCGTCAGGGAGCTCTTCCAACGCCTTGTTGGACGTTTAAAACCAATCCAGTTGTAATCTGCAGCCTACAAAGAAATGTAGACAGATTTCTAAAGGCGTTCTTTCTGCACAGTTGCTTAGCTACTCCCACGGACTGCAGGCTGAGATTTCCATGCTCCTTAGTGTTGTGTAAATGGCCAGCAGCTTTCAGTCCAGATCTCATTTAGGTTTTTTTTGGTCTGCAGTCAAGTAATTACTTCTAATCAATCCAGAGCTTCTTTGCTTCAGTGATGGGTTAATAATGCATTTTCTATCATTTCTTCTGCTCAAATAGAAGCACTGGTGCAAGAAACTGGAATTTCTTCAAAATCTCCATGAAATCTGTAAATCTCCTTGCTGTTTTTCCTTTATTTTATTCTGTGGTAAGTGCAAACTAAAGACCAGAGCATAATTGAATCACAGACCTAGTGGTAGTTTTATGGAAATCTCTCAGCATGACAGCATTGTAACACTGAATTTCTGCTGCAACACAATTTACGGAAACCGGTGAACTTGGAAACCCTTTGCCCAATGATGCATCACATCACTGGGAGAGGTGAGGATGAGAATAATCCATATTGTTGTATCTAGGCCAAGCAATCAACACTGTAAACTGGAAATGTTCACTGTTGCCAAGCTCTAAGTGGATCCGTTGGTACTGTATTTCCTTAAGTTTATGCTTTAATCTCTCTACATGCAGTTTTTATGGTGCTCTTCAAAGACACATGTTTATCACCAATGGAATTTACCATGAATTAATAATAGTTTAAATAATACATGTCATATTTCTGGTGGGTGTTTTATATAAACAATGCTGCATGTAGTGCACTATAATGGTATGGTGAGTAGTGCAGCATGTGTTCTCCTTTGTAGCTAAGTGCAGTTAATGTTTGCAAGCAACTTAATATTATATTGCACATTTTGAAGTGTATCTTAAACTGTTCTGAGTGTGTTTGCTTTGATAGTATGTAAGGTAGTGTATTATGTTATGTATGCGCTGTAGCTATACATATAAAATGTATGCTCAACACCTTTTCACATAAGCCCTCAAATACCCATATTGGCACTTTTATCCTATTATAATTTAAAGCTGCTACAATAAATATTTTTATAATAAAGGTAAGTTGAAAGGAGTCACTCATAGTAATAAACCCACAGAGAATTATCACTTCAAAATATGTTTGGTCTGTAAACTTTTAAGGTGATAATATGTCAGTGTTGTGTCACAGCTTGTTTCTGCTGTTCCCAAGAGGCAAAAAAGAAAGAGGAAAAAACAGTTATTGCAGGTTTTTACAGGAAGTACATGGATGATCTCCCAACTTCATAAGTCCATTGGTGAGTTGAAGTCTTGTAAAGTCCTGTAGTGGACGGGCTCATGCTTGTACATCATGTTCATTTAACAGAAGCCAAATTCAAAAATGTATAAAGTCGATCCCAGTTTTGACAGATGCAAACTGTCTCTCTTACTTTACTTGTCTTGGTCTGCAATTAAAGACCATAAAGTACAAACTGAACCAAACTTTAACAGGCATTTTCAGTGTAAAGCACGAGATGCTGTCTGGTTTACGGACACTTACAATACATACGTTGTCTTTACTGTTAGCCTGCTCTTATCCAACCCCCCCCCCACACACATTCCCAGGTATATGAAAGATGAAAATCAAATTTACAGTAAACTGAAAATCTGCGAATTGTAA
>NW_024041085.1:0-31676 GCF_014851395.1 Micropterus salmoides
GGGTCCTCCCCCGAAGATTTTGAGCATTAAACTCTTAATTTCCTGCATTTTCTGCACAACTTATGGCGGAAATGTCTTTATTTATATGAAGGGAACAAAATGCATGTGGCCAGTGACAAATCATAATATAAATATCATCGAACATAACAGTAATCAGTAGCTTATTTTTTTAGCCTAAGTTACTAACATTTCTGTTGCAAGCTCATTTTCAGAAACTTTTAGCAAATGTGTTCAAAAGTGGTGGGGATATGTCCCCAGTGTAAATGACACCTATGTGACACCGTCGCGTTGAAAAACTGTTTCCTCATCAATGGTCAGTGTCCAGACCTGCGGAAACACATGAAGCACGTGACAACGTTGCGCGTGCATTAACGAGAGCACCGCTGTTTGCAGGCAGAGTTTTGGGCGAAAAATACATTTAGTGAATTTTAGAGTGGGTGAAATAGGGTGAACCGTCTCCCCATGAAGAGAGACGCTGTGCGCATTTATGCACCAGACACAGCAGCATAACTTCATATTTAAATCTCCCGACAAGCCAACAGGATCATCAGGATCTAATGTTAAATGATATGCTGTGTTCTATCTATCCAGAGGTCTTACACAGTCCAGGTTCACAGAGACACTGTGTGGAGTAAAGCACCGTTGTGTGGGAGAGATTTGTGCAGTGGTGTTCAGGGGGAGAGAGAAGGTTCTGCACGAATATATGTGCTGCGCTCAACTCTGCAGTACTACAATTTTTAATAGGCTTCCTAAATAAAAAACGTGGTCAGCGTTGATATTGAGGTTGGCCGCCACAAGCGTCTTTGGCCCTGGTACTAGTGCTACTACAGAACGAGTTGGTTCCTTTTTTACATTTACTTGCATTTCAGTTAAACTCTGCTTTTCCATGTTCTGTTGTAGCTGGTTTTCCAGCTGTCAGTGTCACTGTGGTGTGTGAGTGAGATGGATGGGGTGGGGCTAAGGGCTGCGTAGACGTTCATATGTAATAGACCAACAGGCCTGGGGAGATGGGGGGGGGTTGGTCCGTGTCGCTCAACCTTCTGCCAACTTTTTCATTATTAGTAAAAAGTATAGGCTAAGGAAGGCGGCCCACCTGTCCTGAGGTTGGCCGGCCCACTAGGATTTGTCACGGTACACCAGATGGCCAGACCGCTACTGTGAATGACTATGTCTCTTACGTAGGTAAGGGGACTGTGTGTGTGGTTGATCGTTAACGTTAAATGTTAAAAAACAATAATGATTTGCCTTGTGGAGTTACATAAACAATAGAGTAAAAGTATAGAGTCAGAGTGAACTTTTAAACTGTCTTGATTAACAGGAACATTCTTTACACATGCTGCCAGGAATAAGACTACTAGTAGACTTAGATGGGAAATAGATATCATTAGTTTAATCTAGTGCTGTCAACGTCAATGCGTTAACCCCATGCGATTAATCAAAAAATAGTTAGTATTTTTTTTAAAACAACGACAACGGCAGAGGAGACGGTGACAAGTTTCGTTACAAAATGCTTCCAGGTGGAAGTTTTGTCAAAACCAAAGTTGTTTGAACTCATTGCAGTGATGAATTGGCCTTCCAGCGAAGCACGACAAGTTTGAAGTATCATCCCGGCGAAGCACATTTTTACTGATGTTAGTAAAGAAGTTAACGTTAGTGCTGAGACCGGGTCAGCTAGCCGTGCTCCTCAGACAACACTGGCGGAGTGCAGATGGGGCTTTGTCAACAAATAACAGCAACTAATTTAACTACTGCAATCGCTAACTGGATCCCCGCAAACTGCAGGCCCATCTATATAGTTCAGGACCGGGGGCTTCAAGACATTATTCAGTACGTCACAGGCGACCCGTCATACAAGCTACCTTCGAGGGCAATGTCGTTACGAGAATACATGAACTGTACGACACTGAAAAAGCTACAAAATGAAGCAGTTGGCAGAAGGTACTTTTATTGCACTTACTGGAGACCACTGGACTTCAGTAAGTAACCACAACTACCTTGGTGTAACAGTACACCTAATCAATGACAACTGGCAGCTGCACTCATTCACTTTAGGAGTGTTAAAAACAGAAGAAACACATTTTGCTGAAGCATGCGCTAGCCAGTTTCTCAAAGTAGCAAATGAGTGGGAGATGACCGGCAAGGTCACAACTATAGGAACAGACAGCGCTTGCAATATGATTGCCGCTGCAAGAAGTGTACCATTCGAGCATTTGCCGTGTGTGGCACACATGATACAAAGGGTGATCACCGTGGCTTTACGAGCCAGCGGATTTGACAGCGTTTTAGCAAAGTGGCGTAAAATAGTCGGACACTTGAGACACAGTCCCGCGAACACAGCAGAGTTCAAAGCTCAGCAAGCCTCTCACGGTAATATGGTATGGTAAGCTGGAAAAGGTACATGGCTACACCTGCCTCAACAGTGCCATGTGAGAGGCTGTTCTCTTTGGCAGGCCACATTCTGCAGAAGAAGAGGTCAGCTCTATCGTCTGAAAATGTGAATAAGCTAGTCTGCCTGAGGAACTGGTTGAAAGTAGAGTTGACTGCATGATTGGTTGATAGAAGGAATGTAGCATAGATCCACACTGTTTCTGAATCTTTAACCAAGAATATAGAGACGGTTCATTCTGTCTCTTAAGACATTATGGCATCCCATTTCTACTGAACATTTGTTGAATAAATGTTAATGTTTGAGAAAATAAAACTGAAGAATCTGTTTCCTTAAACCAGTTTGCCATGCATATTTCAACACTGCACGTTTACAAGTAATTTGAGATTAATCATGATTAATCACATTGTATGACTGTGATTAACTTGATACATTTTTTTAATCGATTGACAGCACTAGTTTATTCACTTATTCCCAGGTTCACATATAGAACTGTGTAGTATAGGAACTGTTAGCATAACAATCTAAAGAAAGTGTCAGAATTATTGTTATCGAATGTAGTTTATTGCTCGTGTTGGAATAGGATGCCATTTCCTGTGGTTTCAGGGGTTCCAGGCAGTAGTCCAGAGTAGTAAAGTAATAGGGAAAAAGCCTCTGGGATCTGGGATCTCAATCCGTGTATGGTTCGTTCTTTCAGTATTTCGTTTCAAAACCAAATCAGAAAAATCAAGAAAAGAAGTTGTTTTTTGGTTTTTCCGTTTTAAAACCAAAACAGAAAAACAGATAAACAGAAAAAAGAAAACAGACATCGGTTTTTGTTTCTGTTTTAAAACCAAAACTGTAAAATATCGATTTTGATATTCACTGAGTCTGATTTGTGTAGATTTGAGTGTTAACACTTGATAAACCTGCAGCAGATACACTTGGGCAATGGCGGTGCCTGATTAAGTTGAGCTTGAAAATCAACAAAAGTGGGTTTTTAGTTAGAAAAACAGGACAATATTATATAGCTGCAGTACCGGAGTCTGCAGCTATATAATAATGGCTCAATGTTCAGTTTGTAACTCACTTGCAACTGGAACAGGAACGCTTTCCTGAGAATCCTCCGGTTTTTAAGATTTCGTCAGTATCAGATTAATTCAGTGATAGTTGTCAGTACATCAAGTGGTACACAGCAAACATAAACTGTTATTAGTTAATTCGGCGAGCGGTATATTAACGAATCATACACAGATTAAATTGTTCGGGTAATTTTCGTTGGGCCTCTCTACACTGTATTGACCTGACCTTTATTTCCTAAAATGGAAGAATTTAGAAAGTTGCGTGGCGCTGCGGAGAACCTCCAGCTGCAGGAACACAGAAGCATCAGACTTCATCCAGACAGAGGGAACGATCACTGACCATCCAGTGCGCCGGTTCCACACAAAAATGATGACTTTAGACTGGACTTGACAAAATCAAAGAAGACTTGCGACTCGACTTTGACTTGAACACCAATGACTCATGACTTCACTTGGACTTGAGCCTTTTGACTCGAGCTGACTTGACACTCCCCACCCAGCCGTTCCGCGATCCTGTTCCTGGCCCTGTACGCCCCAGCGACCCACTCCCTCTCCGGTACCTACAATGGGTTGTGTAGTAGGCCTACTACCAGCACGCTGTGAGCAGTTCGTGATCATTCCCTCTGGCTGGAGGAATTTTATGCATAGGCTAATCCATGCACAACAGCTGGGGGCCTGACGCAGCCAAAGCTGTCAACTTGGGGGAAACTGTGCTGCTGTTGTCCTCTTGCACACAGATGCTGCTTAAAGTTAATAATGTTGGATTATTGTTTCTTATTTCATGGGTTATTTGGGATTTTTGAGTACTGCATATATAGTAGCCTAGTTTTTAAAAAGAAAGTATTACATTTCAGTAGTTAATGTTTCCTAAGGCAATGAGTAATCCTGTTAAATAATTGTGATCTCAATATTGACCAAAATAATTAGCAGCCCTACATGAACATTTAGCCTAATTTAATTCATGTTTAAATTTGTTGTGTGAAACTGCGCCTCTGCCTTCTTTCTGTACAGGCTAATGCTTCGTTCAATACATTGTTTTATTTTTAATTTGAAAAAACTTTTGAAATGGTTTTTAAATTTGGTGAAGAGCACATTTTGAGTTGTTTAGGACTCGAAACTCAAAGTTTAAAACTCGGACTTGACTTGGACTTGTTGGTCCTTGACTTGAGACTTGACTCGGACTTGCCACTCATGGTCGGTCTGGACTTGGGACTCGACTTGGGACTTGAGTGCTAAGACTTGAGACTTGACTCGGATTTGTAAAACGATGGCTTGGTCCCACCTCTGATGATAGGCTACAAAAAATAGAAATGAATGGCAAATGTGGCATACCCCCCCAAAATATTAAAAATCTTGTTTTCAGGGGCGCTCATGTCTTATTAAGAGGAGTAAAGCTCCCCCGTAGTTCGCACCCTGGCCGTAGCCTCGAGAAAAAACCCTTGATAAACATATTCGGGTATTTTCTTAGATCTCTCAGGTAACCAGCGGCTTTAGATCAGCCCAAAAACAAAATGCTTCCTTGATGCTGCTCCAGTTTGACGTGAAGTAGACTAGCCCATATTCTCACATTTCTTTTTTCGTATGTGGCTATAATAGGCCTGTAGTGCTCACATCTACAATCATATTCGCCATAGTTGAGATGCGACTTCAAAAGAAATAGCCTTAGCCTATAGTCTATAAAATAAAATAAATAGCTTAAATATGTAATTTGGGCTTTTTTTTCACACTGTAGGCCTGGTTCTGGCCCTCCATCCACCCCAACCACATTCTTACTCAGTCTTTTCTGTTAAAGATCATACCTGCCTCTACAGTCACAAACTGACGCTACAGGGCTTCCCCCATTGCCTTGACCTATGACGCTATATTGATCCCCAGTGCGTTACAAACAACAATAGGTCTTGACCATGCCATATGTGACGAGTAGGGGAGTGAGAACGGATTGTAGGGATACAACACCGGTCAAAGATAGAACAAAACGCAGCTCCTTTGTTTTCCGTTATGGGTTTAAAACAGATAAACAACTTGATCTCATAGTCTATGACAGCTGGTAGTTCTGTTTTCCACAACCTTTGCAAAAAAGAAAACACCTAAAAGACCAGGACTTTAGTTGCCATATTGTGTCGCAGTTAAATTCAAATGCTAGTGTGTACAGGGCCTTCTCAGATTTCACTTGCTCTTTATAAGTGAAAAAGTGGAGGGTTTTTTCAGATCTCTCTCTAAACTGCAGGCAGAAGGGCGGTCTCTGGTACCCCGGGTCAGTTTTTTCTCTGATAGATTAAATTGATAGGGATAATTTTGCATTACAATAGTCTATCCAAAAACTAGTTTCATCTAATTTTCTAGCATGCAATACTTTTCGAATTTGATTACCTTTAACAATCAGAACATTCTCTGATATTCCTATTGAATATCACTTCTGGTATTTGAGCTATCGTCTCATTAATTTGCTTTATCCAATATCCATATTTCTGACAAATTTCTTGTTGTTGTGATTCATTTTGATGCATTGTAATTTATATTAATTTATACAATCACTCTTGTAATAAACATTTATAAAATTTTAGTCACGTCTATTGATCATTTTTATTGATTACTGTATCTGCACAAGGAAACCCAACCTCTGCCCACGACATGTGCATGTGTTCATGCATGTCAAAGTCAATCCTTCCGTGAGTCAGATGCTAGAAAAACAGGAGTGACAAAGTGTTACGAAGCTCCCTCACTCTCATTTCTTCCTTGTCTCTCTCCTCAAACTTTGCACAGCCATTCTATTTTCCATTCATTTCCCCTGCTCTCGATTCTACCATCTTCTCTCCATTGTGCCTAATTGGGCCATTCCTTCACCCCCTACTCGTCCAGTCCACTGAGAACAACACAATCTGTATTTAGGTGATAGATCCGGCTCCCAATTTGTTTTGCGCAGTCCGCCACCTTGCATTATGCGCTCCTACTTAACACGTCATTTGTGACAATTTGTTGCTTGTTTATATGGAAATCACTGTTCCAATTAGGCTAAACGGCAAACAGCCGCTGCTGTCAATACTGTCATCCCGGCACAGTCCTGTGGGGAATCGGGCTGAGCTTTATGTCTTCATTCTCTGCCATCGCCATGGCTCCTGACGTCTTTTTATCGCTCCCTGTGTTGAGCCTGAAGTGAATGAGGATATATCCGCATGAGCACATCCCTATCAAGGACAGTGTGCGGGGTGACATCCAGTTAGCATGTAAGTATCAAATAAAATGTTGGACAAGGGGATAAATTAGCAATTCTGCAAGATGAAGTTTTCTTTGGTCTTTGTCTCCTGCTCTTTTTTTGTTTCCACAAGGCGCCACAAACGAATGAATGGCTTAAAAAGCTAACGCTCTGAGAGATATGGCTTCTGCAATTATACTCCCTTCCTTCAGATTAGTCTGCCTGCCGTTCTGTAATCCTTGTGGTTTATTATGAGCTGAGGAGCCTGGTGGAGAGGTTTTCAGTGATCAATCTTAAACCATCCTCTCTAATTTTCCACGGTCAGTGCTTCCATCCGGCCTGCCCTTGTCGCTTGGCTGCTCCAGCCAATTACGGCCGTAACTATGTCAGCTTATTACAGGACAGGCGTGGCCCTTGCCGCCGTATTGACCTCATGTGATAGGCCCGGGCCTTGCAACCTCCAGGCTCCAATTAATTACTACCATGCCCTTGTTGAGCATGAAAAGCTGGAGAGGGCTGAATAAATAACACAATCACTGTACCTGTTTGTTATTATTTTCTTTCCACATGGATTAGGTTTAATTAAACTGAACACATGCGTGAACACTGGAGCATTATGACAGGTAATAAAAGCAAGATAATAGTTTATTGACAAGGAAATCAAGTGGCTTGTTCCTGGACTTGTTTCCCAGTCTGTGTTGCTATATATATATATATATATATATGCTGTCTCTCTATGTTTTTTCACAGGCCCAATAATGACAAAAATACCAGAAAATTTAATTTCACTGTGTTTATAGGAGTGTTTACTGTTAGCTAATTAGAAATATTTGAAGTGAATTATCTGGCCTGCTTTCAGCATCCCCCCTTCCTCAATTAAATGTTTAAAATGTGTCACCGCATGGACTTCCCACTTTTATATTTTGCCAAAAAATGGGTTTCCGAATGAATATGACAGATCTCTAATGAGAGCTAGACAGATTGCTGACCCGCAGGCAGAGTGGACTACCAAATTAGGGCACACCGAGGAACAGCGAGAAAGGATGAGAGAGCGTGAGAGGAGAGAGATAGTTTGTGTTCGTGCATGTGTGTGAGGAGTTCAGTGACACTCGATGAGGCTATCATTGATTAGACAGTTCTATCATTAGCTGAAGTAGACCAAAGGCTGGCTTGTTGAGGTATATGGTTGGCTAGTGCACTGGGTCAGTTCACAATCTGACCTAATTAACACAATTCACTGTCACTGACACCAGAGCTATCACTATATTAAGTGACCAGAGATGACTTGTTGAAGATCAATTTGTAAGGAGTAAAAGGTTCAACCAACCTTTACATTGCATTACATTTACTTATTTGGCAGATGCTTTTATCCATTTGAGGAACAGCATACAAGCATCAATACAGCACAAGATCTAACTGACAATACATACTAGTAAGGGCAGCAATAAATACTAATAAGACATAATAGCAAGCTTGATATCATTAGGGTAAATACCTAAGGAAGGAAGGAAGAGTTAACAAAAAAGTGCAATCAGTACAAGAGAATTGGACAGGGGACAGAAGAAGAAGAAAGGTTAGGGGTTAGAGGTGTTATAAGAGAAAGTCATCTCTTCCAAGAACACTTTCTCTTATCTTAACACCTCTAACTCCTAACCACTAACATGCACTTCCTGTGCTCTTTTTCTTCTTCTTCTATCCCCTTACAATACAACCATCACTATAATTTGGGTATTATACACAAATGAATAATCTTTAACTTCCCTGCATGTTGTATGCACCCAGACCTCCCTGCTCATTTGCCGGCTTTAGGATTGTTGAACGAACTACAATTTTTTTTTGTATGCACGCCGCCACAGACAGTGGGATCGAGAGAGGGGCTGCTAGGACAACCACTGGAAGACCATGGCAGAAGGCAATGTTCCCATAGATATGGAAGAAAACAATTTTAATAGTATAATGCTGGAATCAGACATTCAGGGCTACTTACTATATATGAGCCAGAATACAGTGCAGAGGAATTACTCTGTATGAGGACTAAGAGGCCGCCACAACCGAGAGATAAGCAGAAGTAGAGTCGCTGTGCTGCAGTGAATTGCTTAGGCCACTTTCTTTGGATGAAGTTGCTGAGTCTACAGAGGAAGGGGCATAAGCATGTGTAAAGTTACACCAAAACTTTGGGCCACATATGGACAGTGGAGTGCTTGAGACATCGCCTACAGTGTGTATTATTCCTACTCCCAAGGAGAACCTAGACGTGAAAAAACAACTTGTGTAACAATTTTGTTGAGTGAACCATTTTCTTTGCCTTTCCCTCCTACAAAGTCAACTTTGCCTTAATCCTCCTTTTCTGTCCGACAATTTGCTCTGGCCCTGACATTGTAGCTTTAGGGGACCAATTTGTTTGGCAAGTTACTTTTTTCTAAACAAAAGTGGAGATGAGTAGAGCTGTCATGTCAACCTTCACACTCAACCCGTCTTTGCTAACCACTTAAAAAAAGTTTTTGAGACTGTAAGAGAGAGGCACATAAATAGTGAGAGCAGAACTGAATAAAAAAGGAGTGTTGAACATTGTGTATTTTCAGTGCAGAATAGAGCTTGTCCTTCAAAGTGACAGTCTTTACCGACTTCCAAACTTGCAGGAGTCTCTTCAACAGCTCCGGGCTATAATGCTCTTCCCAGTGGACACTTATTGTACACAATGGAGTTCGTTCCATTTGAAAGTTTTATGTCAGTGTAAGTGTTACGCAAAATGGTATAGAAATAGGCTGCAAGTGAACAACATGGGCCTAGCAAGCAAAACAAGCAGCACATGCTTACAATAGACCAACTGCTTAGTGTAGTATAGATATGGAAAACTGAAAGACAACCCAGGCATCACCGTGGTCATGCATAGGGGGCTTGGCTCTTATTGTCAGTGGATTAAAAAGAGAAATATTAATATCTCAATTCATTTATGTCCTCAAGTTCTCAGTCTTTTTTTTCTCTCTTGCTCTCTGCCTCTTTCACAAGACCCTCCCCTCCCTTGATGGCGCCTTCACTGTCCTCCCTCTCCATTAACTGTCTCTCTCCCTCTCCTCTCCATTTACCCTTTCAGCCTCTTCTCTCTCTCTCCTCTGCTCATCACCCGCCTTTTCAGTCTACCCTGCTCTGTTGTGTGTTTGTGTTATGTGTGTGGGAGCAGCGATAGTAGGGGATGGCATGAGGGATGGCAGAGACAGACCATTGTGACGGAGGAGAGGGATGGAGGTGTCCAGGCCATTACTGACAGGGGCTAAGTGGTGCCGCGCTGTCCCACTGTCTGACCATCTTAGTGCCTCGCTGGCCTCCACCCAAGTCATTAAAGTCTCTTGTCCCAGCTGTGAAATAAAAGGCCACATCACTAAGGGACAATTTGGGTCCGTGTTTAATCACATTTATTGCAGCTGTATCACTGGCTCTTTGTTCTGAGAGGATTTTCATGATCCCAAAGAAAAACTACAAAAACTTCCTCAACTTTTGAAAACGGTCAACCATCAGATGCTTTAACTTGCTGCTCCCAACCAACTCCCATCCATCCATCATGTGTGTCATTCTCCAAATTCAAGTTAATCTCCTACTTACCTATAGAGGCAGCTGTTGAAAAGACAGGGGAAATGAAAAGGAATTGCGGCCTATCAATGTCAATCTTTAAGAATAATCGCTCTGACTCTACACACCAACAAAAGTAACTGTTTCAGGGTTTAGCCTTGGCCGTCAGTGTAGCGATTCTGCTTCATAATTAGTTGCTAGCTGATTATAGGCTACTTGACCCAGGCTAGGGTTCCTCTCTTCTGGGAACAGGAGGAGGAGGAGAAGGGGAAGGAAGGGACTAATTGTTGGCTGGAGTGTGGATGCTGTGTTGGTGGATGAATGAGGTGATTAAAATGCAAGGAATGTAATGTCCTCCCCACGCGTAAAGCTAGGAAGGAATAGCAGAGGCTCAATCGCTGGGGGTGAGAATGTTTGTGTGTGTCCGTGTGTGTGTTGAAGAGGGGCCAGAGAAAGAGGCCTCAGAGACACAAAGAATGCCTCTGTTGTAGCTAGAGAGGATACACTGACTCACAACAACAACAGCAACAACGACAGAGAACTGAAAGGCTGAAGCTGTATGATGCAAATTGGGATGGGAATGTAATGAGCATAAGAGTTGGAGGTTGACTTTGGGTTGGAATTTAATTGGCTTTGCAGTTCATAGACTCACAGTATGTTCCAGAACGGGGTCATCAGTATACTTCTTCCATGGTGATATTGAGTCCACATTAACTCAGATGATGTGCCATATAGATGACTATTCAATCTGTTACTGACTTGTTTCTTCTCCCCTGTTTCTAATAAGGTCAGACTCCAGTATATTGTGGTTACCATCCAAAACTGTTGTGTGCCGAAATCCTTGTTTATGCAATTGGAGCTCATGGCTTCATTTGTGTAGTAACAGAAGTGTGCACAGAAGGTTAACAAGAGACTCATCAGAGATTGTCCATAATCCGCCAGGGTAGAATCCTCTTTAATTTCAGGCATTCGACTGTCATCTGTGTAGATCTTCCATGACTTTCAAATAATCATTCAGTTACAAATGAGAGCCCCTTTTTTTCTTTTACTTCAGTGCCGGCAACAACACGATTTTCAAGGTTGCACATGGACATGAATAACACGATCTAACTGAACAACATTGTCTGCTCTCTCTTTTCAGCATCATTCTCCTGATCAGGCGATGAATTTGGATGTATGTGGCTGTAAATCACCTCAGCTCTAATTAGGCAGGTGATTGTCTTTCCTGCGAGAGCAAAAGCAAGCAGTTGAACAGAAGTTCATGGACAGGACTCAGGAATTACTCAGCAGTTTTTAAAGTTATACTCTATCTTTATCATCCCCTCTGGCTCTAACTGTCTGTCTCACACATGTAGACTTACAGACAGAAACTCAGACACATAATTATTCACACAGTTATTCAGACATTTGGCACACGCAACTGTACACACACAACCAAAGTGTATTTCACTTGGCTACATAGTGAGTCAAACATTTCTTTTGTCCGGGAGGACAGGAAGGAAGGACAATAATTTTATCATTGTCAATCTCGTTTCTGCTGAACCACATCAGCCAAGTTGTCTCTTTATCGAACAAATGCAGTCATTGAAAGGCTCTGAAAGAAGCGATTATTTTGCTCACTGTTGTACATTTGAATGACACTGTATATGACTTCTCCTGGTAGCTATAGAAACAGTACTGCTTTTGTTTCGATATGCCAACAGTACAGAATCAGCGGGAGGAATGTGCCAATACAGCTATCAGCACACATCAAACTAAAGTCAGTTGCAGATGTCAATGTCAGCACTGCAAATTCTCAGTCTTGTTTATGAAAACATGCAAAAAGCTGCAGACGGGGCCCTAAGCTCCATCATGATTCTATATTAAAAAAAACATTATAAAACCAGTGATACACTCTACAGAATGGCACATAATCACCCAGTGCCGAAAGGAGAAAAAGAAAAAAAAGTAACATCAAAGTTTTATGACCTCATATATAAAACAGAAGGATTATTCTATTGCCTGTCAGCCATGCAAACATCCAACCTCCAAGGGATTTTTCCTGGCTGGACTGATTTAAGATTTCTGTAACTATTAATATAGTTTATGCTCATGTGCTCAAACATCTTGCCACCTTATTGTTCAGTGGGTGGCCGGTATAAACAGCTTTCTCGCAGGCCAGCAGGCGTTTCTCTAAAACATTTTTATTGGTCTTCTAAACAGTGATAGTGGCCACTCTTTAGTTTGTGGAACTTGCTGCAGTTCTATCTGAAAATGGTAGACAGACTTGAGGCAGAGAATCACAAGATACAATACATTTAGAATATTCCATGACCTTTCACCTGACCTTAACATGCATTCAGTATTTTATCTAAATAATGACATCAGACATCACATGCCTGCACTCCTGGTATTAATTAGCATTCTTAATTCTGCCTGAATTATGATCAAAATACTTACTGAACGAACATGGCACGTCCCAGGTCATGGTAAGCGATGCTATGGGTAGCGGGCATGTTTTTACTATTTGTAGTAGCTTGTTTCTTATTTCACCGTTTTAATTCTACTCAATTTTAAATCTACTTAATAAACTCATCAGTGTGCCCCTCTTTCTCTATCAGTAGTAGGCTACTTTATATAAAGTCGGCAAAAAAAACATGCATGCATGTTGAGGAGGCGAGTTAACGACATAGCCTTTGAAAACAAAACCAACGTGGTACCTAACAAATGACATCTGCACTGGTTCTTTACTCTCACTCTCTCTTTACCTGGTCCACGTTTGTTATCAGTGTTGCTAAATATACCTGGGCAGCCCGCCTAAGTAAAGTGAATGTGTGGAAAATGGTGACTTAACCGTTGTTTATTTTTTTACAAGCCAGGTCTTCAGCAGTCTCCCTTCATGTTGTTTGACATTTTGTGAGTAGACGACTGCGCATAGATGCAGAGGGAGAGGCAGGGATGTGCGGTGAGGAGCAAACGCTGGTGGGACTTTACAGAAACATAATTATTAACTCAGTGTCAAACTATATCAGTATAAATGGTATTATCTAATTTTATATATCATTTGAAATTATAGCGGTGTACCTCATAATATCAATATACCGCCCTGCCCTAGGGTCTGGAAGTGTAGAAAACAAGAGATAGCAGTGCATGGCTAAAGCTCTTGCCCAGGAATTTATAAACTGGACGTTTGCTGCCTCAGGGCATGGTCATTCATTCAACACAATTGTCTCTATTAGAAGGTGAGAAGCTCGTGAGGAATCATGACCTCATTGCCTGCAAGGGGTTGTGGGATCTGGTTGAGATACTGTAAAACTCAGCACATGTCGAAGTGTGGGTGTCAGTGTGTCACAGGAAACATACGGCAACAGTAGTAGCAGTGACAATGACTGCAGTGCACCAAGTATTGCATTTCCAAATTGCAGAGACAAAAAGGGCAAAAAACATACAAGACTAACAAGAACGTGGGAAAGCTAGAGTGATATACTGTTGATTAATTTCTTGAGAACATGATGACATGGCAGATAAAATATGTATAGCACTAAAAGTAACTGTTAATTAGAAGATTTCCCCATTTGATACATGTTGAAAATACTGCCTACTGAGAGGCACATTGTCAGATGTAATTCTCATTACAGGTACTGTAAGAAAATAACCTCCAGCAAGCATTAACATACTATAACTTTGGGACCTCATCCCAAGGTAGACATGACAATACGTCATTGGCGATACTCACAGCAATACCCCACATCCTCATCCACTGCAGTTCTGCAGTGGCCTTTGTGCACGAAAATCTTTAAACCTTTTTATCCATCTGTTATCCGGCGTGAATGGAGAAACAGAATGCTATGTAGTCATCCACATATAAAATAAAAGATCCTCACTATTTCTTTTATGATTTATCATTCTTCAGTATTGAAATTTTACTGATTAAAAAGAAGAGTCCTCTCAATGAACTAAACCTATAAATTTTCTGCGGTAGCCTGCTGGAGTTACTACATTTAAAAAAAAATGACTATAAAATCAAATGAACTCAAATAAGGTTATGCTGCAATGGCTGAAGTATATTAGGGCTAATGATCATCATACCCCATGGTAGTCATTGAATTCTTTATCCTCTAGCTTCCCCTTGAGAGTCTGACAGTTACCCTTCTAAATCGATAGAAATGTTATCAATAGTTAATTTCACCGTTAGAGTTAGCACAGTTCCTTCTGTTCTGTTTTCAGATGTATTGACTTACTGCTCTGTATTTCAAGCATATTACATAGTAAGGCAGTTTTGTCCAGTTTGCTATTTTGTGTGTGGCAAGTGCACTTCAAGGACATTTGCGTTCATATATTCCCAAACACGCAGTTGATATTGAGCCAGCAGTGAAACAATGACAGGCCCCTGTTCCTTTGATGGCCAAACTACAGAGCTCATCAACAATCAATTTGTTTATAGTGTGGATGGCATGCATTTTATTCTTAACAACACCAGAGGGGGAAATACATATGCAAATATTGACATGCACATCAATCCAGTCATTATGAAGACTCTTAAACAGGCGCTCTTCACAGATGGGCTGAGTACCCCCAAACAGAGAGCCTCGCCCTGTTCTTCTGGCGTGTTCCTTTTGTTTGCTTCAACAATGTTCACAGCTCCAGATCCTTCTTATTCATCTGTACGCACTAAACTGATGTGAGATAATGGCCCTTGCAGAGTGTCAGAGAACGCAGAGAGTGATGCTTTCTGACACTAATTGTTCTCTCATCTCAAGCGGCAGCGTCTTAGCCAATCTCCAAAGCACTCCATAATGAGGCTTGTGGTGGAGAGAGGAGGAGGGAAGGGAGGCAGAGACAATGAGCTGACTGATGAAATTCAGACACTTTTTCTCATGTGTTTATTCCTTTATTTATTTTTATTATAGCAAATTATCAGAGGATCTTGTGCTCTCCCCTGACCCATCACTGCCATTGTGTGTGAGGTTGTTCTGCCGTGTTCACCCCAAGAACATCTGCAGAAGAGTTTGAAATATGCGTTCCACTGGCTGGGTCGCTCCATACTTCATAAAGTGGATTTTGAGATAACAGCCATGAGATTAAAATCCAAATTGCTTGACCAAGCAGAAATAACTACATAATTGACCGAGGCTGACCTTATGCAAGAGTAGAGTACAAAACTGCTTAGAGACATGCATGGGCTGAAAAAAATTATAAATGCAACACTTTTGTTTTTGCCCCTATTCATCATGAGCTGAACTCAAAGATCTAAGACTTTCTCTATGTACACAAAAGGCCTATTTCTCTCAAATATTGGTGACAAATCCGTCAAAATCTGTGTTAGTGAGCACTTCTCCTTTGCCAAGATAATACATCCACCTCACATGTGTGGCATATCAAGCATCAGACAGCATGGGTATTGCACAGGTGTGCCTTAGGCTGGCCACAATAAAAGGCCACTCAAAAATGTTCAGTTCCATCACACAAATGCCACGGATGTCGCAAGTTTTGAGGGAGTGTGCAGTTGGAATGCTGACTGCAGGGATGTCCACCAAGCTGTTTCCCGTGAATTGAATGTTCATTTCTCTACCATAAGCTGTTTCCATAGGCGACATAGAAAAACAACCACTCACGCTCACACTCACACCTAAGGACAATTTAGGGTCACCAATCAACCTCATTCGCATGTCTCTGGATGGTGGGAGGAAGCCGGAGCCCCCGGAGAGAACCCGCACAGACACATGGAGAACATGCAAACTCCACACAGAAAGGCTGGGGCAACTGGGGTTTGAACCCACGACCTTCTTGCTGTGCCGTGCCGCCCCAGATTTTGATTTGTGAACAATATTTGGGAGAAATAGGCATTCTGTGTACATAGAGAAAGTATTTGAGTTCATTTCATAATGAATGGGGGTTTATAATTTTGTTCAGTGTGGTTAAAAATTATATCAATCACTCGTTATAACACTACCGAGGCTATACAAAACGTCAGTAAACATCATTCTGTGATTATCTTAATGAGATTAAGCACAATCCAGTAAACTGTTCTATTTGTCATGCTCAGTGTTTCCATTTTGTGGACATGTAAAGGTGCATTTAGACTGATATATGTAAATCATGTTATTAGATAATTCATATTTCTTCCAACCATATAAGTACTTTATCACAAGTTAATTCCTCCTAGTAACAGGCCTACTGGTGTATGGTCCTTAGTTTCTGTTATAAAACTGCCATGAAATGTTGTCAAAAAATTAGATTGCAACGTGTTGCAAAGTAAAAGGTAACCGATTCAGCCTCACAATTAATTAAGTAATTGATTATAATTATAACTATTTCATCCAAACACGTCAGATGGTTGAAACTAACCTGGTCAACCAAGCTGACATTTAATTCCAGACTGACGTGGGCTTCCGCTTATGATACACAAAATGCTTTTCATCAAGATACCAGATGGCAACACATTTTAACTGCATGTCATCTACTTACTAATGTGTGGCCAAAGACACTGTTATACTCTTATCATGAAAGGAAGTAAATTGCTGGCTTTATATGAACTATGATACAAATACAAAAACATATCACAGCATTTTGAGCCTGTTGCAGTTTAAAGTGGACACAGAGCTCTAAACACATTTGTTTCCACTGTTTTTAAGCTGACCAATTAGTATGAAAAAACTGAGTCAGAACTAAGATTATGAAAAAGCAGATTGTGCTCCACTTAGATGATTACATGTAAGCAGCTATCCACATAGTCCACTATGTATGACTGCTTTAATTGGGCTTCAAGGGATAATCACAATCCCCATCATTATACTCTGAGCAGACCGAGCAGAGCAGGTGAGCTCCTCACAGTAATGCAGAACTTTTGGAAGTAGTCATTACAGCTCCAGGGGTGCCTCTCTCATTACCTCCCTCTTAGTGAAGGAATCTGTTAATAAGTGAGAGGAATCAGTTAATAGTTTAGAAGGAAACGATAGAAGTTAGAGCGAGGAAAGGACACCGTGGTCCTTTTTCCCCCCTTCTTTAAGCCATCCATTGTTGGAATCGATTGTTCCGCTTTAGTGATTCCTTAAGGAGCCATTACGACTGAGTTGGCTGTGGGCTGCTCCATGAGCTCTTTCTCTCTCTCTTTTTGTGTCTCTGTTTGTCTCTCTCTCCCCAATTCCCTCTCTCTTTCACACACACACACCAGACACCAGCGGCTAAAGGTATTCTTAATGGCCCAGAGTTTGATCCACTGTCAAACAGCCAGAGATATACAGTTTCTAGTGACTGCCGAAGCAACCTGAGAGGTGGATTTATTTCCCCTTACAAAATAAATCCACCTCTCGGTTAGTTTGTGTGTGTGTGCGTGCACAGGTGCAACATTATTCTAATTATCTTCCATGAAAATGTGTTTTGTGTGATTTTAATTCACATACTTAATGTCCGCTTCAGCAATTTTATGCAGTTTATCAATCTCAGCAAACTGACACACTATACACACACACACACACACACACACACACACACACACACACATGTTCACTCACACTGTGCTTACCATATTACTTATGCTGCCATGTGATTAAAATGTTTGAACTGTCAGCTGTCCTTTAAAGTATAACCATGGAGGTCCAAGCACTGTGGGATTAATTAACAGTTTAGCCAGGCTGATACACATGCAAACATCTATTCAGTATGGAGGGAGGCATCCAGAGCAGGTGGGAGAGGGGCAAATGGGGCGGGGGGAGACGGGAGGCAGGGGTAGTGGCCAAGAGACTGTGAGAAAAACCAAGTAGACTGGAGAGGGCCAAAAACGAGATTTGTCTTTTAGGTGAAAGGACAAGAGAGAGATTGGACAGTCAGGAAGAGAGCTAGACGTGGAGAGAGATACAAAAATGTGTAAACAAAGGATATGAAACAAACAAATTTAAGGTTTCAAATTATGCTAATTTTCACACTTTTTTATTTTGGCTGTCTACTAGAGAATGTAAAATATTTTTTCTTGTTATACTGTCCATTGCTGCAACACCTCTATTCACCCCTCTGTCTGAACACTCTATTTTAAGCCCCTGTCCCTAAAAGCCCACTTTCTTCTGATTGGCCAAGTTCCCAGAAGCCTGCAGAGGGCCCGCAACTAGCTAGCACAGTCTGGCTATGCTAGGCTAGGCAGCAACCAGTACTTGGTTGGCCCGCAATGCTTCCAATGTGCACGACTGCATATGAGAGCTACAATAAGATTGAAAAATAGCAATATGGGACACCTAATTTACTATTTATCACACCACAAATGAGACAAGAGTTAGGTTGGAAAAACGATAGATGAACAGTATTTCCTGATTTTGGTTAAACTGGATCATATTTTATGGAGAAAATATATATGAATTCAGGCTTTCCCTCTGATGAATGTGCATCAACATGGACAGATAGCTTTACTTGTTGATAGCGGTTACTTTAGCTAATGGGTAGCAGTAGTTAGTTGTTACTTTAGCAACAAGTAGACCTAAAGCTACCTGTCCATAACGAAACTAGTACGTATATCACTGAGAATTGAGGAAGAGCGGCTGAAAGACATCAGAGGGAAAACCAGAAAAGGTTTTTATGATTTGAAGGAAAGTTAAATATTCATTTCCGTCAGAACAGATCTCACTTTAAACAATATGGACCTTTAAAGGAAAAGCTCAGGGGTGCTGTATAGATCTGTGAACAGATTCTATCTGGTATGTTATTGATGCCACACTAGGGAGGACTGGCCAGACAAGGCTGTGCATGCATTATGACTCTCCTTTCCTTATTGATTATGCCATCCAAGCTCTTTCTAGCCAGTTGACACAAACTGTGTGTGTGTGTGCGCGCATCTTTTTTGTTGCCTATAGGTTCTCTGGCTCAATCTTCACACACATTTGCAAACTCTAAATATGTGCGTACCATTCCCTAATGTTGGTTTTGCGCCTGCAGGACCTCTGTGGAGGACTATGAGTGTGTACTTGTTAATTTGTGTATGTTTGTGGGGTGTGTGTGTGTGCAGAGTGTGGCACTGTATGAACTTTCAATTAGAAATAACATTATTGCTCATAGCTCCCCGGAGGCCGTGATCAATCACTGTCATCAATAAAGACAGGCCAGTTTGTCAGAAAGCACCCACAAGCCTGGGGTCTGGTGGCTGTGGCAGAGGAGGTTCCTAATCGAGGATGGTCTTTTACCATCAGCCGTACCTCAGAAACTGTCTAAGCCTTTAATTCTGTTACACAATTACCAGTGTGCATTGCTTGGGGGATCAAGGCCTACCAAACAGCAGAGGTGGAAGAAGCAGAAAAGAAATACTGCATCTGAATTTCTCAGATGAAGAGCCACAACAATCTGTATTTTAGTTAAGAAACTATTTGTGTACTTTCATGCAAAAAAAAATAAAAAATCTGTCTTCAAGTGACGTACATTAACTATCCGGCTGTGTACTGTGAAAGGGGTGACACGTGACAAGTCCACTTAGGATTATCCAACTATTCGGTTCACCTCAGCTATATTGTGCATTTAGCATTTAAGTGTCTCTTTACACTTATTTTGTTTTTTGTTTTTTCAATTTTAGTTCAGTCTCACTGTTCTCATCAGCATTGTGTCCAGGCGTTTTTTTTTGGTGAAAAAGCTATCATATATGAACTGTACACATCCTGCCCAGCACCTAAAGACAGACACATAAGATCAACAACCAGCTGGTGAACATAGTGAAGAAGTAAGATCCAAATATTTCTCTTAGGAGTTGAATTTATTGAAAGGATAGCCCCTTGAGATATAGCATCTCATTTTCAAGGGGGTACTATAAACACAAATACAAAATAAAACACATACAAACAAAACAGCCCCCAACAACCCCAACCCTTAACTGTTGCTCAAGAAAACATGCATAATTAATCAATTACATGAGCATAAAGAGCCATTGAAGCAGTTTGTCCTCAGTTCATCAGTGCCACAAATAAACTGAGGACAAACCGTACAATTAAAAGCCGAAACAGGTTGTTTTATGATGAGAAAATAAGAGGTAATAGATCTCAGAAAAGGAGGAAGATTATTAAAAACTGTTCCATATAGGCTTAAGATAAACTGAACCAAATGAAATTTCCCTCTAGATCTAGGCTGCAAGCGATTTATACATGAAATAATGGTGAAATTTATATGGAGACCTCAAAACAAATCTACATAGAGAATTATAAAATAAACTAGAACTGCAAGCAGTTGTAAGCGGGATCCAATCCTCCCGGTCACTTCCCAGGGGGCCCACGGAGAAGAAACGATGAGTTATAAATTAAAGGGAGTTGCGGTTACGGAGATATAAAATGAATGTATGTCTATGTGAATGTTATTTGATTTCCAATGAATAGAACCACCTAGAGGCCGATTGACGGCAAATTTCACACAGCCCCTCGGGAGGTCGTGCCAGATAAGCTCCCCGAGTTTGGTGTAGATCGCCCATTGAAAACGTAAGATCTGACATGACATCCTGTTTTAGCATTTGCACAAACATTTGTTAGCTTATAATTCGGACGTTTTTTAGCGGATCAAAATTCCCTCTACAAACTTTTATCGGCTGGTCCAGAGATGGTCTGTGCCAAGTTCCGTGCCAATCCAACTTTCGGCTTCAGAGGAGTTAATTAAAATAGTTTTTTCAGTTTTCGTGATTTAGTGAAATGAAAGCGTAATCGCACAGAAGCATGTTTTATACCATTGGAATTGGCAGAATCCCCCAAACACGTAGACATAAGGTTTATGAATGTGTGATGTAGTGGCGTGTAGTTATGAGGCAAAATGTGCCTTTGTGCCCATTGAAATTAATGGGATTTTCTGACGGTATTTGAGCTTCGATTATAGCGCCACCTTTTGGCTGAATTGCACTAAATTTTTCAGCTCTCATCAGGGCCCCATGAGGAACAATTACCCCAAATTTGGTATCAATCGGACATGTGGTTATGGAGATATAAAATGCATGTAAGTCAATGGGATTTTTTTGGAATAACGCCAACTAGTGGCTAACTGCACCAAATTTTGCACAGCCCCTCAGGGGGGCATGGCACATAAAGTCCTCAAGTTTGGTGTTGATCGGCCATTCCCAACCTAAGATATGACATCACTTCCTGTTTATAGCGTTTTTAGCAAATTTTTATTAGCATATTATTTTAACAATTTTTGTCATATCAAAATTTCCTCTACAAACTTTCATCAGCTTGGTCCAGAGATTATCCGTGCCAAGTTTGGTGTCGATTGGACTTGCGGCTTCGGGGAGTTAATTAAAATAGGTTGTTCAGTTTTGTAGCGATGTAGCGAAAAAAAAGTCTAGGCAGAAATGGCCGTGACCATTAGATTCAGCTCAATCCCCCGAACACGTGGATTTAAGGTTTTTGGTACTGGGAACCACGATGCCTTGCATTCACGGGTTCCCAGCCCACTTGGGCTTGGACCCCTAATTAAAGGGCCTAAGATAAGTGTCAGAGGTGTTCTGATGGACAATGTCAGCAAAATTGATGATAGGTTGTATCAACTGAGAAACAGCTTTTGAATTGAAATGTTAATTGAGCTATTCAGACAGGCATATGTTAATCAATATGGGGCTGAATGGAGAGTTCAAGGTCAATCCAAAGTCCAAGATATTTGAGCGAATCAACTTTCTCAAAGAGTGACCAATCATCAAAATGAACATACAAATCAAACGAATATAAATGACTAGGTTGCACACCAATCACCATCTACAGGACTTTAGACCAAGTTAAAATCAAATTGTAAAGCATTCTAGATTTGGAATATCAGTTAGAAATGTAAAGAGCAGTGTCATCAGCATAAAGATGAGCAAGACAATCTGAGCATATTTGAGGTAAGTTGTTAATAAATTAATAGAAATAGAAAATAAAAGTGGTCCCTTGTAGAACAATTTTCAACAATTAGTCAGACTGAGAACCCTGAAGGACAACAAACTAATGGATAGGCATTAAACCATAAAATAGCATTGATTGATTTTATTTAAACCAATAGAGTAGAGCTTATCAAGGAGAAGGTAGTGATATACTATATCAGCCTTGGAAAGTTTGATAGCACCTGTGAGCTGGCCTTTATCAAAGGATGAGAACACATAATTAGTGAATTTTAGATGAGCCATGGTGGTGGAAATATGTAATTTAAAACCTGATTGGTATGGAGGTAAAATGTTGAACTAATCAATGTACTGTACTGGTCTCGGACATTGAGGACCAGTCAAGACCACAAATTTGGGAATATCAATAAATTGCTTTTGCATTGTCTGATTTATTTGTTAACATCCTAACTTTGATTGGATGTAAAACTTATTGCTTCATATGCAACCAATAACCCTAATTAAAAATGTGTTGTTACTGGTAACGACTGCCCCCCCTCCCCGCGGTGGTAAGCATGGTGTTAGTGTTTGTATGTGGGTGTTTTAATGGGAATGTGGATCTTTCAGATCAATTTGATTAGTACCTATGATCTTGTTCCACATTTTATTGTGTCATGTAATGTGGGGAACTGGTTTCAGTCTTGACTCGGTCTCGCACTTCCTCAGTGTTGGTCTCGACTTGGTCTCAGTTTGGGCGGTCTTGACTACAAAAGTAATCACCACCTTTTGAAAACAAGGGAAGCTGGCACATTTCCATATGTAGGGGACTGCACAAGCGGACAAAGACATGTTAAGTACATCCGCAGCAAGTTTAACAAATTTTGCTTCCAAACTATCTGTCTATCTATTACTTTCTTTTAACTCACATATAGCATAAAAATATCAATGAACCATTAAAAGTAGTCAAGTTTGAGGAATCACATCAGAAAGTGAAATGCTGATTAAAAGCATGGGAAATAAGTACTAAATCATAAATAATTTATATTTTACTCTGATTTAGCAGAAGCTTTTACCCAATGCTACTTTCAATTGCTACAGTATATATGTCAGAGGTAGCACGCCTCTGGAGCAACTTGGGGTTATACATTGGTGGATTTGTCACAGAGGGAATCGAAGAAGGATCTCCCACACCAAAGGCATGTGTTTAGTTTTAAGAACACTTTGGTTAGTTTTATTGAGATGTTTAATTTATGTTTGTCTGTTTAATTGATTCCAAAACTGTCTATGGTTAAAAAAAATCCAGAGAAAAGCAATCTCTATAGTAAGTGGATTTTGCAATCCTTTTTTCTTACATAAATTCCTCAAGTATCTGTAGGTTTTCTTCACATCTTTATACAATCAGTATTTTGCCCAGGCTTTATCCCTTTGTTTGAAAATACTAATAAGATGTGAGCTAATCTAGGGTAAATGTTTACATTTAACTCTAATTATCACTTACTTTAGTTCCTTCAGAATAAAAGAAGTTCCATGCGTCATCAGCAAAAGGAATGAACTGAAACATGCATTGTCTCAGATCAATATATTTAGGAGGAGAACTAGGAATTTTAATTTTCCGGACACAAGATATAGTAATTAAGTGATCAATTGAACAAGCTAGCATAATGAGAGATTGAATGATCCTTTCAGGATTAGTGACAAGTATCCAATCCAACAAACCGATAATCCACCCTACTAGGTTCATTATTTAGCTGAGTGAAGTTTACACTGCCAAATTAATTTCTATCATTGGGGGATATAATAATTCAGTTACTATGGAAGTCACCCAAGATAATCATTTTATTTGATGAATACCAGACCAGGGCCAAACATTACTCTCAATAAATGCTGATGTTGATCCATGTCTGCTGGACGTGTAAATGGAGAAATCTCTGATTACACATTTGCCACATGAAACACATTTTTTTACACATTTGTGCTGTTTTTTCATTTACCATTCACTCAGATGATAATAGAAAATGTGGCAATATACAATATCCGAATGTTGTCTATCACCATGAGTATTCTGGATAAGATCCAAACATTTCTTATAATTCTCTATAATTCAAATAATACATTTAATTGATTGCACAGCTATATGGCTGTTTTCAGTCTTAGAGTGCTCTCTAGCTCCTTTGTTTATCTCTGTATTTCAAGTGTTACCACAGATAGCATAGATCAGATTGTGCCAAAATGTTTACACTCCTGAGTTTCAAAAGTGATAATCAAAACAAAGGTAGCACACATCTGGTTGATTGTTCCAGAGGGAGTTTCCATTATTCATTCAACATGTTTACTGTTGCAGAACCTGTTTTTCTTTTATGAGTCAATCAGTAGTTTGACTCCAACAATTAATAGCTACATGACACTAGAGGCTGTATTTGCTTCTACAATTTAGCTATTATAATAAAGGTACTGAAATGATGGAAAAGCTTAAATGCCACATTCAGTTTTCTTTAAACACCAGTTAATCTGAGAGGAAACATTTATTCTTGACCTATTGAAAACAATAACTTGGCCAAAAATACTCAAGGTCAAGGTCCATTTGATTCCAGAAAAAGATCTTTTTTGTCTTAAATTAATCTGTATTCTGTAAATTCTGTGGATTGCACAGAATTGGCAGTTTGCTGTCTCAGAGTATCTCTTTAGCTTGTCTCAGTTGAAATCACAGATGAGATTTTGCCAAAATGTATACACTGCTGAGTTTCAGAAGTGCAGTGATTGACCCGAAGGCAATGCTAATCAAAACAAGGGTAACATACATCTGGTTGATTATTCCAAAGGGAATTTCCATTATTCATTCAACAGTTAACATATCATTGTACACCCTTATTTTTTTATGAATTAGTTTTACTCCAAAAATTAATAGCTACATGACACTAGAGACTGTATTTGTTTGTAAAATTTAGCTTTTTCATCCCCTATTGTGTTTAAACACCAATTTATCTGAGAGTTCATTCTTGACCTTGTAATCAGACCAAACAAGCTTAAGCTCAAGGTTTTTGGTTCCGTAAAAAGATAAATATCTTTTGTCTCATCCATGAATGGAACTGTATTTTAGTGGATGTGTGTGTGCGCTGGTTTCATGTACTGTATGAGAAAATCAGACAGGGCCTCTAGACATTAGTACACACTGATGTACACAAATTCACTGACCGTGGCTGAATGAAAAAGCGCTTTCAGACCTGCCTAACAGCAACCTTTGTACTACACTGAAATAATTGTAGCCATTACCAAGTACCGTCATGCTTTAGCAAACAGACAGTTTAACCTTTAGACAGCAAGGTACGTTATTGAAATCAGTGTTCTCTGTATTGTACTGCTGAGGTGGATGGGAATGTCATTTTTTGGCCACAAGCCAAAGTTTTGAACAAAATGAAAATGTTGACCTGATGGTGGCACTAGAGGAAAGGTTTGGGGATCGCCAAAGTTATTCAAATCCATCCTGAGGGGAACATGAATATCTGTACCACATTAACTGGCAATTTGTTCTATAATTTCTATATAAGATTTCTCTAAAAGACAAAAATATCAACATGATGGTTAATTTTGTGGCAATCCACTCAGTAGTCATTGAGAACATTGCATTTTACAGTCCGAACTGTGCTTTTACAATCTGTGATACTTATGGTCCCCAATCTGTACCACTGCAGTTTGTTACAGTTTATTACAGGAGACCATAAGGGTGTTAATAGTTAGACGTTAAACTTCACCTTGCTATGTGTGATTTATTTTTTCTCAGCACCCTTCAAGTGTGTGCATGTGTGTGTCCCCTGACACAAACTTACACACACACTTGTGGAGATTGCATTTTGTTTTCAAAAGGTAGGCGAGTCCCCACAATGTGACTGTGTAATCAGATTTATGTTCTCCACAACATGAGTGACACATGTCGCCACACACACACACACACAGACAAATGAAGAGTTGAGCCCTGACCCACTGTGCTGCAGGTTTAACCCTGTAGAAAAAACACATCCCACATAATCCTTGGACTTTTGATAATATGTGCTTTGCTGTGTAGCTGGTCTGAAGTATTATTTTACCACAGCTGAGCCTTGACAAATACTACGGATTTACTCTCTGTGTGTTGGAGTGTTATGTCTCTTGGTCACCAAGTCAGCGCAAATCTCACACTTAAACAACTTGAACAATTGATTTGTCTCTTGAATGCGAAGGGTATTTTCAGAGCGAGAAGTTGAAGAAGAGGAGATATTTTGAATACAGGGCATAATGTCATATTGAAGTAAAAGCCAGAGAGAGAGAGAGAGAGAGAGAGAAAGGGAAATAAAGTTTGAACTATTTGTTGACACACACAGAGACATACACACACTCTCACACTCAGAGGGGAAAAAAGGAAGGAGAAGGAAGGACAGAGGGGGGAGCAGAGGACAGAGGTTGTGTTTGAGTTCAGGTCCCGGGTGCCATCATCAGCTTTTCCCTGTATTCTGACCTTTGACCTCACTTTAATTCAAACAGACAACTCCTTGCTCTTTCTCTGCCTGCCTCTCTGTGCTTCTACGTCTTTATCTTCTCATTCTTATCTTCTTGCTGACTCCCAGCTCTCAATTCCTGAGTACATCACACATTATATTGTTGCCGTTTGGGTTTGTGTGAATCTTAAGAAGCATTAATTGGGGTTATCTCTACAGAGAATTGTGTAAATTACTGGGGCTGTGAATCTATTCAAGTATAAGTTCAGTGTAGAGAACATTAGACTTGGCTAAGGATCCTAAATAATACAAATGGACTTTCAGGGTGTGACTGTTTTAAACTAATTTCAGGCTGATGTAATACTTTTAATTACAGGCAGTTGTGTGGTTACATACACACAGTGTTTCTCGGCCTGAGGCTGGACTAACATTATGTAGGTGTTAAAGGAGAATTTGCTATTTACCTTCTTTTTCTTAAATGCACCCAAATGTTTCCTTAGGAGATTAACATAAATCAGTACTTTTCGGTTTAATACAACTTGGTTCTTATTTTTGTTGGTTATGATAACATTGTACTAACCAAGTAAAGATAAGATTTGGGACCATGGCAAAATCACTACAGCAAAGTCCAACAGAGCAAGCAACATTCAGATAATCAGACAGTTGAAAAAAAGACAATAGTGTACAGTAATCTAACCACTTTATTTGGTGGTAAACCCAAAATCAAGGTATAATGTGCAAGGATTTAGACTATTTTCAAATTCATATTCCAAAAAAAAAAAAGGAGCAGCACACATCAGGTCATAATTGCTACTACTGCTGTTTGCTCATGAAGCCCTATTAGCTGACTGAGTCCAGAATGAGCACCAGAACCAGAGCCCGAGGAGTGGCATTAGAACCGGGATCAGCAGCCTTACCTCCCAGCCTCCAAGACCGACTGTGATTTACAGCAGGGGTCATGCATTAGTCGGACATGAGAGAGAGAAGCAGCGACAGAGTGTGTGATGAAGTGTGTTTTACAATGAGTTAACAAGGCAGTTGGTTTGATGAAAAAGCTAAGAGAGCTTGTGTAAAGTGGTGAACTCACTCGTGCACATCTCCCAGCTCTTCCGGTTTTTATTTTTAAAAAATGGACAATGGACACATTTCCACATAAGCAGCGGCGGATTGGCCATCTGGCAATTCTGACAAATGCCAGAGGGGCTGGAGCAATTGTTTTGCGGTGGGCCAATCAGATTCAATGTTTCACCTGGGCTTTACTTCGCCGGGCCACCCAGGTATATTAACGGCCGCCCAAGTATAGTATTGTTTTATTAATGGTAGGACGACAGTGAAAACAGTGACAAACAAATGTACTTTGTGTTTGTAATTTACTCTGCAGTAGAGAATGACAGTAAAGGCAGACAAACGGAACAGACAGCACAGACTCTACAACATACTCAGATGGACAGACACTGTTTTTACTGTATGAGTCACATATGTTACAAATCTGTTACACATGGAACTGCTTATATTATTTCACCTTCTGTACACAAATATAAGTAGTGAATGCATGTGTTCGTGAGTGGAGATGCGTAGTAATGTGGGCTGGTGTGGCTAAAGTGCCAGGGCTGAATTTTTGTCCCAGTCCGCCCCTGCATAATTAAGTTATTAAAATTCTGTGTATGTATGATCTTTTTACATTGTGGCATCTTGCTTTTTCCTCATTATTATTGCATTGTTTAAATTATATCTGTCAAAATAAACAGAGGTAAAAAAAAAACACAATAAAAACAGAAACATAGCAAATTAATACCCTTTGTTCTGAGAGTTTTACTAAATTTTCAACGAACTTCCACTTCTTTGCTGATCAACTGCTTTTACAGTGCAAGTAGCCAAGCTAGCAAGGTTATTGAAAAAGAAGAAGTAATCATTTTAAAACATGATAACTTAGTAGTTAGTAGTTCCACATATCTTCCACAGTCTATGGATTCTACTACTCAAACTTTTTGATATTTGACATTTTAAGTTTAGTCAGGACAACTTCATCAGATATTTTATTTGCTTGCAGTAGTAATGTTTGGCGGTATGGCTCTGTTCTGGGACCCCCATGGAGAGGCATGAGGTGAGGAGAGCACCCAAGGGTAGGCAGGCTAGATCAGCTTAAATAAGGTGCCTTGTGTGCCAATGAATGCTAAGAGGGAAACATAACTGTGCTGCATCAGCTGATGTGGGCTTGACATGATATGGCCTTCTATCAGCTGATGCACTATGATTGAGAGCTGAGCTTGACTCTGTTGCCTGCCTGAACTAAAGCTATGCTCGACTTGTACCTGGTGTTCTGCCAGGAGAAGAGAGTGTCCAGGGTGGTAGGGACATCTATGCCATGTACTTGCTGCAGTTGGTCTACATAGACTCCACAATCTGGCAACATGAGTCTGTGATCTTTTCTATAGTTGTTATGATTTTCCTTAGGGCGTGTTCTTTCTCCCTTAGTAGAGTTCCCAAACCACACTATGATACCTGTGGTTACTGTGCATCTAAGGTTTGCATGTTTCCCATTAGAATTGGGGGTGAAAGACTTCCAAATATTTGCTTGCTCTTTTTAAACCCACTAACATATTGCATAAGGCTCCATGCTTCATGTTCATTTCAGATGTATTGTAAAAGCCACTGCAAACAACAAGTGTTCACAGCAGGCTTCTAGTAGAATTATAAACCATCTATCTCCCATTTGGCAATTTAGGGTGTGTGTCAGTACAGCTACACTGCTTTTGTCATCCTTCCAGTTAAAAGTGTTAAATGATTGTAAAACTATTCACTCTAATTTAATAAATTCTTTACATGTGACTTTTAGGTGTTGTATGAATTGTACGGTTGAACTGAATTTGATGTGTGGGAGGATATGTTGCGTACGTGCTGCAAGACTAACTGCAGTTAGAGCTCGTAAGTGGGGCAATTAAACACTTGTGTGTCTGACGTCTCCAGCACATGAACTTGAAAGATTGATTTTTCACAATGAAAGACAAAGGACTGGAAGGTAGGAGTCAGTCAATGAACGAGTGGATGGATGGATGGATGGATGGATGGATGGATGGATGAATAAGTGACACATTTTCTCACATTCCTCCTCCTCAGGCTTTCAGTCCAGTGATGGTGCCGAATGTAAAGCAGTGTGTGTGTTAGTGTGCCTGTGCATATCTATGTGTGTGCACTGCGTCTCAGTGTGTAGGTGTGTATTGATCACTGCAGGGTGATGTTTTATTAAACAGAGGTGAGCGTGGAGATAGGAGTGTCAGGGAGGCTGTTGGTAAAGCCTCTTTCAGTTGGCCTTTTGTTGCCTTTTTGCAGTTGCAAAGTCATGATCTCTCTCCCCTTCCTCCCTCTCCCTACCTCCATTCTTCCTTTTAATAACTCATCATCACCCTTTTGTACCCTGCTTTCTTTTTGCTCATTCTATCACACGTCCCAACTTTTCTGCCACCTTCCTTTTTGCCTTTATCCTTTGCTGTTCGCGAGTTCCATACTCTTCCCTCCTATTGTACTCCTTTCAATGTCATTATCTCACGTGGCCCACATGCTCTACTCTTTTCTTCCGTTTTTATTTCACCCTCACCCCTCTTTTCACTTTTGCTCCACTCATCCTCGTTGCAATTTTCCACCTCCTTCCTGCTTCTTGACTCATCTTCCATCTCTCTTTCTTTCAGTCTCTCTATTTCTTTCTCTCCCACCCTCATCCTCCTCTCCCTGCCTCTCCTGGGGAAAGCTGGCTGATAAGCCGGTTCGAACAGACATGCCTTCATGGCCTCCTTCTTCCCTTTCATTTCTCCCTCTGGCTTCTCGGTCTCCCAGGTCCTGCAGATGCCTGTTGACTTGATCTATGAATCCCTGGTGCCTCTCAATCCCTCTTTCCTCATCTTCCACCTCTCCACTTTTCTTTCTTCCAGTGCGGGAAGAGAGATAACACTGCATGCGTCCATGAACTTCTTCATCTCCTCACTTTCTTCCTCCTGACTGACCCACCATCCTCTTTACTCCCAGGGGAAACACACACACACATACAAACACACACGCAAATATAAGCCATTCAAAGTCCCCCTGTAGAGAACCAGCAGCGGTAACCACAGTGCACAGCTTCTTCCCTGCTTGCTCTGACACCATTTAACAACCAAGTACTGCACAAGTATTGTGCGCATGTGTGAGATATGTCTGTGTATCTGTTCTGTGTCCAACTCAAGCACCTCTTCTTTTTTTTGTGTCCCACATTCACAATGTGTTTCCTCTATCTTCCAATCTTGAAGGCTTGAGAAGGTCAGCAAGGGGAGAATCTGGAGGGACTCTGTGACACATACTGAGGAGGAGATAAGGAGGAAGAGGGGTGAAGAGGGGTGGCATGTGGGAGAACCAATCAACAGGTCCAATCATGACCTTTGAGATGCAGCCTCTTGTCAGGCTGGTCCAGGCTTGACACCCAAACCTTAGTGTTCTCTCTCTCCCTTCCTTCTGCATCACCTTTTTCCTTTGTCTAGCCCGATTCATCATAATAACTCCACAATACAAAGACGCCTTCAAGAAGCATAAGGATAAAAGACTATTATCTTTTTTTTACTGACTTTAGTTTGATCCTTCATTTCATAACCCTGCTACAAAAATATTTTGTTACAGAATCTTAACACATAACTTTATCGTTTCTGAATTAGGGTTACAATCAGGTAAACAAGAACAATAGTATGAGGTATATCATTAACTCATTCATTATGTTAAATTGTTAGACTGATGTAAGCAGTGCAGAGTCACTAGGAATTATGCACGTATTGGACGAGTCTGTACCAACACATCAGTCATTTGCATTATTTTAGCAATTCAAATTTTCCATATATGCCTGTTTACAGTTCAGACAGAACTGACTTGGCAGTTACTTGTCATCATTCTGCTGTAAGAAGTTGAGTCGGTAACCTTACATGCATGCTGTTACCTAAGTGTTGAGTTGTCTTTGCTCTTGTTTTTAATTTAAGAAGTAAATTTAATTCCCAGTCTCATTTTATTGAGTAACTATTTCATGTAAATGTTAGGCGCAAGATCAGTCCTGAATCAAATAATTCTTGTAGTATCATTTGTATCTGCACAATGAATTGTGCTGGCCGATGTCCTTAAATGCTCCTTCTGTGCCCACTGTCCGGCATAAATGTTGAAATTTTATATCAGCCAAATGGGACATGGCTTCAGACAAAATATCTTCAAG
>NW_024041086.1:0-27075 GCF_014851395.1 Micropterus salmoides
TAAAGAGGAGCTACCTTTCGTAACCCTGATAAACCACTGATGGCAGAGGCTACCATGCAAGATGAACACTTCGCATGGCAGGGATTGAAGCATCGACCTTCTGATTATAGATGACCTGCTTTAACTCTTCAGACACAGCCATCCCATTATGACTTCTCAATCAAAACACAGATTTTTACTCCCTTAAATTTTTTTTACACACATTACAAATTATATAAAAATTACTATTCTGCTGTCTTTCATGAAGAGTAGTGCATCAGAGAACATTTTGACATGCATATTTTTTAAAATCATACAAAGGCTCTTTGAACAAGATTGCGGCGCACTCACGGCATGTATTATTACATCAATTAAAATACAAAAAGAAAACAGTAGCACTCTTGTTATAGTCTTACTTTTTTCTGGGACAGCAGTACGAGCATATGATCACTGAAAAAGTGCTTTGATGTATTTTTCCAGAGCAAGATTCCCAAAGTGTTCTTCAAAATAAGATCATCTCTTTGTTCTGTTGAAAATCTGTTGATTTTAGGAGTAAGGACCTTTTGGGAGACAAGATAACAGCCTGTCTTTTAAAATGCAGGCGGCAGAAAACATGAATCGCCTTTTTATCGTTAGTAAATTTTGTCTACATGCTTTTAAACATGTTCCCTTCAGTTCTCTTTCACTTTGTCTCTGTCACTCCTCTCTATGCCTTGTTGAGTGATCATGTAGTGTTATATCTGAACATATGTACTGGGGTTTGAAACAGGGAGATAAGAGCAAGTAGTAGTAGTAGCAAGTACGTTTTGGCAGGGAGCTGCCGGTGAAATGGACAAAACCCTGTTGTTCTTTGAAAAGAGTGGTTGGCCCTTTTTAGGAATGCTGATGTCTGCTGGGTCACAAATTTGGTTTCAGATGTTGTAAAGACATTCATGGTCCCCAAGGCTTCAGTGATCACCTGACTTTTTCTAGCACCACTAGTTTGGGTTTTGACTGTTGAATGAATGGTCAGGAAATTGAAATGAAGGTCCCAGAATATGGGGGAACAAAATTAACTAATTTAGTTTCCCCATAAACTTGTTGACGGGTGGTGATGGAGCAGTTGATGAAACACATACCTTTGGTGTGAGAGCCTGGGTTTGAATCCCACTGTGACCATGTCCTGAGCAAGACACTTAACCCATCATTGCTCCAGAGGTGTGTGAACTCTGACATGTTTAGCAATTGTAAGTAGCTTTGGATAAATGTGTCAACTACATGAAAGTAAATGTCACTATCTAGCTGACTTTTTGGTTTTGAGTGGAATGTGACAACAACAACTGGATGCTTTGCCATGAACTTTGGAACAAACATTAAGGTTTCCCACATTATGAATATTGATAACTCTAGTGGTGACTTAACCTTCATCCAACATAATCAGGTCAAAATTTTAATTAGTTAAAACTTTCATTTATGACAAAATACCTGGAAAACGAATGATATTCCCATCAGCCTCAGCTATACTTTGTTTGTTATTAATTAGCAAACGTTAGAGGTCAAAGCACAACCTTTCAGTGCTGCTATGGGTGTTGACGATACAGGTGCTGGTCATATAATTAGAATATCATCAAAAAGTTTATTTATTTCAGTAATTCCATTCAAAAAGTGAAACCTAGATATTATATTCATTCATTACACACAGACTGATACATTTCAAATGTTTATTTCATTTAATTGTGATGATTAAAACTACTAACAACTAATGAAAATCCCAAATTCAGTATCTAGTAAATGTTGGCCAACTGAAAATTATGAACATGAAAAGTTTGAGCATGTACAGCACTCAATTACTGCAGCAATGCGGCATGGCATGGAGTCGATCAGTCTGTGGCACTGCTCAGGTGTTATGAGAGCCCAGGTTGCTCTGATAGTGGCCTTCAGCTCTTCCGCATTGTTGGGTCTGGCGTATTGCATCTTCCTCCTCACAATACCCCGTAGATTTTCTATAGGGTTAAGGTCAGGCGAGTTTGCTGGCCAATTAAGAACAGGGATACCATGGTCCTTAAACCAGGTACTGGTAGCTTTGGCACTGTGTGCAGGTGCCAAGTCCTGTTGGAAAATGAAATCCGCATCTCCATAAAGTTGGTCAGCAGCAGGAAGCATGAAGTGCTCTAAAACTTCCTGGTAGACGGCTGCGCTGACCTTGGACACCAGCAGATGACATGGCAGCCAAACCAACGTGGATTCTGTGCCTCTCCTCTCTTCCTCCAGAATCTGGGACCTTGATTTCCAAAGGAAATGCAAAATTTACTTTCAACATAACTTTGGACCACTCAGCAGCAGTCCAGTCCTTTTTGTCTTTAGCCCAGGCGAGACGCTTCTGACGCTGTGTCTTGTTCAAGAGTGGCTTGACACAAGGAATGCGACAGCTGAAACCCATGTGTTGCATACGTCTGTGTGGTGGTTCTTGAAGCACTGACTCCAGCTGCAGTCCACTCTTTGTGAATCTCCCCCACATTTTTGAATGGGTTTTGTTTCACAATCCTCTCCAGGGTGCGGTTATGCCTATTGCTTGTTCACTTTTGTTCTACCACATCCTTTCCTTCCCTTCACCTTTCTATTAATGTGCTTGGACACAGAGCTCTGTGAACAGCCAGCCTCTTTAGCAATGACCTTTTGTGTCTTGCCCTTCTTGTGCAAGGTGTCAATGGTCGTCTTTTGGACAGCTGTCAAGTCAGCAGTCTTCCCCATGATTGTGTAGCTTACAGAACTAGACTGAGAGACCATTTAAAGACCTTTGCAGGTGTTTTGAGTTAATTAGCTGATTAGAGTGTGGCACCAGTTAACCAGCATAAGTTATATACAAATTCACTGTAGAGACCAAAACCATTTTTTGTAACAGGCTGTAAACATGTTTATTTCTGCTGTAAAGTTGGGCATTTTAATATCTATTTAAAATCTATGGGTATTGACTTGCTTTTGGAGCAAGCAAAGTGACCATTCGAACAACTGCAGTTTTTGGCACTTCCACATTGGCTTAATTTTTCAGCCCTGGTGGTTGTTGCTTGGTGAAGACTCTTACTGTAGTTGTGTTGACTCTTCTCTACTTGTGCTACTGTTTTTAAGACAGTGTTCACATTCATCATCCTTGATCTCATTTCCTTGGTCTCTTATTTGTCGTTTCCTTGCTCCTCGCTTGAACCGGAAGTTGTTCAGCTCCGACATCTTGCAGGCCGTCCCAAAGTTCTCATATGCGCTGGAGGAGCGTGGAAGGAGTAGCATCTCTGACGAGCTATGAGTGGGCGAGGATACATCAGTTCATCCTTCCGGAAGTCTTTTACTGACCAACACGCCCCCTTACCTGCTGTGTTTTATGATTCACTGTAGAGTTAAAATCTTCATAGTAGGTCTGAATAACAAAGCCCCACACACAACTTTCTTCATTTAGGCTGTTTTAAGATTTTCTTTTTCTCTTATTTCTCCCATCAACTTTAATTATGGAAGACAGTTAAAGTCAGTCGGAGAGTCTGTCAGCAAGAAACATGTTTTACATCATTTATCGTCATTTCTATTCAGTCACATGTGAGGCTGCTCATTCCTGTGTTGAGTCAAATAAACAACAACAGCCTAAATAATAAACACTCGGACTTGTAACTAAACTGCACTGAAGTCTTTAATGAAGCAAGCAAAGGAAAATAAAGCCACTCATCCAGCTGATCTCACCTACTGCATCTGATGGAAGCAGGCGGCCACACCGCAAGTAAAAACAGCTGATGAAAGTATGAAAGCCGCTGCACTAAAAAAAAACAAAATAACCCGTCAGTTTTACATGACGGCGCGCAGTGATCGATCGACGAGGAGTGACTTGTAAATAAACTGTATCAGTAGTGTTAAAGGATATCTGAAGTAAATAAATAAACGGAAAGCCTAAAACTGAGTGTCGACTTTGATATGAGTTAGGCTACATCATTTAAATTTCCCTGAAACATTTAGCCTAATAAATCCCAAGACAGCATGAACATATTCTGGGTTATCCAATAACGAATTCACATTCAGAATCAATAAATATAAATGCAGATAATATAGCCCATTATGCCTGTAGAAATTATCCTGTGCATCTGAGCAGGACACAGGGCCTATAGTTGACCTAACCTATAATTATTGATTTGCAGTGTTTGGTAACAGCTACAGAGAGAATCATGCTGCTCTGCACTGATAACGGAGACTTTATTAGAATCAGAAAAGTGCATGTGTGCAGACACAAACTTCATCAAAAGTGTGGCCTATACAGCTGTTAGAGCAGACTGACAGCTGATCCAGCTGTGATCAGCTGTCAGTCTGGCTATATTAATTAGGGGGGTCTGTGGGTCCTCCCCTGCATTCTGGTGATTTTTTTGCACCAATTTATTGAGGAAATGTCTTTATTTATATAAGGCAACACAACATTCAGGTGACAATTCAAAATTACATAAATATAGTGTAATGCAGTAAAGCTCTCAGGCATTCTGTATTGCTGTCAGATGTTTCTCATGTATATGAATTTTTCTCATTTAATTTAACCCCTGCTGACTCTACATATATGCAGTCATGCCTGAAATAGCCTAAAGACTTTTTAAATGTGCATGGGGCACCTTTTCACCTTAATGAAAAATCAACTTAATTAATTTGAATTCAGTTAGAAACTCCTGGATTTTTATAGCTCCTGGGTTTCAGCAGGTTTTCTGCTCATGCTCAAAACTTTCTGCACATTAACAGACTCTCCCACATACCTGTGTTCTCTGACATGTCCAGAATAATATTTTGAGACAAAAATCAATATTATGAGAAATAAAATGTTATCTGATGAGATTGAAGTCATAATATTTTAACAATCTACCTGCCCCTCTGCTGTGCATTACACTGCCTTATTGCTCCTATTTCCCCTTTAGACCGCCTGACAGACGCGCCAGTCTAGGACTGTACACGATGTAAGGAGTTCACTGCTCTTCATCAAAGGTAGAAAACCGAAACTGAAAACACTTTTGATCAGACAGAAATATCACCACAAATCCACACAAATGTCAACTTCAGCTCCTCTGATAAAGTGCAGATCACAGCCGCTTCAGAGGGAATTAAGCATCCTGGAGCAGAGAGACAGTCAAACAGAGCAAAAATGTTTCTGAGCGAGGGGGACGGAGACAGCAAAGAGAGCGACAGGTGTCTGTGTTAGTGATGTGCGGATCGATCCTAAAGTATCCATATTTCTGATACCAACGTTTCCTGCTCTAGGATCGATACTCATATAAAAGGATCGATATCTAAACTCAGTCATTTGGAGTGAGTGGGCGTTTTATCATAAGTATCTTACTGTCAACAGGATGGCCTAATTATACTGATAACTAATCCGCCTCGCAATGATCGCAAGTCATGCTTGCGATAAGGCTCTGTGACGGAGCTTCTTTGAAGTGAGCAGCTGCAGCCTTTTACATTTCCCGCAATTGAATACTGACTCTGGCTGACTGTAAAAGCAGTCACGTCTGGCTGTATTTTAGCTGTGAAGGTAATAGCTGTGTGTGATGTGTGGCAACACCGCAAACTTCGCTAAACAGCTGGTCACGTGACGTGAACTTCAAACAAAATGTAACAATAATTTTGCGAGTAGCCTACGCTCTTTGAAGACCTGCAAGACAGGCTGGGGATTATTGCATATTAAAATGGAAAATATTTTTGTTACTGTTGTTGAGTAACATTCAGGGTTACAGTCAATACATGACCTGTGTACTCGCTGTCACAGCAGCAAACTACAGAGTAGAAAATAAGAGAAGAGGATGTTTTGAGGAGGGTGGAAGTAAGGGTGGTGATGATCATGATGATGGGGGTGGACATGAATGTCCTGTTTAGAGAAGAGAGAGAGAGACCAAGAAAGTGACTCGTTATTGATATGCTGGCTGGAATCTTGTTTCCTCTGTCGGCGTTGGCATTTCCTCTTCTCCTTTTCCCCAATCCTCTGGGAAACGGAGAGAGAAAAATACACCAAGTGATGATGGAATAGGCATACAGTAACGTGGTGACATTTTAGCAAGAGGGATGGGGTGGTAGAGGAAGAGAGAAATAAGAGCCATAATAAGGGGGATCAGTGAAGAAAGAGAGGTGAATTGCGTAAGTCTATCAATGAAAGACATCCGTCAATTCCTCATTATTAACAAGGTGACAAAAACAAAACTGCGAATGCCGCCATCCCGTATCCAGGTTCACATCACATCATGGATAGTAGAGATGTCTTTCGACAACTCAGGCCAGTAGTTGATTGCAATGGTGAGGGTTCAAAATACTGTGCAGTAAAAATATTTCACTATTTCTATTAAATTTGAGGTTTCCCACTGCGGACTGTCAAGGTGGTAGTTCCCTCTGGCTGGATGAAATCTGACGCTCCGCCTTGATCCATGATGATAGAGAAATAAAGAGATTAATGTCAATAAAGCATGCTGTCAATATTTTAGAAATGTTACAAATCATGCTTAGGGGAGCTGATGTCTTATTAAGGGGAGCTAAGCTCCCCTGTAGTTTGCACCTTGCCTAAAGGAATAGAGCTGTACAGTTTGGCTATGTCTGTAATAGGCTTTGTATGTCTTTCCCCTGGAATGACAATGTCGTTGCTGTTGGTCAGCCTTCACTAAAGTTGAATTTAATGCACAAGTTCCATGTGGATTAAATTTGCTGTTGAGTGAATTAAATTATTGCATCAATTTCTTTCATATGAACTAAACTCAAAAGTGCTGGTGTGACCATAAAGTCCTCAGCCCTTTAAAAGAAACAGCCAAATCATATGTCTGATTGGCCAAAATACATTATATCTCCTTCACCTCTGATATTAACTTATCCTATTGGACTGTAATTTAGAAGCCAATAACACCTTATCTCCTAACCTCTTTATGCACCCGACTGTCTACTGATAGACAAGGACTTTGTGACCTGCGGAAAAACACATGAAGGTGAATTAGTAACATCTTATTATATTAACAGCATATTATATATTAATTATGCACTTTGAGCTATGTGACCATAAAATGATGTCCCAACTTTTGATTGGCCAAATAAATGATGAAATCAAATGTTTCTATTGTTAGTAACTTAACTGAGTGACCTGTTTAGCCAGTTATCCTGCTGTAATCAAACCAGAAGTGAACACTTACTCTTACCTTCATGTTTCTTATCTATTAATCATTTATTTCACAACATGTCTGAGCAGGAAAGTTCTGTGCATCTATTCTCTGTTATGGCTCACGTTTTGATGAATGAATCTTGTTGTACATAGTTCAGACTGTAGGTGGCGGTGTAGTCAATGATGTTCAACTTGCCCCCCTGACATGGACATCCTGGTTCAACAGTGTGTGTTACTGTGGGGTATGCGTTGCCTGTTAATCATCCATCCTGTTTTTCATGCAGACAGTCAGCACACACAAGTTTGAGGACATGAGACATGTACAGCCATATAGTGTCACTCGTGACCTTTTTAGACCTGGAAATGTATAGCGGCGTTACAGGAAGCGTGAAGGATCAAAGATGATGGCGAGAAGCCGGAAGAGATGAGAGGAGAATAAGCTGACACACACACACGCACTCACCCACCGGAGAAAGATATGCATGAGATCAATGGAAAAAAGACAGGCCAGGGGTCAAAGGTCAAGATTATTTCTACTGTAATAAGCACATTTGTGCATTATGCAATAGAAAGATGATTATTCATTGACTGGAGCCTTCTGTGGTGAAAGAAGCACTCAGATCTTATGTTGCTTTATAGGAGAGCCTTTCCTGATTGTAGTTGATTTTATTTAAGTTTTACTTTTTTTTGCTTTTATCGTGTATCTTGCTTTATATGTGTTTTATAGTCTTTGCACTTGTGAAAGCACTTTGTAAGTTGGTTTTGAAAAGTTCTCCTATAAATTAAGATTATTATTACTTTAGTAAAAGTGTAACAGTGTAAAAATACTGTCATGCATGTGTATAAGAAGAAAAAATATAACAAAATGCATTCGTATTATTAAAGTATTAAAAGTAAAAGTTTTCGTTTTGCAGAATAGCCCATTTCAGATTTAAGATATATTATTTATAATCTCTATTATTACTGGATTATGATTGAGACATTATTCTAGTTCTGCACTGGAAATTAATCAGCTAAAATCAACCAGTGTAAACAAGTTAGTCCTGGAAATGGATTTCAACAAGTTTCTATCAGGATTCACTTCTCTGTGTGTTTCATGGAGAGCACAGCTTTAACCAGAAAACATTTTGACATCAAATATCCATAAGCGTTTAGATAGAAGTATCGGTCTGTGTGTCGCAGTCTGACCTTCACAACTACACTAAATTAATGAAGGCTAAAAGGGGATGCAAGTTTGCTTAACCTGTCATGTTAAATGTTACGAATATATCTTCCTTTCTTTTACAGTTTTACAATTTCTGTGTTGCTCTGCCCCTCCGTTTGTTTTTGTTTAGTCTTCATGCTCAGTGTCACTGCGCTGTCTTCAGCCCATGTTTATTTGTAATACTTCCCCTGTGAGGCAACTATGATCTTTTTATCTCTCTTTATTGCTGCCTACCCTTATTAGGTAATCAGGTCATGAAATATGAACTCTCCCGGGGTTGACACAAAAGGTCAAAGGTCGCGGAGTCATCCTTTTTAACTGCTGCTGTTTTGGGCCCCACAGCTGGAGTGCTGACAGACATTTTCCAGGCTCACTTCCACACAAACACAAATTACAAGCTGCAATTTTCCTGTTGAATTGTTGATTTACATGGAAACACAAACTCAGTCACATCTTGGTGCTGATAACCTGAGTATGTCCTAACTATTAATTATTAATCTCACACAAGTGCTTCAAGTAAATAATGTTTGTGGAATAATGATATGGAACAGCCTTATATAAAATATCACGGTGTCTAAAACAAGACGGGCTTGTAAAGTCACGTCAGGGTTTCTCCATAGATGACAGCTGGAGCTCTAGGGAGCTGTTTTCCATTTTTCTGCTCATTGTTTTGGCTATACAGCGCACAACTTTACTGTTTATTACACTGTCAGCTCTCATCAGCGTCGTTTTCAGTTCTGAGCGAAAATGTCACAGCTGGTGCAACCAAGGTAACCCAAATGTAGACACCCTGAAGCAGAGCTGATGCAGTTCAGTGATTCATTTAAACACTATGAGGAACACAGGCTTAAGGGATGGTGAAGAAGGCAACGGTCAAAGAAGTAAGTGGAAATGGGCTGGTTAAGAACTGCACGGTTAATGAGGGAGAGTGGAAATAGGTGGGTAAATGGGTGGGGCAGTCGGGTCATGTGAAAAGGAGTCTGGAGTTGGTGGGGGAAACCAAAAACAGAACTAAAAGGAGAGCAAATATTAGAATTACTTTCATAAGAACAACTGCTTGCTAACAAGTTTACCTTTTTCATAGCCCTTTTTTATAAATTGATAATCAAGCGTGAAACCGTCTGGGTCTGAAAGGGGAAACCTTACACCTGCATACTTTTTAATGGCCAGCCAGGGGGCAACTCCTCTGGTTGCAAAAAGAAGTCCGACTGTATGTAAGCTTACTTCTCCTCTGATTTATTTCCTCAGTAAACGCTTTCCTAATGAGTTTATGGTCTAAGTTGCTAGTTTCAAGTCTCCTTCAATACAGCATGATGTTTATTTAGTAAATTATGGTCCCATTTAGAGGAAAATGGATCATAAAGCAGTGTATGCTTTAAGGCATGGCTACCTACTGACAAGTCGGGTCAACCTGTCAATGCGAATCCCTCCCCTGCTCCCCCCTTGTCCAAATATGGTCACTTCTGGTTCCAAGATGGCGACGGCCAATATGCCAAACTCGAGGCTTCAAACGGTAGTCTATAAACCAATGAATGACATCATGGTGGCTATGTCCACTTCTTTTATACAGTCTTGTGATGAGTCAGATATTTTATTTACAGCTTATTCAACTGCCCCAAGGTCGGCACAAAATATCAGTCAATGCTGCTTTAAAGTTGTATTTTAGAATTTGGATTTTGTGTTAGTTTGCGCTGGTGTAATTCGAGGTTGAAATATTTCTATACTCTTATGGGTTATGCATTTAGTCTGTTTTAGTTTTTTAACACCTTTGGACCATGGTGGGGGTAAAATTGTTATCCCTTGGACTTAACTTCACCTTAACAGATGTCCGAGAGATTGAGGCTCTGAACCGAGGAATCCAGTTGTTATTAACATTAAAATCAGGCTGGAGGACTGGGTCAGATCTGGGCTCAAGCAGCTTTAAAAGTAGAACATCCTGATAGTAGCTCTAGAAAAGATCACACCACTCAAAGCAGCATTACTTTTTTATTGTGTTTTTAAAGAAGAGAAAAAAAAAAGAGAAATGTTTAGTTTGAGGACACCTCCTGCTCTTCTTCCTGCTCTTCTTGCTCATCAGTTCTTCTCTTCCCATTTAACTATTTTCCCCCTCACGGTGTTGTTTTTCTCTGCCCGTGCTCTGCTTGGTGTCCTTTTTATAGAGCTTTTAGCTGTTTTAATCCTCCTCCCACTCATTCTCTCCCTCCCTCCCTGCCTCTCAATCTCTTTTGCTTCTTCCCTCCTTTCCTTCATTCTCTTCCTCTATTCCCGATTCCACTCTCTCTAAACCTTCCTCCCTTCCTTCTTTACTTCCTTGTCAACCTCCCTTTCTGCTTCTACCCCTTTCTCTTCTATCTTCTCTTTTTATACTCCTTCTGTAACTTCCCTCCGTTGCCTCCTTTTCCCCACTTCATCTTTTTTTCTGCCTCCTTTTCTCCTTTCCTCTCTCTTTTTACTCTTTAACTGCCTTTGTCTCTGAATTAACTTCTTCCCTTCCTTTCTTACCTTTTTCTCTCGCTCACTTTCTCCCTCCACCTCCATCATGTATTAACTCCCTGTCTTATCTCACCTTACATCTCTTTATGCCCCTTCTTTCTTATTTTCTCACTTCCTAACTGCTATATTCCCTTCTCCATTTACTAATTTTCTTCCTTACTTCAGACTTTTCCTCTTATTCTTCCTTCTTTTTGCTTTCTCTGCTTCCCTACTTTGTTTTAGTGGTCCCATCTTCCTTTTTGTTTTCCCTTATACCTTCTCCTGTCCCTTCTTTTATCATTTTCACCTACCTACCCGTACTACCCTTATTCTCACTTCCTGCTTACAATATCCTCTTTGTCCCTTCCTTTCTGAACTCTTTATTCCCCCTCCTTGCTCCCTACCTCTTCATCCTTTCAATACCTTGCTCCCTCTTTCTTTTATACCTCTTTCTTTCTGCTCCACATTTTTCACTTTCTACTTATCCTGTATTAGTTCATTACTATGCTCCCTACCTACTTATTTACTTCTGTACCCTCCTACCTTCCCATCCTACACCCTTTATATCCTGTATTAGCTCTTTGTCTTGCTCCCTTCCCCTCTTGCCTCCCTACATCCTACTTTTCCTCTTATACCTACCTCTTCCCAGCTACCTGATGTGCCTGATGTCTCTTTCCTAACCTTTTTACTTCCTCCATACTTCCTCTTTTTACTCTCTTCCACATTGTATTTATTTTTTCTCTCATTTCTTGCCATCCTTACTTTCCCTCATTCTCTCCCTCCTTCATTTCTTCTCCCATTTTTTTTTACCTCCTCTTGCTCCCTGCTTCCTTGTCCTCCTACCTCTGTCCTTCTCCAGTTCCTTCTTACTTTACTCTTCCTCAACCTCTTTCCTCATCCCTGTTTCCTCCTTCTTTACAACTTCCCCTCCTTTCTCTCCTCCCCTCTGTCTTGTGTTTATGTTCTCAGCCTGGAAGCTGTCAGTATGCGGCGCACCTCCTCCTCTTCTCTTAATCTAACTCAATTCTCAGCCCTCTCCAACCCCCCCGTCTCTCTCTCTCTTTCTCACTCGCTCGCTTACTTGCTTTAACTCAGAGCTGCCGGTGCTTTCATTCAGCTCAGTGCTGAGATGCATGTGTGTGTGTCTGACCAAAGTCTGGATAACCAGGGCTGAGAAATCTGCGAGGACCCATTGGAGGGGATTTTAATTAAGAGAAAGTGACACCCCAATACAGGTAGTGTGTGTGTGTGTGAGAGAGAGAGAGAAAGAAAGCAAGTGCACTTTGACATCTCAGATCTGTCTGTTGTGATTTTCATACTAACAACCTTTAATTATTTTTAATCAATGAAAAATGTTAATGTATAAAGGATTCAACTCAGGTTTTGTGTGTGTGTTTTAGACTGTATAGAAGAGATTGATGACACTAAATCCCAATGAATTTAATGCATCAACGATTTTGATTTTTACTTTTAAAGTTGCACAACTTTTGTTTGTCTTTTGGAAAACAACAGATGCTATTTATAAAACTCAAAAAACCCGGGGAGGTCTGTTAGCTAAAGTTAGGCAGGTCAACAACTTTGTAGACACTATTAATTCAGTCTTTTAAAAGATAGTAAACACGGTTGCTTAAATTAAGTCAAGCTGGATTAAAAAAAAAATTAAGATTGTAGAAAGATCTTGACTCTTACACTCCTGAAATGGCACGTATGTCTCTTAAAGAGTTGTTTAAAAGAATTGTTTACAGATTGAAGAGCGTTTACACTAACTGAAAGTAGACTAGAATACCTATGAACATTTGTGACAAGTCAAAATTTAGTTTATTTAAGTAAAAAAAAAAAGGGATTTAAATTTAGTCACCTCTTATAATGTATAAGTGTACATTAAAATGCACGCACAAGCAACAAAAGCACCCTGCACAAACATAAACAAGGTTTTGGCATCATCTTGCTAATCCACTTCTATTAGTATTCCTTTACTGACCTAACTTTGAATTCCAGTAGTTCGACAGTAAAGAGTCTGTGGGATCTCTGAAAACTTGTGTGTGTATGTGTGTGTGTGTGTGGGGGGGGGGGGGGTAACATGCCAGTTTAGTCAGGACTGACACAATAGGGCTGCTGTGTCGATGCAAAACCTGTCTTTAGCGCTGCCAAGGGGCCTCTTAGTGCTGCCTGTCTGTTTATGTACGTGTGTGTGTTTGTGTGTGTGTGTGTGCTTTCTAGTCAGTGCTGGTGTGAATGGGTGAGTACCTTTGCATACTAATGCCTGCCAGGCTCAGTTGTGATGTGTTTCTGAGAGCATCCTAATGAGACCGGCCTCCGTTCCTGATTAATTTGATGAGAACACGATGTGGAGCTGAATAATGTGAAGATAATGTTCCTTCAGTAGAAAGAATCATGGCACCACAGCAGAAAGTGAGCACATTATTTATGTGAAATACTGAAATGTGTTTTTGGATGTGTGAGGGGGTGAGTAATTAACCTTGTTGTTTTTGCAGAGATGAGAGAACTTTTCAAATTAATACTTCTTAAACAGGAAAACATTTTCTGACAAGTTCAAAATTGAATTAGATCTTTCCTTTTTCTAGCCTCTCTGTAAATACAATATTTATAATGTGTTTGTACACGCCTTATTCATTTATACTTATTTCACAAATTTACACAAGACCAGAAAGCTCCTGAGTACCTTGATAGGACAAATGAAGCATAAGGGAGAAGGAGGTCATAGTTTATGCACTAGTGATTTATTTTTTCTCTAATACAGTGTTGCTAGAAAGAGCCAACAGTAAATTTATTGTAACTCACCAGCGACGCAGTGCAGCGTGAGGAGATGTAGGGAAGTGGGAAAACATGCTGTATGGATTATTGTACTGAAAAACCCATTCAAACAGGGAACATTACACTCAGTTTGACTTCCTACCAGGATATTTAGATTAGGTTTGGTAGATATCACTGTCTCCTTGAAAATAAAATTCAACAGCAAGTATATTTTGAAACAAATCCATGCCAATTAGATTTATTAAACTTTTTAACATGTTTTTTAACATAAAGAGCACATTAATGAATGAATTAACCGGAAAGTCAAAGAATCTTGATACTCACGGACGCATGGTCAAGACCCATCGGCGTCAGTTTGTAACGCACTTGGGATCCTTATAGCATCATAGTTCAACGCATTGGGGGAAACCCTGTAGCGTCAGTTTTTGACGGTAAAGGTAGTTATATAATATTTAACACAAAAGACTGATTAAGGAGGTGGTTGGGGTGGAAGGAGGGCCTGAACCCCGACTTTGAACCAGGAGACAGGGGGTCCTGTGCAAAAGTCAACATGAAATATTTTTATTGAAGTTCTGCGAGTTACGTAAATTGCGTAAGTTACGCAAGTTAACTTACATGTTAACTGACCTATGTAGTTATTTTAACCCAAACCATGAGTACAAGTACTTTTTGTGCCTAAACCTAACCAAATTGCAACGTCTGACATCTTTAATAACGTGCCGTTTCAAAATGCCGATGTTTAGAAATGCTAGCGTTTTATTTTGAAAATCTAACAGGACGTTGGATATTTGTTGTTGCTAAGCGTTAAATGTCTAAAAATTACGCTAAAGGGGTACCCAGGGCATTAAAAAGCGATGCCAAAGGGCCTTGACCAAGCGTCAATATGTGATGAGTCGGGAGTGAGAATGTGTTGCAACCTGAAAGTATCGGTAAAATGTTCACTGATAAGGTCTATCCTTTGTTTTACCGACAATATCCACTCATAGCAACTAAAGCGGGATTACCTTTTTATGCTTATCTTTATTTACATAGTCAAAAGTGACAAGAAGCACGAGACAGGATGTGTTAACTTTCCTGCCATTTAACTGAAACCATGATCTGTCTCCAACCTTAACCAAAGTGCTTTTGTTGCCTAAACATTAACAACACTCCCAATGTGAACCTGGGTGTTGTGGCCCAACAGAACAGTTTTATTTTATGTAGAGTGTCATTGTGGAAGTCAGCCCACGCAGGATCTGGGAGGCCTCATGACAACCTTTTTTTTTTAAATTTAATTATTTTTCAAGTCAGAGTAATGGCATTAGATTCATGAAATACAAATATCCAACTAACGTAAGTATTTTGAGGAAATACATAACGGTTTGGTTGTCAGCATTGTGACTAATGATCACATGATGTTACCCTTATTACAGTTGTCCTCACCAGCTGCTCTAATGTTGCCAAATATCACTGACTGTAGGAGTGTTAATGCATCAGTGTCATGTTGACCGTAAACACTGCTGCATCAGGAAAAAGCAAAAATAACATTTCCACAGAGTAATGAAAAAGCGCAGTTGTTATGTTAACATCAGTGGCAACAATTATAAATGCCCAGTAACTCAGAGGAAAATGAACTACCTCATCACCTCCTGCTAATAAATGAGAACGAGCAGTCGTATTAATCTCTGTCTCATTTGCAGTGTTTTGCCAAGAAGAGGGGGGCAGGATGAAAGGCTGAGGTTAATTAGGGAAAGCACACGAACAGGAGCGCACCCACGGGAGAGACGAATATACACAATCACATTAACAGCAGCCTGACGGAGAGGTGAGGGAGAGAGGAAGGCCGGGAAAGAAGAAGTAGAGGAAAAGGGGCGAGAGATTTAAAATAACCAAAGAGTGAGTGACATCTGGTGTAGGGGGAGAGAAGAGTGAAAGGCAGAGAAGCATCTGTTATTAGAGCATTTCTTTTACTTCAGGCAAGGGGTACAAAAACAGGCAAACCTTATGTGATCACACTTCTGTCTGCTGCGCCTGTAGCTCAAACACAAAGGTCTAACAACAGTGCAGGAATATGGACGTTTTAGCAGGTTCTGCTTTGTGTAGTATGTCCCTAACTTCTCCTGGCAATGTCTTTGTCCTGCTTGATCTTCACAGTTGAACTGCTTCTTTGCAAAACATTGACATGGTCTTACTGAAATGTGGTCCAAAATGCTGCTGCTGAGCTAACCAGGTACTCCCAACAGGTCTCATTGTAATAAGATCTGTGGACACCTTTTTAAAAGCAGCTCACAACCGTCCTGTACAGACTTGCCTTTGTTTAATTTATAATTATTTCTATTTGATGGTGTTTATTCTTCCTAAGTCCTCTTGTTTTTCTGTTGGTTGCCGGATTTCCTTCTGTGACGTTCTGCTCTTGAAAGGTGCTACAGTACATAAATAAAGTTACTTTAATTTAGTTTCAGATCAAAAAGGTGTAACTATGTACTAAAAACAGTCATAGTTTCTCTTGCTATGCCTGTCAAGGTCTCTACTCCAGGACTTACGTAGTTTACGTTGGCAGATAATTGTAGCAGAAGGTGACTCGCAACCACAGACTCCAGAGCCAGAAACACCTGCAGAAAGTGACAGGAGGAGAAAGGAGAGGGACGAGGAAGCACAAGACTACAGGAAAGGGAAGAAGTTAGGTTTCACGCACAAGAGAAAGCGTTGGATATTTTGACTGGTCTGAAGCTTTATGCCAGCACTGCTGTTGATATAGGTCTGCACTGAGCTGATTTTACCAGAAGTTTTTTGCATTATTACACTCTGAGTTAAATATAACTAGTTAAATGCCCTTGTGACTATTACATTTTTCCAAAAGCAGAAGTGAACACCAGAGCTGTTTGACGCAGTTGCTCTATTAGCCCTTGTTTTTAAGTTTGAAAAAAGTCTTAATTTACCCCGAATTCATTGCACATTAGTCCTACTTAGGATAGCCAGCTTCAAAGACAGCTTCATGCAACAGATGAAATTAATCGTCTATCTGAACAAAGCCTGACTATTAGTTTGATCCAAGCCATCGTAAAAATCTACCTGTCTGCTGCTAATTTTATCAGCTATAGCTAGCTTATTCACTTGGTTTGACAATTTACGCTGAGTTTTTAATGTGTAACGACATTTAAAAATGAGAACTCTGCAAAAGGGTCTTAAATATGCTTTTGATTGACATGATCATGATCAGTGCTGTGTAATACTGAGACTAAAGCAAAGACACCATCCTCACCAGGGGCCTTTTTAGAAACCATTTGACTGCCTGACATATATACAAGCCATCCACCCATCCATCGTCAACCGCTTATCCTGCGTGTAGGGTCGCACATATACAAGCCATATAGTAAAATGATTTGCCTTTGCTTTAAGAGTGATAATCGTTAACTGCTTAGCTCATGTTACAAAAGTACAAATATTTTAATTATTGTTTATTTCTTTAATAATAAGTCTATCTCTGCATCTCTTGTGCCTGAACTTTTCTTTGCCTCAAGAGACCTTTGCCTCTAGAGACCTTTGTGTATGGTTAGAGATGCTCAGCGTCAGTGTATGCTGAAGTCTCAAAATAACGCTAGTTTCCAGGAAAGAGGAAGCTAAGGTCCACTCTTGTGCTGTAAATTAAACTAAAACGTAACGCGTCCCTGACGACACATCTGTGTATCTAGCGCACATGAGGGGAGGTGTGAAAAAAAGGTGTGATAAAGAGGGGAAGGTCAAGAGTTTTACTTTTTTAGTTTATATAATTTTTTAAGTAAATATAAATTTTTAGTACACTTTAAGACTTGTCTTCTGTAAGGACGTCTCATGTATGCATTCCCTGATGACATCAAGATAATCATTTTAATCAGGAAAGAAGGCACTATTCGCCTATACATCACCAGCCATTGTGAAAATGAAAGTAATCTCATTTTAAAATTAAAAGAACAGAAGGAATAATTTCTTTGTAAAAGATGGTGACAACCCACGATTGATGTCTTTTTTGGCATCTTGTTTGTGATTTTCATTTGTGTGATGCATTTAAGAGAAGAGAGAGAGAAGAAATGCTCATTTTGTCTTGTTTTTTTTGAGACCTACTATATTTGGATTAGATTCATTGGACATTAGAAAAGATTACCCAATCATAGTTTGTTGAATCTATATTATATGTTTTATTATCTGACTTGATATTTTTTTAATTATTAACTTGTGACTAGAGCAAAGGGCTGTTGCAACTACTGGCAGGAAGTGTACGCTACCTATAAAAAGAAAGGAAGGATGTGAGGTGAGAATGTAAGAACCAATCAATCTGATGGCTAAGTTCTGGCAGCCAATGAACGTTTGGAAAACGGGTGAGGTCCTTCCTGCGGATCAATTATTTAAGTTGCTGACCCTAGAGCTCAGAAGAGGAGAAAAAGGGGGGAACTTTTGGGGGCTTCTTTTTGTTGCATTTTTACAAAAAAATAATTACATTTCTCTTTTGGTGGACATCAGAGAGAAACTGAAAGGCTTTTTTTCCTTCTTGTCTTTGTTTTTCTTCCCCCTTGTAGACTGGTAAGTTAATATTCTTTTATGTTTACATCCACGCTGCCTACATTAACACACTCCATTACAGATAAACAGTAAACTGGCAGCATTTTTGGTAAAGAAACTCATTCCAGATTATGTTCAGTACTGACTAGGAATTTGACTAGGAAGCCCCACATTGGGTGCCATGATCAATCAACTGGCCCACTGCAAGGAAAGCCCGCTCTCACGGGTCACCACTTTCCTGGATGCCTCTAGCGCATTATGACTCCTCTATGATACCTCTTAGGAAGAAAAGGCGACCCCTGCTAAAAAGAAAGTGGTGACCCATGAGAGTGGGGTTTCTATTCAGTGGGCCAGTTGATTTAACAATATATAAGTAAAAGTTTCAGCAACACAAAGATTAAATTTAGTTGAAGGTTTGCAAATAAAGGAGAAAGGTCTTTGAGGATAGTGTTGTAGTACTCAAGACCCGTCTTAAGACCACTTTTTGATTCTTGGTCTCGTCTTGTACTCAACTGAGTTTGTACTCGGTCTTGTCTCGGTCTCGGGATTTAATTTCAAGACCAGTCAAGACCACAACTTCATCAATAAATTGCTTTTGCATTGTCTGATTTATTTGTTAATATCCTAATTTTGATTGGATGTAAAACGTATTTCTTCAAATGCAACCAATAACCCTAATTAAAAATATGTTGTTTAACAACTGTCACCCCTACCTGTGATGGTCAGCATGGAAAAGGAGTGTTGACAGGGACGTGCACAGGAATTTTGAAGGGCAGTTGCTCTGACCTGAAAAAAGGCCCCCCCCCCCCCCCCAAAAAAAAAACAAACAAAAAAACATGGGCTATATGAAGGACTGAGAAAAAAACATTTTTTATTAAAAAATATACAAAAAGTAAAAACACTTAAATACAGCACTCAATAACCTAAACTACTATTAATAACAAAACAGAAAAACATGACTCGAGTCATGAAAAAAGAGTTCCTTATATTATTGTTTATTGTTTTTTTAATCATTATTATTTTTTATTTTTTTTCCTTTTTTTTTTAATTTGAAAATAAATAATCTAGATTGAATTGACAGATGGGGAAAACTCGCTTCTAATAAAATATTAAATAAAAAAACGCTTAGATTTCGGAAAAAAATACAATCCTTTTTTAACCTTTTGGCTTCCCATACATTCAGTTGCGCTTCTAGCTCGTATTCACTTCTGTTGGTACGTATCACGTATGGTAACTGGGCAAAACTACGCATGATTTGTTGTAGTATGATTGCATAAAGGAAGGAAACAGGAATTCCGGTAGGGAACAGAATCGACTGACGTGCAGGCAGCGCTGCAGCAGTGCAGCCACTTAAACAGAGTTTGCCCTTCCCCTACTGACTTTCACTTTCGGTGCCCGAATGGAAGTGAATGAGGCTTTGCGATCGCGATTATTTTTTTATGTTATTTTTTTTTCTCGGAAGGGCGAGTCGGAAGGGCAACTTGAGTCAGGAAAGGCAAACGGGCAGTTGCCCGGGCAACCAGAGCAACCCCCCTGTGCACGTCCCTGAGTGTTGAATATGGGAATGTGGATCTTTCAGATCAATTTGAGAAGTACCTATGATCTCGTTCCACATTTTATTGTGTGTCATGTAATGTGGGGAACCGGTCATGGTCTTGACTTGGTCTCAGCACCTAAAATTCTGGGTTTGGGCGGTCTTGACTACAACACTATTTGAGGATGAGAACAACGTATATCTTTGGCAAACATATCTCAGGTCACCCTCCCCAAATCAAAAGAGATTTGTCACCTGTAACTCGAGTTAACTTACAAGATGCTTATTTTTGGTCTTGGGAGTAACCCTCGGTACTGTGGTTCAGTGTACTGTGTGGTTTGTCTGTCATGTGGTTTGAATACTTTCGCTTTCTGGTTCCTGGTATTGACCACAGCCACAATTGGACAGAAAATCTAAAACAGGGAGATGGATCTTTACTCCAACTATTGAATCTACTCCTATTAGATTGCTGACAGTAGTGGCAAAATGATTTCCAACTTTGGAGAACCACTTCAGTGTGGTCAAACATTTACCACATATCAAAGACATCACTGGTTTGTCATTTTTCTTTGAGTTTCAACATTTGGAATAAAATTCTTCACCACGAGTTATGTTTGGTTTTCCTCAATGTTAATAAACACCTTGTGTTTATGCTGCCGCAAACCACATGAAAAAAACTTGGTCTGCATTGGGCAAACATGCTGAGAACAATCAGATTAAATGTGTTTTATAGTCTTGGTATATCATTGTATTGAATCACAGCGTTTCTCTGATTAGATTTTACATTTCTGAAATATTTTCGCCGCTATAAAGAACAAAAAACAGGAGCCAAACAAATCCAGTGTATCAGCAACAAAGTGACTCAGCATTTACTGATCCTTGGAACAACATCACATCAGCTGTGGGCACAGGGAATGTATACACAGGCATCACATGCCTTAGTGTAAATGATGCATTTTTTAAGTTTATGTCTCCTGGTTCCCAGCCTTCTGATGAAGAGTCGGTCACGGTGGACGGCTGTAGAGGAGGTTGTACCAGCATCTGGTTCAAAAGTAGTTAAACCGACTGCGCTACAGATATGAGTTGGTCTGATTTGCATTTCATCCATCCTTCTTTGTTTGCATTTCAGTAATTAGTTTTGTGGTCAGGTCATTTTGAGATAAGACATGCTGGTATCCTGCGTTACTCTGTGTACAGTGAGCTAGCTAAAAACAAAGCGCAGTGAAAATGCGAGTCAACTCGTTTTTTCTGACTTATCAATTGAATCCTTAATGTGGAGGGGGCAGCCCGACACACAATACCTGAACAAAGTACTTTAGCAAAAAAAGGACAGTTATAACACTGTACAGCAAAGCACTGGGATTTTGACATGACGACACACTCGGGTGTCACTAGATATAAGTTTTTTACATTGTGTTGTTCAACATCCTGTTTGCTCTTGTCTTTGGCGTACAGCTGCAGTGTGCTAAGCACTGTTATATGAATCTGCTGTTGAAATCTGCTGAAAATACTGCAGGTTTTGTTTGTATTGTCATCACGACTGTCCTGGAGTTGACCCTGCAGATAGTATATTTCAGTCCCTCCAGGATTTCACAGGCCTTTTTTGTGATTGTTGCGGTCTAAAATGGCTGATTCTTTCCTGAAGAATTGCGATGAAAGCTGCAGTAATTTTGGGCATTTTCTGCAAAGGAATTGTGGGATTAAGTGAAAACTGTAAAGGTATTTGTTATAGTTCAGTTATTATACCGTCCCTCCAGGATTTTATGGGCCTAACCCTAACCCTGCATATTTAAACCAACTTACCTTGATTCTTTCTTGCAATTGAGCAGGAAGCAACAGCCTGTGTCTCTGTGATTTGTCTCATCTGACTTCCTCCATGAATTTCTGCCACTCTGTGTGTCAATCACTATTTCCTTTATGTTCGACCACTATGCTGCTCATTTTGCAAAACAGTTTACCCCCGCTTTGGTAAAAAAGATGGGTACTGTTATTCACAGTCCTTTTTTATTTGTCGGCAAATGTGAGCCATTGCTATCTCACATGTCTGCTATTACTTGTTTGACATGACATGTTTTGCGGGAAATGGCGATAATAGGTCAAATTTGTGGAAAAGTTGCAGTGATTGGTCAAAATTGCAAGTCGCCCTGGATTCACAAGGATTTGTTGAATTTCTGTTATTAATAGTTGATTACAAAATCGCGAAATCCTGGAGGGACTGATATTTTAGAAAAAATGCACTTGAAGAGATAGAAACTGAAGGTAGACTTTAAGTTGCTGTGCAATAACACATACTGTATGTGAACTGTGAGGAATGTTTTATTTTGAGACATAAATATGCACATCTGTTGTAAAGAGAGAAAGAAAAACGCACGAGATAATGTATAGGTTTACTTTCTCTAAACAGATCCTAAATGTCAGTCTTAATTTTGGCCTTTACCCTTTCCCATAGTATTGTTTTTCATTCAACCATCTTTACTTTAAGACATAGTATGTCACCCGTTTTAGAAAAAAATAGACACGGCCTCACCAACATGTGGGAAACTTTCACCCACTTTCACCACAGTGTGATTGTCTGGTTACGTTTAGCATTAAGGCCAAAGCAATTTTCTCAAATCACGCTGTGCGCTGTGTGGGCTGAGGCCACCTCAATTATAGACATGAGACAGTCACAATATGTGGAAGTGTACGTATACAGAGGAGACAACATGCACAGCAGGATGAGAGCACGCTTGAGGCTGATTGCTTACAAAAGACTGATTATATAAAGGCATGTGTGGTCAGTCATCAGGTTCTTTCAGTCGTTCCTTTGAAGGGAGAGCATGTCAATTTTAAAAGAAGAAATAACACAATGGTTGTCTTACAAATGAAAAGCTGATTATGTGAGCATAACATTTTTTTGCAGCTATGGGCTTACTTGGTCTGGTCTAGAGCAATAGCTTATAGCCTTATATGGATATTGCTGTGTTATTTATATTCAGTTTGCTGGCTGTTTCACAACACAAGCGGCTGAACAGATTTTTACATGTGATTCTCATTTTCTGTAAAGGTTCAGTCAGGGCTCGGTGCCAAAGGCAGGAAGCAGAGAGCTACAGAAAGAGTACAATTTCTGACTCCAGGTACTGTATGAAGGGTTGAGAGATCTTGTAGGCAGGTTATTAGGAAACATGGTGTATAATAGTTAAAATGGCAGGATTCTTCGGAAATGTCAGGCATTTTCTAAAGTTTTCACTTACTACCCTTATTTCACAATTAGATATATTTAAAGACAATTACCGAAATTCATCATTTAAAAACAATTGTTTTCAGAGTTTGGTGACTGAACTTCAACTTATGTTGTTAACTTATGTATGTCACACACTCCCAAAAAAACGTTCATGCCCCCCAACCGAAGAAGAAAGTGGCTGAGATTACTTTTTATCAATCATTAACAATACAGCCACACTTGTTTCTTTTGTTACCACATGATGTGGGCACTGCCATCTCAGGGTTGGAGCCCAGTAATCAGACTACAGTAGTGTTGATGTTACTGATTAGATAGGCCAGACTGTTTCTCATCAAAACAATTTCAATACCTCACCTCCCATCTTAATTGCTGCACATATTACAATCCTTCTGGCCAGTAACGTTACAGTCACTGAGCTACTGGCTGTACTATTGTATAACTACCTTTCTCGGGGCAGCTGTCAATCACAGCTGTAAGTCATGATGCAAACCCCCCGTTTTTATAGCATCAAATAACTAATTAAAACCAAACTTGAACGCTTACTACCTAAAATGACAGAAACCATCTTTGGGAAAAATGTATTTGCCGTGTACATGGATCTTTTAGTTTGGCCCATGACCAATCCGCTAACATGAAGGGGAAGGGGATTATGACCTATACTGCAGCCAGCCGTCATGGGGCGATAGAGATTACTTGGTTTCACTTTAAAGGCGCTGTCATGTCCAGCCTGTCCTCACCAGAAAAACAGCCGTAGGCTATATGCTGATTATGCTGCAGCTCATGAAAACCCATATTTATGTTCTTTGTTAGGCCGCTTGACCTACGTTACGTACTGAAAGTCCGATACACTTGTTGCTGGACTGGTAATGGTTTTGGGACACTTGACAATTTGTCATTTAGGTATGAGGACGTGTTTGTCATGTGGTCGATCTTAATACACTGTCTATGGTTTTAGGTTGGAGATATCCATCTTATTCAACTATCTGGCAGTATTTCTCAGCATTCAAAACCCAGTCTCCCATGTTTTGTTTTTTTGATGGCTGCACAATTCCAACAAATAAAAATGTTTGACATATTTGGTTTCTTTACAAACATATGGATTGTAACTTTTAATATAAGGTTAAGAGGATAACCATATAAAATACAATTAATTACTAAATATTAAACCAGTGGTTTCCATCCATCTTGGCTTATGACCTCTGACAAAAAAGAAGTGTCTATATGGGGCTCATGTTTCAGATGTCTGCAAGTTGTTTCGCCAAGGAGACATTTCCTTTCTAAACTTCCCACATGGTTTTTATTTAAATAATTGTTGTTGTTGAGATGAATGCTAGTAAACAATGGTAATTCACTTAATAAACCAGAATAAATATCCACTGGCCCACTAAAGCATTACAGGTTTGAAAGTCTAAAACACTGAACAGCTTGTCTAAGAATGTGGAAGTAAATATCTAACTTTCACAATGAGTGCAGTCCCTCTGTGTATCAGGCACAAGCTCTGTGTTGTGAAGATTTAGATTGATTTAGGGAAGGACGGGTTGATTTGAGTCTGCGGGGAAGTTGACAACGACAAAACTGGTCATGTGACCACACATTTCTGAAGAGTCATCTATTTTATTCACCCTGTGATTGAGCGAGGCCCATGGAATAAGTGGTAAGCACATGTTTTGTTGTTCAATGTGATTTATTTATTTTCATGGAGTCATAATTCTCGTGTCTGAACAGTTATAGACAAGTTTGAAAACATCTCACACACGTGTTAGTGCTTAAGGAAGTTACAATATGAGGCTAAGCTGTTGGTGTGACGTTCGCTCTAAACTGCTGGATGTTAAAATGGCACTGGTTAGGTAATGATGTCCCTGACCCCCTTGTGGCTCCACTTATTCTCTCCCTAGGATCATCTCAGGCAAGTTGAACCAACAAAACACTTTTTTTTGGAAAGTCATATTTTTAAAAGTGGTTTTAGATTTTTAGATCCAAAGTGTTTTTTCCCAGGAATGCATCACACCCTTAAATATGTGTACATATTTTAGTTGGAGACATCGCTTTAAAGACACCAAGTAAAAACTGTCTCACCCCGATCTCCATTACAAACTTTTATGCAAAATTCCTCAGACTTAATGCTCATGTTTCCTCAGTGAGGTACAAACAAACCACACAAGTGTTAAAAACATGTTGTCTGATTGGGTGAACCGGTTGTGAAACAAGGGCCTCAGATCTGGAGTGTGTTTATCTGGTTCTTGTTAACACGCTGCATCCCTCCATCAAACACGCTGCCTCTGCTCTCTCACTCTTTCACTTCAGCAAATTCATTTCACTTTCTTTCCTCAGTTTCTCCATCCTGTTATTCATCATTCACTCAGTCTGTCATTCTCCCTGTTACCATTGTGTTTACCGGTGGAGGAAGAATTTGGATCCTTTTAATTAAGCAAAGGTACCACACTGTAAAAGTAATGTGCTTCAAGTAAAATCTTGAATGAAAAATGTTACTTGAAGCATTGAAAATAAAAGTACTATCCAGTTATATATTATATAATTAGATTATTATTACTCATGCATTCATGTAAATCATGATTTTACTGCTGTTGTTGTTGAGGTGAAGCTCATTTAGAACTGTTTTGTATCGGATTATTTGTAACTATAATAACTATGGATGAATCTGCTGATTATCTTCTCCCTGAATTGATTGTTTGGTTTGTCACAATCTAAAGCCCAAAGTGACACCTGCACAATATTTGCTTTGTCCAACAAACATTATTAAAAATAAATCTAAATTATTGAAACAATTCAGAGGTAAATTAGCAAATCAGCATATGAGTGAAGCTGGAACCATGAAATGTTTTTGCATGAAAATGAGATTGAAAGAGGAAGAAGGTTATCAAAATAGTCATCAAATGACTAATGGATTAATCAACTAATCATTCCAGCTTTGTATAAACTGTTTGGTAGTTTCATTTATCACAAAACATAATATTTTACAAGCTTTTCAGATGCACAAATGTGTAAAGTAACTAAAGCTGTTAGATAAATATATGGAAGTAAAAAGTACAGTAGGAATGAAGGACGTCAAATATGTACTTACTTGTACGTACAATCCTTGAGTAAATAGTAAAGTGCTTAGTTACATCCCCCAGTGGTCTCAATAGCTGAAGTTCAGCCAGGAGCTGGTATGACGTAATGCCTTCAGACATTACTGGTCCATTTGTAACCTCAGATATAAGTGTGTGTGTGGCTGCACCTAAAATAAACTTATGATCGTTTAGAGATTAAAAACAGAAGGCTCTCCTTGTGGGAAGCCAGATCACAGCAGAAAGAAAAGGAGATGCCACATATAGTCTCTCAAACATTATTAGCATGGAGCTCAGACTATTTAAGCATCTCTACTGTGCAAATAAATTTATCCACCCAAGTTGCAAGAATAAAGAATTCTTTTAATGGAAGTTGCTGATGAAAACCGCTGAAAGAAAAAAACCTCCCACGTGTCCACTGGGGAATATTTGAAAATGTTCTTTGGGACTAACAATAGTCCTTTTCTATTTATCTGTCAGTGACAGCTTTTTAGTGAGTGATAACTCAAGACCCCAGAGACATGCAGTAAACAACGGAGCATGGGAGTGTGTGTATATATGTATATGTGTGGTGGAAAAAGTATTCAGATCCTTTACTTTGTTGGAAGTAGTAATACCACACTGTGAAAATACTCCAGTAAAAGTCCTGCATTGAAATGTAATGTAAAGATAATGTAAAGTACATAAGCATTATCAGCAAAATGTACTGTAAAAATCAGAAAGTAAAAGTTCTCATAATGCTGAAAAATGTGCCCTCTGAGTGTTTTATTGTATCATCATTATTATTATTACTGACGCATTCATGTCTAATTAATAATTTGCTCTAGGTGATTTAAACTTTTTTATGTACTGTTTAATATATTTTAAAATAATAATCATCTTATAAAACATGATCCATTGTTGTCGTTTTATAAGATATAATATACTGCGGAAACCCTATCTGACAGGGAACCGACTTCAAGAGGTGACAGCAGCAGTGTTAGTTCAACATAACCAACTCTTTTCTTATAAAATTCCTTATAAATGTGTTTGAGCCCAGCGCAGAGCTGTGCTGGAGGGAACCCGCTGCCTTTCCAAATCTGTTTAGTTACTGTTGGCGAACTTCTGCTGCAGCTGACTATCTGAGATCGAGTGCTGTGGGAATTTGGCAGGCAGTCGTTTCTTGCAACAATCTACCAAGTAAAA
>NW_024041087.1:0-43501 GCF_014851395.1 Micropterus salmoides
CCGGGTTTCCCAATCCAGCCAGGAGTGTGTTACATATCAGAGGTGGTGTAGCAGCAGTGACCAGTCAAAACGTGAACAAGTCTACTGACAGCAAACTGTAATAGTAGACAAATAGACAGTAGCACAGCTGCAGCTGACACATGCAGAAAGACAGAAAATGGCAGATAGTGTGAATGTCTGAATGGACCGGCGTAGCCAAAAATATGAATGTTTATTTAATGTGTCTTATTACGTATATGAAAGCATTAGACTTTTTCCTTTCAGCTTGCTATGTGTCGGACTCGGGCTCACTTTTAAGAATTCTTGTCACTTCAAAAATCAGTTTAATTTATTAACAAACTACAAATTGTTCCAAATATTGTTCTTAATAAATAAATCAACGAAATGGAAAATCCATTCATGCCATGAAAGGTGCTGAAATAGTGGTTGGAAGACTGTATCACATTAGTCACTGACCAGTCTCTATAATAGGCTACAAGATAACCATTTACCTAAAATAAAGCTATTCATATTAAACTTAATTTCAGTAGGCCCACCAAAGTATATTCTCATAATTATTTATTTAAAACAAGTGGTAGCCTACAAGACTTGAGTAGCATAGGATGATGTCGCTACACAGAACTTTCTCCGCATCACTGCAGCAAACATAAAGGCAGCCTGCTCCAGAGCAGGTTAGCCGTTCAGCATAATTTACCATGTTGATCTACCCTGGTAAGTGAACCACAGCCGTGGTACTGAAAACCAGGGTTAACCCTGAAGGTATCTGGATAAGCTCTTCATACAGACCCTGGGTAACACAAACTTTCATCTTTGAACATTCAGTGCTACAGACAAGTTTTCATCAGTACACAAAAAAGTGTTAAGGTTAGTGCCCTTTTTTTCCTCCCCATAGTGTTTGTGTTTAAAAGTGTCAGTTAATATGACAACAATGCACACTTGTAATTTTCACTTCAGCAATTAACAAACAAATGTACCTGATTCTCTCTAAATGATTAACTTCTGCTGACTAAAGACGATGACTTTAGATTCAGGAGCCCCAGAATAATAGTTTAGCTTTTTCATTTATTAAATGCCAGTAATCATATTGGAGATGGTATTTAATCACAGTATCTAATACCAGCAATAATGTCTAACAGGCCACATGAGAGAGATCTTATGACAGAAAGGGAGACAAGGTGAACCAAGAGAGGGAGTAGGAAAGGTTTAGTCCTCTAGCCTCCATGTTAAAACCCTCGATGTCTTTGAGCTGCATGAAGAATGGTAGTGTGGCAGTTTAAGTTAAAAGGTTTCTGCTGTGCAGCCTCAGATCTACACTTCAAGCTGTCATGATCAGACATCCATCAAAACTATATGAAGACAGAAAAGGGGAGGAGAAAGAGGTTGAGCAAGATGTAGGAGAATAAATCTGCCCTTGAAACATGATTCGTGTTGAAAAGTGGCAGATAAATATTTACACACACACACCTCATTACTTTTTTTCAATGCTCAAATGTTACAGTACAAAATGAAAATGCTTTATACAAGTTATAATGGGAAAAAGACACTTTTTGGGAAGGTTAGATTTTCTGTGAGATAAAATTAGTGATGAAACTTTTATACTGGAAATAAAAAAAAAAAAGAACACACATTTGTGAAACAAAGTTGTTTGGTTTACATTTTGTCACTATTGTTTGATTCATATCAACCTGTGGATCATGTATCAGTGGCCTGTACTACAAAGCGGGGTAACTGGCTTATCCAGGTGACTTCAGGAGTAACTTTGTGAGTCGGGTGTAACTTCCCGATTAACACCTACTACTAAAGGTGGATACGTGTTACCCGAGGTCTGTTGCCATGGCAATTTACGCTGCCTCTCTAAACTGCTCCGAGCAGGTTTTGTTCGTGGTTAACTCGAGGTTACCCTGCACGTGAACTACACACCACATCTTTACTCAGTGTTAATGATGAGAAGTAGGATATTAATTCACACCACTTAATAAAATGTTCTGAACACAACAGTATTACATTCAGACAGCGAGCTCTGCAGCCTCTGTGATTTTAGAGAGGAATCTTAATTAATTAAAGGGATAAAAAATACAGAGCCAGAGTGAGGGTTAATAACGAGAAAAAAAAAAATTTCCTACATGAAAGTGTGAAATTTACATGAAATGTCGTAAAAAAAAAGAAAACATAAAGGACAATCACTCTGGTGTTTTCTTCTTAATATGCCCAATCCAAGGCAAAGTCTCTAAGGTGCATGATAGTGATTGTTGACTAATCTCAGGAGTATTTCCTCACTGCTAAATCCGATTTCAAAGTTTAATATAACTTTCCAATGCATGCATACTACACGGCAGGTGTGTGTGTGTGTGTGTGTGTGTGTGTGTGTGTGTGTGTGTGTGTGTGTGAGAGAGATTTTGCAGCCTTACAAAATGAAGTTTCTCTCAAATGTGACTAATTTTACTTGTAGATTAATCTACAAGAAATTAAATTTTCCCTCGGATTATTCCCCCTGTGCGGTGGCTCCTTTTTTTCTATTACAATGGACCTTATGTGCAGTTGTACCTTTACATCTTAATCATAAAAGAGCCCATGAAATACATAAGAGTTTTGAACTACAATAAGAACACTACAAATTTACTCCATGCGATGCCAACAAGCCTCCCTGACTGTCGGTCGATACGATATTAGATTTAGCCATTAACTTGTCTTTACATTCCTAATTTCCTGACACTACCAATGTGCATTCCTCTGGAGAAATATGGAGCATGTGCCGATGCACAAAAACTCTGCCTGCATGGCCGAACACACCCCTTTTATGTGAACACGCACCAACTCCAATTAAGTTAACATCGGGTTAACATGGACTAAACTATCTAAAACTTATCCACCTTCCTACCGTTTAACTCCAGTGTAGGCGGTCAGAGCTTGTCAATCCTGAGTTTGGCTGATAACTCTGAGTTATCTTTGAGTAGGTTGAACTCCCTTCGTAATACAGGCCACAGATCTGTGGTTGACGCAGTTGTGAAGTCGTTGATGGTGACAAACTTTTTTCAGAGCTCAGGAAAAGCACAGGTGGAATTAATAACGTTAATGATGTCTGCAGTCTGGAGCTTACTGGGACCTCGTTAGTGTTAATAGTTCCACCTGTGCATCTCTGCTAGTAAAGTCAGAGAAAGACAAGAGCCGCTTTCACACAGAGACCCCGCAATAAATGCGGAAAGTATGTCCGCCAATATACCTCATTTGCTCATTCATACTGAACAAAATATTGCGAGATAAACCCACAACCATGTGTGCTTTCACGTAGCATTCTGGCTTACCTCCACTGAGTCCGCCTACGCCGCACCTGCCTGAGCTCATCCGGTCAATTTTCGCAATAAAATATTCTGTGCAGATTCCCGATCGTAAAATAATAAACACTGTTAAAACAGACAAAAAAGAAACCATTTAAGTATGTAGCCTACTTAATCATGGTAGGAGCACAAAAGCAAGCACTTATTACCAAATCAACAAAATCTAAACATGTCAGCAACATTGGGCAGGCAAATGCTGATTCTGATGGATAAGCAGCCTAAAGAGGATGGAACGAAACGGGGTCAGAGAGAGCTGTGAAGAAGGTAGTAGAAGCACAAAAACGACAAAATAACAACAAGTAAATGCTAAAACACTTCCAGTGGACGCCTGGGGACCTAATAAAACCGTGGCGCAGCCGGAGTCAATGGACTTTCAGAGTTAGACTGTTAATAAAAGACTGCGACTTGTAACACAACAGCGTTTAAATGTTATTCCTGCTCCGGCATGCCAGCTGTGGCTTTGACATTGTTCCGCCTCCGTTACTACCAACATTCCCGGCTCAAAGGCGCATCAAATCAGACCCCCTTTCCGGCTCGGTACCTTTCACACAGCGCAGCGAGCCAGCGTATTGGCATAATAATCCTGGAAAATTGGGCAGTGTGAAAGCGCCAATGGACAATGGAAGAGACAGAATGGTATGGAAAGAGCTTCTAAAAACTATTAGATATTGGATCACACTGCTACTTATAAATTACCGTTTAAAAGCAAATGTAAATTATGAAAATATTTGCCTTGTCCTTTCTGGACTATCCTGAGTACAGAAAGACTTGAGCAGTGTTTTGGTTGAATGTCTGCGTCAAAGACATCACAGTTTCTTTTACAAAGAGTGCCTGTCCAGATATTATTTTTTTTCCCTGGATGGAAAATAATTTCGAACAAACATATGTTTACACATTGTGAGAGTAGAAGATTTGCTTCGAGTTGCTCCCCTTTTGTGCCTCCTTTCCAGACTGTTAAAGTGGGTTTTGTGTGCTTTAGCTGGAGAGTGACGCAGTGTTTCTGTCTGAATAATTAATGATTGGCTGTACAGTCCTTCAACATTTACAAACTGACTGATGTAATGTTTAGTATTGCTGTACACTGTGTGCAGTGCTTATCTAATGCTCTCTGAATTATTAAGTGTTTGTGATTTGAATATAAAAATGTCGCCACTGTGTTCTGTCATTTCTCCTAAAGGGGCCCAGCAAATATAACACACATAAACATCCACACTCCAGTACAGATGCTTTATAACATCTAGTTATATCTTTAAAATGTCTACCATATTTATCCTAGACAGCATGCAGTGATGCATATTGATGCTAGACATTTTGACAAAATGGGACTCATGTTGGCCATGCAACGGAAATGCCATGTCCACATCTTTACAGAGACCTGCCCCATCAACATCCCGGATCAAGCACTTGGCGGGTCGTCTGTGTTCAGAGCTGTCAGCGCAAGACTGTGGACTGTATTTTACACCCATGATACTTCGTGCTCAAATGCAGTCAAGATGTGCACATGTTTCCCATATATCAGACTTTTTAATGTGAAGATGAAAACCATATTATTTTTTTGCTGCAGTTTATATTCACCCCAGAAGCAAATTCAAAAAATGCACTGCGGAATGTTCTGGGTGTATACGTGCATGTAAATAGCTGTAATAAGCCTATTGTTTATTTTAATACACTTAATTTTCTGTTAAGGTGTGTGTGTGTGTGTGTGTGTGTGTGTGTGTGTGGCCATGTTTCCATCCAATTGTCATGCAAAAATTTAGCGCACTTTTGAAATGTCGCAAAAAACAAACAAAAAAAAGATTGTGATGTGCGTTTCCATCATCCTGTGCAAATAAACAAGGCTATGGCAAGCGTCGTTACGTCAGTAGTTGACATTACACATGACTGTAATAAACAAGACATATGGGTTCCAAACCAGAAACAAAACCAGTTGCTTGAACCTGATGGCACGTCATCTTAGAAAAATGGAGAGAGGTCCTCAGAAATGTGTTTCAAGCGGGCAAACTGCTACCAGCCATGTCTCCGCACGTTATGGGAATATCCGGTGTTCTGCGAGTTTGCACGCCTCCCGAGAATTGCATAATATCGCTGTAATATCCTTTTGTGGGGTTCATCAATGGGGATAAATGATTCTAAGTATATAGCCTATTCTATGAACGTTTAGAGTCGTTAATATTTTATTACACTCAGAAGTAGCATTCATTGAGATTCGGCAAAACTATGCGGTGATAACCCCGTTTGATCAGTGTGCAGAGCAAAGTATCTGAAAAGGACCTTTTAAGAGGTGAATGCATAATGCGGCATAACAGATGATGAAGGCTACCTGCCCAGATTTGCATCCATCTCTTTTCTCAGTACAAATGAGCATTACCAGCCGCGAGGTGCATGAAATTCTCGCAAGTTTGCAGAACTCTGCACAACTGGGCAAGACACCGTCAGACGTGAGTTACAAGTTCGCTACGTCAAGAACATCTCCCATTTAGAGCATTTACTCTTTTTCGACAAAGGCAAAAACCACCTCAAGCAAGTACAAACTTTTTTGCGAAACTAAGTTGTTTTTTTCGAATTTTGCCATTTACATCAACCTTTTCTAATGCGATACTTCAGAATGCGCATTAGAAAACGTTGTTGGAAACACGGGGTGTGTGTGTGTGTGTGTGTCTGTGTGTGTCATGAAGGGACTACAAACTTTCTTTTCGTTAAACAATCTCGTGTTGTATAATGACAAATAACCAACCTTGTAATTTTGGTTCCAAAGTCTAAGGCTGCAGTCAAAAAGTAAAGAGTACTTTCCTAACCATTCTTTCTTGACCTCGATAGAAAATGTCATGAGGTCAAGGAAAATTGTGAGGGATATTTCATTAGGACTAGAAAAGACAACTGCGGGGTTTGTCTTTTCACAGATACTCAGGTACACAGCTTCTCCACTGTCTCAGTCGCTGTAACTAACATGACCCACATAAAATACACTGCAACAAAACAGCGACTACACAGATGAAGAGCCATCCACTAATGTCACAGTAAAGTTAGTTATCATCCAATACATGTAGCTGTGCTCACATTGATGAGCCTCTGGTGAAATGTAAATGTAACGTTATCATGTAATGGGCATTGGATTAGTTCAGTGTCAAGCTGATAAAACTATTACTGTAATGTTGCAGTGGGAGTTTACCAGCATGTTGTGTGAAGCTGTCTCCCTGTTTGTGTATAGACGCTGTCACACTGCATTTTTTTCCCCAGGAGTTGAGCCAATATGCGGCTCGGTGTTGATCTGCCTCTGAGTCGGGAATGTTGAAGTAACAGAGCCTGAACATTGTCTGGAGAAAAGCCACAGCCTGCATGCCGCTCTTTCCGCGTTTATTGCGGGATTTCTGTATAAAAGTGGTTGTTTCGAATTGTGCTTGCTCATGAGTTCAAGTGAGCACGTGTAGGACCATACACTTTAAATCCGCACCGCTAGTGGCTGCTGAAAACTACATAGTGCCACTTTAAGAACCAACACAACAGGGCTGTCCCTGGAATGAAGGAAGGAAGATGCAGGCTGTGGATGTGTAATACATACATACAATATTTTATTTCCAAAAGACAATTGGACTACTACCAGATACTGCACACAATGATTGACCAATAACCCAACATACAAGCTAAGTGGTATATATCTTGATGAGGCTATCTTCAGTTACTGACCTATAAAAGAGCTCCTGAGGAGTAGCAGAGTTAGGGCCCGTGTCCACCAAAGCGTTTTTTTCTGACACCAGCGTCTTTTTTCAATTCATTACAATGGGAGCGCCGCATTTTTAGAACATGCGCTGAGTGTCTTTTCCACACTGGGCGTTTTTTTCTGATCGCAGAGAGTTGAAAAATGTTCAACTTAGGGAAAAAAAGCGTTCTCATCACTGTCACTTTTTCCCAGCCGTCCAATCACAGTGCAGGAGGGGCGGGACACCACACAAGCATATCTGAGCTTGAACGAAGCGATGTGCCTACGCATTGTTACATAGATGCTGTTTAAGGCAGAGATAGCAATCTTCATATTAGGAATATTTCTGGTTGTTTACTTCTAACTGCAATGCACTACAGGAAGTGCTGGGGGCAGTATCGCTTCCACTGTCTGCCATGACTGCTTGTACGCTATTTAATTAGTAATACACTTTTGAGTGGTTTTGAGGCAAGACATCAACTGTGTAGAACTTGAATATTGGCAGTTTTACCAAAGCTGATGGATCGAAAATGTGCTCAAACGTGTTCGGGGTTGAGAAGCTCCACAAGTGCCCGCGAGGTGAGCTGTACCAGCTGGCCGGTGCCAGTCACGCCCACAGAGCCTGGTCCCAGTTACTCGGACCACTGCAGCAGCAACAACAGAGGGCAAACTAAAGAAGATAGAGAGTTATATTCAAAAAGTTATAAAGGCAGTGTTTCCTATACGTTCATTTATTTGTGGCAGCCCGCCGCAATACCAACGCTGACCGCGTTTTTGATTTTGTTTTATTTTATTTTACTAAGCCTATTTAAAATCTTATTTGATTGCAGGTGAGCGTCATAGCGCATTGGCGCAGCGCATCCTCTCTCTCTCTCTCTCAAACACAACCGCACAAATCTGTTCAACACAATGCTGGTAATGTCGGAGACGCAGCTTTAAAAAGTTATTAGTAATGAGTAATGGTTTAAAGTACAACAAACATATTAAAAGAACATCTGGCTCGTGATGTAGCCTACAGAACATTCTCCACTGAGTTATTGCCTAAAACCTATTAGCACTTTTGAAAAATAAACTACAGAAGTAGTATGAAAGGGGGCTGTTGCTTTATTGTTCTAAATAGATATTACATTGTCAGTGTACAGTTTAAAGTTTGTATAAATCAGTAAATTATAGGAGTAGCTTAGGCTGTCTTGTCTTCTTCCCTGGTTTCCCCGTTCCCCCGACGTTGATATTGGTGTTTATTCTGAATAGTAAAACTCGTTCACTTAATGGTAACGTTAGCTAGTTAGGCTGTGTGTTGGAGATCAGTAATTCACTTGAAAGATATTTAATTAGTTAAATTGTTTAATTAGAGTTAGGGGGTGACACAAATAATCGTGACTAGACGACTAATCGAATGAATAATTAACAGATTAGTCGACTAAGAAAATAGTCATTAGTTGCAGCCCTAAACCACAGCGTCTCGAAAAAAAACCGCCTCCAAAGCACACCCTAGTGCTTCCAGCTAGGCGTTTTCAGAACAGCAGCTGACGTTTTCAGCTGGTAAAAAACGCTTTGGTGGACACGGGCCCTTAGACAGCAAAATGGGAGATATAGAGCTTGCTGTTGCTGTGTGGCTTTCCTTACAGGAAAACCAACGATCTATCCAAAGGAGGAGGACACGACTACGGGAGGCTCATGGCATTGTGCTCACAAATGGGAAGAGGATGCTAATATGGGTTTTCAACGTAGATCACAGGGTATGCTTAAGATGAACATATGAAAGCATAATTGAAATTGCTCCTGCATATGTAATGTGTTCTGTATACAGGTCTTATCTATTGCCAACACAACAACAATGTACCAGGTTTATAAATGAAAACTAGACAAAATCAGCACACTATTTTTTTTTTTTTTTTTCACTTTATTTTGTGGTCTACAGGAAAGGAGCAAAATATGTGCCAACTCCACCACTCATGTCATTATGGTGTAGATTTATTTAGAATCGATCGAAAGAACTCTCCTTTGACTATGACTCTTTGAGAAGGGAGCAGACCCATAGGTGGGGCCAAGATAGGGAGGTTCTCTTGGTTGTCTATTGGCTGGCACAGTGTTGTCTAATTGGTCTTTGATGTGCCAAAGACAAAGCGGTCCGCTTCCCCACACTGGCACAGTGCGCTGAAGTTGAGCATGGCTTTTAAACACATGCCAACAGCCCAGTTTCAGCCACTGTGTGGGAGCCATTGATGGATGCCACGTCTGCCATGAAGGCTCCCCATGGTCCACATGCACAAGACTATCTGAACACAGGAAACTCTTCCACTCTGTCAAGCTTCAGGCAATCTATGACTGCACTGGCAAATTACTGGACATATGTTACCCTGTTCACCAGTTACCCTGGTTCAGTTCACGACACCAGGGTACTAAGAAATAGTCCAGTCATTGTCAGGGGCTGTTACCCACCTCTCACATCTCCACACTGGTGAACAAAGCTTAGAAACGACTCTATTTCTTGAGTGAGCTTAAGAAGTTAAAATTCCTGCGCCAAGTTCTTGTCAGCTTTTACAGAGGAGCAATAGAAAGCATCCTGACTGGAAACATCACTAACTGGCATGGGACGAGGGCTCCGCAGCGGGTGATTAAAATTGCTCTGAAGATCATTGGTACCCATCTCCCGAGCATCAGTGAGATGAGGTGCCTGCGCAGAGCCCAAAATGGACGACATTCATTATTTTCCCTAAAATTCTGTAAACAATAATACATAATGACAACGTAAAGGAAGTTTGTTTGAAATCTTTGCAAATTTATTACAATTTAAAAAAGCACACATAAGTAAGTATTCACAGCCTTTGCTAAAACCTTTGTTAAAGCACATTTGGCACCATTTACAGTCTTTTTGAGTATGATGCTACAAGCTTGGCACACCTAACTTTTATTTCCTGGTATTCACATCTAGATGTGTTGAACAACTTAGGACATAATCACTGCAAAAGTAAAGTAACATAATCTTAAAGTAAATAACATTTAATATTTGATGGCATAACCCTTGCTTGGAATAACTGCCTCTGCTTTCGCAGCTTCTTTCAGTTCTTGTTTGTTTTGGGGTGTTTCTCCCTTCAGTCTCCTCTTAAGGAGGTGAAATGCATGCTCTATTGGGTTAATGTCAGGTGATTGATTTGGCCAGTCTAAAACCTTCCACTTTTCCCACTTGTCCCTGATAAAGTCCTTTGTTTTGTTGGCAGTGTGCTTTGGGTCGTTGTCCTGCTGCATGAGAAACTTCCTCCCCATTAGTTTCAATGCATTTCTCCGTAAATTGGCAGACAAAATGTTTCTGTCCACTTCTGAATTCATTCTGCTGCTACCATCATCAGTTCCATCATCAATAAATATTAATGAGCCTGTTCCAGAAGCAGCCATGCACGCCCAAGCCATGACATTACCTCCACCATGCTTCACAGATGAGCTTGTGTGCTTCGGATCATAAGCAGTTCTTTCTTTCTCCACACTTTGGCCTTTCCATCACTTTGGTAGAGATTAATCTTGGTCTACTCAGTCCAGAAGATTGTGTTCTAAAACTTTTGCAGCTCATCTCTGTACTTCTTTGCAAATTTCAATCTGGCCTTCCGATTCTTCCTGCTGATGAGTGGTTTGCATCTTGTGGTGTGGCCTCTATATTTCTGCTCTCTGAGTCTTCCAACAGTGGATTGTGAACCTTCACCCTGCACTGTGGAGGTCGTTGCTGATGTCACTTCCTGATGTTTTGGGAGTTTTCTTCACAGCTCTCACGATATTTCTGTCATCAACTACTGTTGTTTTCCTGTTGACGTCGTTGCTCAGTACACCAGTAGTTTCTTTCTTTCAGGACATCTAAATTGTTGTGCTTGTTATGCCCAATGTTTGTCCAATGGCTCTGGTCAATTTTTCCTTCTTTTCGCAGCTTGACAATGGCTTGCTTTTCTCCCATAGACAGCTCTCTGGTCTTCATTTTGGTTTATCCTCTTTAACTTAGACTAGTCATGCAGAGCTATTTAATGTTTGGACAATCAACCTAAAAAGGCAACAAGAAACATATGTCAGTCACATGTTCCAACAGTTTTGCTCACTTGAGTTCAAACAAAGGGTGGTATGTCCTGAGTTGTTTAAGGAGGTGGTATTATGCTAATTTTCAGGTTCAAAATCCTAATTAGAGGTTGTACAAGAACAGGTTTACATGGTTTCATTTTCAAAAAACACCATATTTTTTTTCATACTGCACATTGCTGCAGCTCCTCTTTTCACCCTGTGTTGAAGACTTCGTTTTGGCTATGGAGTGATACATCTTGTCTCTAAATGATCTTTGTTGGGAGTTGCACATGCGCACTTCCTAGTTAAGGACTACTAGCAGAGAAAGGCGGGTCAGCGAAAAGAGGGTAAACAGCTTGGATTCAGCTGTAGGCTACATGTTGCCGACTAGCTTGGCAATTTGGACTGGAGCAAGAGTTTCAGAGTGGTGAGTTATTAATCTGTAACAAAAGTGTCTTTCATCCATAAAGTTTTAAATGAGCTCTGTCTCTACATCACAGTAACAACTTTAAATCCATTGACTGCCTGGAGGGTAGCTAGTGTGGAGCTCAGTGTTTTTCCACCGGTGTTTTTGAGGGCGGTTCAGACTAGGCGCTCGACGAGCATTTTGACACGTATTTACTTGTAACATCACAAGAAAGCGGAAGTAAAAGCTGGACTACAAACGAACTGTTTTCAGGCAGTTCAGAGCAGAGTTTCCTGTAGGAGATGGGAACTCCCTTTGGGGTGGACTTTTTCACTTTGCAAACCTATAACATGCACAAAAAAGATATATAACTCAATAAAGGAGAGGGAAAAAGACAAAAAGCATAATACCAACTCTTTAAGACATCTAGATGTGAATACGAGGAAATGAGAGCTGAAATTCTGAACTCTTGTCTCATACTCATCTTTTGATTTTAAACCCAAATGTCTTCAGTGAACAACAAAAACAAAGGAATTTGCCTTACCGTTCCAATAGTTTTGGAGGGGACTGTATTTTTGGACAGTTTCTCCCATTCTTTTTTGCAAGACCTCAAGTTCCATCAGGTTGGATAGGGGGCGTGGATGCACAGCCATTTTCAGATCTCTCCAGAGATGTTCAGTCGAGGCTGGGCCATTCAAGGACAGTCACAGAGTTGTCCTGACACTCATGGATGTCACAACCTTTGTACCAGTCTGACATCCAGAGTGCTCTGGGAGCAGGTTATCATCAAGCATGTCTCTGTACATTGCTGCATTTATCTTTCCTTCCAGTCCTTCAGGTGCCTTTTGGCAAACTCCAGGCGGGCTGTCATGTTTTGCATTACCAAAGTCCTTATAGGCAAGTCATGCCACTTGGCCGCCATTTTGGCAACGCCTCCGGGCAGCTATTTCGGACTAACAAGACCAGGCTCCTATCTAAATGAATGGGGAGAGAGCCAGAACTGCACTTATACAGGTCACCAGGACATAAAAACTACATCAATAGAATTAGCATTAAAATATGCCAAAAAAAAATCGCTGAAAACGTTTGACAACTTTCCCCCAAAATAGGGTTTAAAAAGCGTTTTTCCTGACCGGTTTTAATTTTACTACGCACTCGTCACCACTTCCGCTCATGTGCTGTAGAAGTAAAACAGACCCTTACGTCAATGGAACCACACGATTGGCTGAAATGATTCCCGCTTTGGCTGTTAAAAGCAGACGATTGGCCTTCTAGCGGGAGGGGCAGGATAACCGTCATCTTTGCCATTACGGGCTTTCCCCATAGAGTTGTATTAAGGATGTGATTGAGTGGCATGTCTCCTCTAAAATGTCTGTGCTTTTACTGAGGAGTGGCTTCAATCTGGCTACTCTACCCTACAGGCCTGATTGATGGAGTGCTGCAGAGATGGCCGTTCTTCTGGAAGGTTCTAATCTCTCCACAGAGACACGCTGGCGGCCAGCTTTAGGAAGTCATGGCAAAGACTGAATACTTATATACATGTGCTTTTTCAAACAAACTTCTTTCATGTTGTTATTATGGGGTATTGTTTGTAGAAAATAATGAATTTCATTCATTTTAGAATAAGGCTGTAACATAACACAATGTGGAAAAAGTGAAGCAAAGTGAAGTAAAAGGGCACTTGGTGGGCAGGTACTTTTCATGTCTGTGTGCACGTGCCTAACCACAAAATCCTCCACGCTGCAGTATTGTAGCTGCCAGTCATATTTAGTCTAGACTCCTTTCATTTACATCGTCTGGCCTCACAGATCTCTCTTCACTCTGACCATGACTGTACTAATAGAACTGATTTGGCACATCTCGGAGCTGAGAGTTGAATCAATTAGCTTCTTTTGTCTCCCACAGGAACACACCACCTAGAACAGCGTACACCCTGACCAAGCATATTGGATTCACTTTAATAGTGGTCTGAAGCTGGCAGCCAGCCTGGATGGTGTGAAGTGCCAGATGGGGAGAACAGACAGGGAGAGGGGGGCCGAGTTTGGGAGACAGAATTGGGCGAAGAGGATGGAAAGAGAGGATGAGAGACAGAGAGGAGAAAACTGTGATGAGTAAGATAAGGAGACCTATTATAATGCATTTCCAGTCCTATATTGTAGTTTTGTGACTCCTGTGTGGCAGCTTTGCATTATGATATTCTGATTGACCAAGCAAATGACCATATATGGAATACTGTCTCCATCTAGCTCGTGTGTCGTCAGACGGTAGAAAAAGCTGTTGAAAACCAAGTGTTCAGAACAGGAGGAAATCTGAGGTTTTGGCTCACAGTGATTTCTTTTATATACTTTTACCTCATTATTTTAAACTTGTTTAACATGAACATCCAACATTGTAGCTGGATTGTTGAGTCATAGAATATGGAAAAGCATAATAGGTCTCCTTTAAGTTAGGTACTATACATGAAGGGAATACTTGTGTACAATGGGTTTCTTTTACGTTTGTAACTAGATATCAGCGGGATGTGAGTACTCCAGTGTCGTTGTACTGTACTATAAGTTCCTCAGTTTCACTGTCTTGTGCTAAACGATCATTGTGTTTCACTTCAGTGTCCTTAATATGAATGAGGAACCAAAGACAATGACTGAATGTGTCATTGTAAGATTAATTGTGACACCACTATTGTTTTGTCATAGAGCATAGAGTCTATTGAATCTCCCTTCACTTTTACTTACAATAGTAATTATCTTTATTCTGTTCTCTCTTCTTTCTCACCCACACAGCATCAATTTATTCTGTTCATGTAGAGTTTGCTGCCTGTCCTGAATTTTAAGGTGCTGCTGAAACATTTATTCTCAGAGCAGAGACTCTGGAGAAGTTAGCTTTTTCACTTGGTAATGCTGTGAATTCTTAGTGACTGCCTGCTGTGAGGTTATCTCCCTTCCTGATCCTTGCAGGGAGCGCAAGGGTGCGTTTTCGAGGCGCAGTGTTATTTCGTGGAGGCGATGTGCTGCAACTAGGGTAGCCTACTTAATTTTACTGAATGTAAAAATGTCACCACAAAGTACGTACGCCTACTTGCTCTGGCCCTGGCTCTGCATGAAGAGAAGGCTGAAACATGAGCACACAGACTGTCCGTACGCGGGTTCATGAGATTTTGTGGGCGAGGAAAACTCTGCGAGTAGGCACATCGTTTCGTTCAAGATCGGATGTGCTCGGTGTGGTGTTTGTCCCGCCCCTCCTGCACTGTGATTGGACGGCTGGGTAAAAACAGCTTGTGATTCTCTAAGAAAAGGGTAAGTTGCTCTGCTACAACTTTTTCTAGAATTTTTGACATGAATGGAAGTTTGGATATTGGCCTGTAGCTCCTGGGTTGTAATGGATCCAAACTCGGCTTTTTAAGTAGAGGGTTAACAACAGCATGTTTAAAAAAAACTAGGAACAACACCAGTTAAAAGTGAAGTATTAATCATCTCCACAATACAATACAATACAGGGGTGAATAGAATCAAACACTTGTACAAATAGCACAGTAGGGAGAACATCCATAGGACAAGATGACGGTTTCAATGTATGTAGCAGAGAGGTGACGTCATGTAATGTCACAGGTTTAAAAGAGGACCAAGAATGAGCGGGAGACAGGTCATATGCAGAGTTCTGAGAAAGTGATGGGGAGATTTTTGACCTGACATATCTGATCTTATTTACAAAGAAGAAGGAATTCTTTACAGTCTTTACATTTAGGAGAAACAGTTGCTTGCGGAGCAGAAGGAGAAACTATTGTATTAATAGTGTCATTTAGTGGTTATTTGAGGATATAAGCTGAGAAAAGAAGTGTGAGTTCTCGCATTTCTCAGCATCTCGTTTAAAGTAACTCTCAGATGAAGCCTATGAACCTCGAGTTTAGAAGATTAATAGACGTTCAACTTTTCTAGTGTTTCTCCTAAAACTCTGAATTGTTTCATCAATCCAAGGACAAGATTTTTATGGGAGACAATGCTTGATTTCACTGGTGCCACTTTATCTAAAATAGCTAAACACTGATTATTAAAAGACTGCTATCCTGTTTGCTGTTGCATGCTGGGGCAGCAGGTTGAGGGTAGTGGACGTTAACAGACTCAACAAACTGATCCGCAAGGCCAGTGACGTTGTGGGGGTGGAGCTGGACTCTCTGTCGGTGGTGTTAGAGAGGAGGATTCTGTCCAAAATATATGTCATCTTGGACAATGTCTCCCACCCACTCCATGACGTGCTGCTCAAACACAGGAGCACTTTCAGTGCAAGACTCATTCCCCCAAAATGCACCACACAGCGCCACAGGAAGTCATTCCTGCCTGTGGCCATCAGACTTTATAACTCCTCCCTTTGAGTGTCTGACACTTAAGGTCTAGTTTAATAACTGACTATCTATTTTCTGTCTAATATTACCTGTTTAATAATTAATGTGCAATATTCTCTGCTGCTATTTATTCACTAGTAGTTTTTGGTTCACCATAATAATTCTTAATAATGTAAATATTGTACATACCCATACTCCTTTATATTTGTCTTTATATTTTATATTTATACTATTATATTTATATACTCTTTATCTATCTACCTTTGACAAGTGTGCAATTATGACAAAAGAATTTCCCCTTGGGGATCAATAAAGTATTTCTGATTCTGATTCAGGTTAGCTTTACATTGATGTTTCCTCCATGAATATACACAGCAGCAATACTGTAGGACAGAAACACAAAAACAACAGAAAAGGTCAATGTATAATAGGATATGAAGAAAAACAATGTTTAGAAATGCTGCGCCCACTGTTCCTGTACTGATGTTAGTAGTGACTGTTTTGGATGTCAAGTCATCATCTGAACAGTGAAAACATTCACACTGCCAGACGTGAAAAGAAACAATCAAGCAACAGCCTGCTGTAGTTATTTCTTCTTTCTCGCAGTCATACACAAACCATCATCGCAGTGGGCGCTCTTTCCTGGAAATCTAAAGGAGAAACTGATTTTCAGACCAACATGAAAAGTAGAGAATAAAGTCATAATGCTGCGTGGAACTACAAAACACTGATTACATACACTGACTGTATGTTTCTGTGGGGGGCAGTGAGACCTTAAACCTGCTGGACGAATACAATGTAATTTTACTCAGTTATATGACTCTGAGTCAAACGCCTGCGCGCCTAGTCATATTATTACTGTGAAACACAGTAGCTCCTTTGTGTTTGTTTTCTAAGAGATAATAAGAGCTACTGTCTTTGTGAGGATATGTACAATGAGGTGTGCATCCCACAATTGTAACATGAGGTTAAACACAGGAGCTTGTGGTGGATTTTATATGTTCAGATTACATAGAGCCAGAGGCAGTCAAAATAGAGAAATGCATCAGCAAAGCAAGAAGTCACACTGAAAAGGAAAACTTTCACAGGGGAAAGAGCAGCTGAAAATAAAAATCATTAAAAGTAGTTTTGGAAAGCATTTGTTTGTTGACAGAGTTGTGCAAGATGAGTCAATACAGGGAAGTATAAACCTTAATTTAATGAAATCCCTTCAAAGAAACCACTAGAGGAAAATTTAAACTGGAGAGATGCTGAACTAATGATTGAAAAAACATTTCAGTGACAGAAGCATATACTTTGCAAAAAACATTTTCCTGTAGTTTCAGCATCATGACTTTTCACAACCATTTTAAGAGGGTGTTTCTTCCTCTATTAATGTGTGAAGTGTACAGCCTCATAACCTCCCACATGACTAAGTCATATGTGTAAAACTGTTGACATGTCACTTTGAACTGGATCTACGGCCAATTTTGTTTTGATGCATTTTTAACCATAAAGAAAGCAGCTTGCATTTGTTTTATTCTCAAGATATTCAATACAATCTTTGTCTACATTTGTAGGCTTTTGTGCTTTAGACGACTAAACTGAGCTGAATTTGGATCCTGTTCAGTATAAATAATTGTGCACTGCAGTATGAATCTTAATTTATTTTGACTTGGATACTGTCTTTCATATTCTGATGATGAAACAATAAGAAATTACTTCAAGGAAACATTTTAAGAAAAAGTGAGTGACTATTCTTTTTTTCCAGCTTGAAGGAAGCGATAACATTGCTCCTTTTTTGGAAACTGTTTAATTGGCTGTTTGTCTGCTTTCTGACATAGATTGTGTTGCTGTCTGGTTTCCTCTGGATCCTGTCTTACAAAGCTACTTCAGGCTATACATACATATTTACAGCATAGCCATTAGGAACCTGATCTTCATAACATGGATAATGATAAATGAACTTGAATTTACAGTTGATAATTGATAGTTGTTTAAAGAACACACACATTCCAAGTTTTGCTCTCCACTCTTCAAACTCTTCACATCTTTATTTCTGACACACTTTCCTGAGGCAATCACACACCATGGAGATGCAAAGATTGAGGCCTGAAGATTACAGAATCACTTTCTCCCTGTTAAAATTCTCTTTTATTCTGCTCTACCTCTGTGCTGGTTTGACTGGTTCTTACGGCAGTGAAAATCGATGGGAGGTTGATGTAATTGCACAGACTTTCTCTCTCTCTACATGTCACTATACCTCCTCCTGTAGCTGGTTCTCTTTCTCTCAGTGAAGCACCAAGGTTTTCATGTGTCTCCTGTGGCATGGGAAGGTAGCTGCATGAAATAGAACGCTTCCTCTTAAGAAAAAACTTGTAATGATCTTTGATAGTCAGGGAAGCCAAAGTGACAGAAAATTATGCTCCCAGCAGCAGATTCTCCAACTAAAGTTGAAGGAAAAAAATGCTGGCATTTTAGACCAAAAAACCCATGAACATGGTCAAATGTAGCTAGAAGTCAGAGTGGGTCATTTCGTATTCTGGCTATTCTGTGTAAAATAGCTGCTTTCCTATGTGATGCAAAACTTAATTCAACCGTCGTTTGACTTTGTGTGTAAGAAGATGGGAGCCCACAAGCAGAGAGCTGTTGTTTAATGACATCAGGGAAGTGCTTTGAATATATTCAACAAACACTTTAATTAAGATCTCTGAACATCTACACTCATCCTGGAAAAAGTGTAATGGCTTTTGGGACTGCAGCAGCATAAATTTTTTCAAACTTTGCACACAATATCACACACACAATAAAAACAGATATAAAAAAGTCAAATGCATCTGGAATAAACCTGTTGGGCTGATCAGAGCTCGTCTTATAAGAATGATAAATATTATATGCCTCTGTTTGGAGCTGTTGTATTAACAGCTGTTTTCTTGGAAAAGTTCTTCACATATATCTGACATCTGTTTTAACCGTTACGATGGTTAAACAAGTAACCATAAGTGTGTAACAAAGTATATAGTTGTACTTAAAAACTTTCACAATGTAATATTTTTATTTTAATCTTTTGCATGTTTGTGTGCTGCTTATCCCTGTGTGTGTAACAAGAATATTGTGCATGTGTAGTGCAGCTGCCTAGGCGCACATTACTAATATGCCCTTAAAATAACAGTAAAATGCTGCACTATTGACTCAATGGAGCAATGGCTTTCTGGTGCCTTAAAGAGGTCGTATTCTGCTTTTTGCCCTCTCCTTTATTGAGTTATATATCTTTTGTGCAAAGGGTTTGCAAAGTGAAAAAGCCCAAAGTGCACCCCAAAGGGAGTTCTCATCTCCCACAGAAAACTCTGCTCTGAACTGCCCAAAAACAGCCTGTTTATAGTCCAGCCTTTTCTTCCACTTTGCTGTGACGTCACAACGAAACACGTGTCACAATGCTCGTCTATTGGCTAATCAGATGCCCTCAAAAACACTGGTCACAAAAAACACACTGAGCTGCAGCGCACATACACAGTGACAAGATGTCCACCTGCTGCCTCCCCTCATCTCTACTCTCCTATTCCAAACACTAGCTACCCTCCAGGCAGTCAATGGACAGAAAGTTGTTACTGTGATGTAGAGACAGAGCTCAGTTAAAACTTGGATGGAAAGATACATTTGTTACAGATGAATAACTCACCACTCTGAAACTCTTGCTCCAGTCCATGTTGCTAAGCTGGTCGGCAACATAAACAGCTGAACTGAAGACGTGTTTACTGGCTTTTCAGGACCCACCCTACTCTGCTGGCTAGTAGTCCTTAACTAAGTACTGTGCATCTGCAGCTCCCAATAAAAAATCTTGTAGAAGTGAGATGCATCACTCCATAGCTAAAACGGAGTGTTCAACACAGTGTGAAAAGAGGAGCTGCAGCAATGTGCAGTATGACAAAATGAAACCATGTAAACATGTTCTGGTAGAACCCCTAAACAAAATGATAAACCTGAAAATGAGTATAATATGACCTCTTTAAAATAGCAACACGCCAACAATGCAGCTGAACACACCCCCCTGTAAGACCAGCACACCCATGGGCGCACAGGTGGGAGCAAGTGGATTTGCTATTTAAACAACTGGACTGGAAACTAGCAAAGACACTTACTTGACAGGTGCAAGATAGGGCCCAATGTGTTTGAAATATGTGTATGGCATTAGCTTACCTAAAGCTACAGCTGTGGGCAGGGACTAAGGGAGAGAAGTATGAAGGATATATGTGGAATACATGAACTGTGGTCTGGAACTGCAGACGTGAACTGAGGATAATGAGGGATGGTGCAACAGAGACAGGGAAGCAGAAAGAAGGAATTAAGAAGAGCTGAGATAAGCTTGGTTCCTGCGAGATCAGAGCTCCACTGTGCAAAAAGAAAATGTTATTCTGAAATCGTCACGACTGGTTTCTGTTCAGTGACACCTGGAGCATTTGTCATATTTGATATGAAACATAATGTTTTCTTTTTTAAAAGAGGAGAGAGAGAGCATCAGAATCAAACCTGTGTCAAAGTTTGGCAAAAAAAAAAAAGTTATTTCACCAGTGCTCTGGAAGTGACAAATGATTGTAGTGATAATTTTGTTTGAGGATTCTGAAGATCTCCTACAGCCAACACTAATGAATATTCCCTTTAGGTGTAATTAAGGAACAGTGCTGTGGCATCCATATTCTCTGCTTCCTTAGGGGAAGAAGCAGAGACATGCCCAAGGAAAACCCTGACCTGGAGCAGAAAATAATCCTCATAGCATTAACAGATAGGAATTTACTGTATAAAACTACTATTTTAAGTGTATAGATTTAGAGTTAGTGTTAATAAATTCTGTCAAACATTGACAATAGTTTGAGTTAGATTGAATAATATCTATGGGATCAGACTACATGCTATTCGAATTTTAAAGTTAGTGTTGACTTTTTATGTAGTTGTTTATTAACATGGAGTTTTTTGGTATTCCAGTCTGTTTTTTGAAATTTAGTGGGCACGTCTTGACCAACTCTAGATGTTAATAGGATCAAAATATCATAAGTTTAAAATGTTTGACTTTTCTCCATAAGATAAAGAAAATTAAGTGTCCCTATCCAACCTTTAATTAAAGTAGCAGCTTTACTGCCTCTGTATATTTGCTAATAGCTCAGTCTTTCCACTCACTAACGTGATGCTTATCTTGTGACTATAAATCAATGTCTCAATTCAGTCCATTGAGCCTCCATGGCTCAGTGAGCATGTGGCTTTTAGTGAACGGTTGTTGGACTAATGTAATCTGATGACCGCCAGTAAATGTTGAAATGTCCGGAATGGAAAGGTTGATTAACTTGCCAAATCTACCAATATTCAGAGACTGAAGTGTTGGATATTTAAATACTAGCAAGACACAATTATGGCTTAACTGTTGTGGTGTGTTGGACAGAGAGGACCCAAAAGCATCGCTCAGGATGAACAGCTTCTATTAAGGGAAAAAAGGAGTTGAGGGAGTGGAGGTGAGGGAGAGGCGGATGCCGGGGAAACGAGGAGACAAGGGAGCCAGGGGGCACTGGGGACCGAGGAGACACGGGAGAACTGACCGGGGGAAGGGTTGGTGCAGGAGTGCGGTGGCAGGCTGGCTGGCTAGGCACGGGGAAGAGCCCAGCTGACACAACAGAGGTGAGTGAACCTGGAAGAAAGACAGACAGTGCAGACAGGGTTAGACACAGGGAAAACATAGTACAGAGACGACACAGATTACTCAGGAGCTTGAGCAATGAAGTGGAACCAGGCTAGGAGCAACGATGATCAAGCCGCGATTGTGTGGAAAACCAGGGTTGATATACAGGCAGAGATGAGGTTGATTGCTGGCAGGTGTGGCAGGCAGGAGGTGGCTGACGAGGTGCAGGTGTGGATCGTCAGCTGGGCTCAGAGAAGAGAGAGAGGGAGAGCACACAGACAGGCAGGCCAAAACACAAAAGAAAAACAGAATCACAAGAAAAAAATGGAGAAATATACAGGACACTCACTGTCAGCCGGGCAGCCACCACAACATTAACAGTGAAAATTTATTTTGTCCTCTTAACATTTAGTTAACTATTATTTAGTTGTGTTTCAAGGATGAGTTTTAATTCCTTACTCCTAACCTAAATATTATAAGTTGGGTTTGTCATTGTTATCATTTTGAAGTCATCAGTCCAAAGCACAGTTGTGAATAGAAGAGATGAGTCTTAATGTGCTTCAGGTGCATCACATCATCTCCTGCCATTTGATGATAGAAACTCCTCCTTGTCCTCTCTTCATCCTCTCTCCTCTGCTCAAACCCTTTTATCCACACTCTGCTTTGAAATGCAAGCTAACCAAATCAATGTCGTTTTATATAGCACATTTTACAGATCAAAATGCAAGACACTTCAAAAATATACTCAGAGAGCAAAGAAGATTAAGGGGAATATGAAATCTCTTTCCACATAAATCACCTTGAGTCAGTGCTGGAGGCAGATGTGTCAGCTGCCTGGGAACGCCAAGCTGCTCGTCACGATGATCTACTCCACTGGGTTGAAGAAAGCTGCACTCAACTCCGGATTATCCACACCAACATGTCCTCCATTTAGTTATTGGTACATTTATGTATTACAAATAAATGTAATGATGTTTTGTAATTTATGAAAGAAAAAGAAATAAAACACACCAACACTAAGTGGTAGAATTGTCTTTATATATGCCTGTAGCATTGTTGTGAAAATCCTGACAAGAATGTAAATGTTGTCCTACAATCCAGACTACAGTTGTTAATATTGTCCATGTTAAAATCAGTTGTATCTCAAGAGAGGGGTGACCTCATAAGATTTTGAGAGACTGCTTGCTTTACTTGTCTCACAACCAACAGCCCCTAAAATGCTCCATTGTTTGTATGAATGTTGCAGCATTCCCCCACTGGGTGATACCATGTCTCATCCATATGTGAGAGCGTTCTCTGTGCTAAACATGTTTCACTCTTTAATACTGTATTTCCCCAATTTTATTAGTAATTTGATTCCATGGTTGTTCACTGTATCAAACAAATGACCAATCAATGCGTCACCATTAGTAAAATATGTCTGTCACATTCCGCCTGTCAGCTTGGCTTAGTTTAGCTTTCTGAGAGTTTTTTGTTATTTTATCAGTTCAGTATCTGCTATATTGTCTGTTGTGTTTTGGGTTTCAGTCCTGTCTGTTGTCCTGTGTCCAATCTGCTAGTGTTGTTGTGAGCTCGGCCTGATTTATTCTCCATTTGGTTATCATTGTGTTAATCTGTTTTGTTCAGTTATCTTAGTCTGTTGTTGAGGTTGTCTGAGTTTGTCTGTGTTGTTCTGTTATCTTGTCTCCCTTAGCCACTCTGTGTTATTAGTTCGGCCCCTGTTGGTTTTGTTGCTAACGCCTTGCGTTTAGACTTAGTTTATAGTTTGCTTGCTGCCTTGTGTGCTTCCTCTACCTAATGTTATTTATCTGGTTATGATCTGTCAGCTGGTGTTTAGTGGGGTTTGGTATTTTCCTTATTTCTGTTCTGTTCCACGTTTAGTGTTGTCCTGTTTCCTGGTTGGTCCTGTCTCTGTTCCCTACCCCGTTCTGTGTAACAGTTGATCCATGTTTTCTGTTTTGGGGTTTTGTTCCTGGTCTTGTGTTCTCTTTTTAGCCTTGTTTATTTCATTGTTCATTTGCATCTTCAGTTTTGCTCTTTTGTACCTGTCTGTCTTGTATCTTAGGTTTAGACCTGCATTTTAGTTCTGCGTCTTAATTAAAGTCTTTGTATTTACTCCTTGTTCTGTGTTTGCATTATTTCGGCTTTGTCTGCTCTGTGTTCTGTTTTATCCTTGCTTCAGTCTGTTTTCCCTGTTGATTGTAGTTTATTTGTGATCCGTCTGCTTGTGTCTGGATTAGTTTATTTATATTATTCTGATCTGTTACGTATTATTTTGATAATGACAGTCTTCAGTAACCTGTATCCTGTCTGTTACTCCAGAAACCCTCTGCCTGGCTGTCTCTCTGTTTTCCTCAGCCGTCACTCTGCCTGCCAGTCTCGTTAGTCCTGATCCCTGTCACCTGTGTTGCTCCCGCCCTGCTCGTTAGTCTCTGTGGCTATATGTTTGGTGTTTCTGTTTAGTCTCTGTCCGGTCATTGTAGATTGTCATGCTCTGTCTTGTGCCTGCTCGTTCCGTGTGGATTTGGATTTCCTTTGAATTACTTGTTTTGTTTGGACAATTGGTTATTTAGGATTCTTGAATTCTACCACTAATAAGTGTGTTCACCTTAAGTTTCTTTAATAAACCTCTGAACTGTACCTGCTCTGCTTTGACTCCTGCATTTGGGTCCTCAACCTTCACTACGCACCAAACCCTGACAATGTCATGCTGTTAGTGTTTCAAAAATACAGCTGATATTCTTACTGAAGAAGTTTAACATTCCTGGAAAACCTCTACTCAGACTCTCTTTATTGTCAATGTATCCATAGTATTCATTGTACTCATTATACTGCACACTTAAAAGGTCAATCTCTGCACTGAGGCACGTTACATTAATTCCTGGAGTTTCTGTGGAGGAGCAGCATCAGATCAAAGATTTGGTGTGACTGCTGCAGGTAGTAAGGCTCATAAGAACCAGTAAAACACTCTGGCAGTTCTGTAGCCGTAAACCTGTAAAGAAAGAAGAAGTCAGACTGGAGCAGTTCCACCTGCTGAGAGAAATGGCAGCGGGACCACCGCACTAGGCCAGCAGACTGTGGGATGTTATGTACAGAAATTCTGTTTTTTTGTCACAACTTTGTTTTTTTTACAATTACAGCTTCTTTATAATCTAAATACTAGTGATTACCTGCTGACTCTATGTTGGTTGCCTTTAATGCGCGGGAAGGGGCTGCCAATGTCACACCGGGCCAGGGACTACAGATAAAAACTAGTCTTTTGGCTAATTCTGGCACAGTAATGGTAAATAATATGCTATTTGCTATGCTATATTTGGTTGAGAAATCAACTATATATATATATCTCACAAAAGTGAGTGCACCCCTCACATTTATGTAAATATTTGATTTTATCTTTTTATGTTACGAAACAACAGAAATAATGACACTTTGCTACAATGTCAAGTAGTGAGTGTACAGCTTGTATAACAGTGTACATTTGTTTTCCCATCAAAATAACACATCACACAGCCATTAATGTCTAAAATTAGGCCCACAGTGTCAATATTTTGTGTGGCCACCATTATTTTCCAGCATGGCCTTAGCCCTCTTGGGCATGGAGTTCACCAGAACTTCACAGGTTGCCACTGGAGTCCTCTTCCACTCCTCCATGATGACATCATGGAGCTGGTGGATGTTAGAGACCTTGCGCTTTTCCACCTTCCGATTGAGGACGCCCCACTGATGTTTGATAGGGTTTAGGTCTGGCATTGTGACTTTGGTCATTAGGCTTTGCCTGTTAAAGACAATAGAACATAAACAGACTGACAGACAGAATTAATTGTCATCCTTCCTTTTTGTGCTGTCTCTCGCTTACTAACAGATTCATTAAGGTTGTCCAGTCTCTTGTTTGTATAGTTAGTGGTTTACTGAGGCGACAAACTCCTGGCCTGTTTTGTTGCATGTTGAGTCCATAGGAACCTGTGTGGGAGACGGACAGAGGGACAAAGACAGATAAAGAAAGAGAGACTGTCTAATGGGAGGGAGAGAAAAAGATTTTAATGCCACCCTCTAACAAGAGCCAGGTATACTGTGTCTCTCACCCTTTATCCCTCCAGCTCTTACCAAAGGTGTTTTAAAATGAACCTTGATAAGCAGTGGCACTTATTTATATGGTAATTCACCAAAGAAAGACATCACACATTAGACTACCCACAGTTGTGGAAATGAGATATTTTGTGTGTCATTGTGTGTGTATATCTGTGTATAGGTGGAATTGTTTGCTCCGCATTCACCTCGTGGTTATTTTTTGGGGTCAAAGGCAGGAAAAACTTTTAATATCTATGTAAGTATATTTCTAGTCTTTCCTGATTCTTTTCCCTGGTGTCAGACTTCTGCCATGATGGCAGATTTTGTCCACACACCTCTCCTCTGTGCCAGACCCTTGGCAAGATTCGAGATAATTCATTCTAGTAGCAATATATGAAGGACCATACCTGTTTTAAAACTTTTATATAGCGCCTTTCTAGATTTACGCTACATGTCAGCATTCACACACTGATGGCAGAGGCTACTATGCAAGGTGCAATATTGAACATGCTAGATGAGCAGACGTCCTTTTTGGGTTACAGAGCAGAAACTGATGCGTCACTTGGCAGGTCACGAGCAAGGAAGGAACACGCAGTTGAGACAAATCAGGTAGACAGGATACAAGCTGGATAATAACCACAGACAACTGACGCCGACAACTTTAAACTAAAACATGAAAGATATTGATAGAAGGACCAAACAGACAGAGCACTCAGAGGGAACCGTAAACAAACAGGAACAAACGAGAGAGACACCTGGACAGTCGTCCATGGACAAAGCAGACCGACATGCAGACCAAAACTAAAACCAAGCACGCAACAAACGCACGACACAGACCGTTTCAAAATAAAACCGGGAAACAGACTGAACAGACAGACACACATACCAGAATTGTGACAGTAAAATACTGCAGAGGTGCACTGCTTTTGATGCTCTCCTTATGCTGTCTCTACAGTCATGAGACTCAGATAGATTTAAACACAGCCTTTTAATGACTTGATCAAGGATGACCCCTGGCTGCACCTGACCTGCAGGTCTTTTCTGTAGTGGCTGTGTGGCTTGGTAGGCTGCTTATGTTTGCAGTGTGTGCTGTTACTCTGCTGGTCTGTTGTTTTATCATGTACTGCCTCATTGTTACGCATTGCAGTGTATATTATTGCACTGATGTATTATTATTTTATGTTTCTCTTATGACGGCTTCCTCATATCTTATAGACCAGATGTTTGATTAAAGTAAACAGTAATTGAGGGAAGTCTCTCTCTGTTTCCTGTTCTGACCACAGGCTCTTTAAACAAAGTCGGATAAGCAATGAAAGTTATTTATATGGTAATTCACCAAAGAAACACATCACACATTACCTGAATTTCAGTTGAAAGGAAATGACATTTGCTGTGTGTGTGTGTGTGTGTGTGTGTCTGTCTGTCTGTCTGTCTGTCTTTCTTCACTGTCTCAGCATCCACAAATGATCATGTATAAGTAGAGCAACAATTAGTTGATTAGCTGAATAGTTGACACTTAATTAACTAGAAAAAATGTGATAATGAATTAAGTCATAATTAATTCATTGTTTATCATAAAAGGCAAACAATCCCTAGTTCTGCTTCACAGCTGTGTGTCCTTGCTGTGTTCCTTTGGCTGCGGTTGAAAAGACAAACAAAATTTCTTTCCTAACCACTTTTCCTTGACAGGAAAACATCATGAGGTCAAGGAAAGATGTGAAGGAGAATTCATCGGGACTTAGGAAAGTTGACCGCATGGCTTTTTTCTAGGCCATGTAATTATGCAACGGCGGATGTTACTGACATGGCCTGCCGTGATGAAACTACAATGTTCCAATAATGGACTACAAAAAGCGCATCTTTGACACTGCGACCCGTGTTGTTTTAATGCAGGCCATCTAAAGGTGGACAACACGGTCGAATATTACTTCATAACCAAGATAGCAAAATAGGGTACCAGTCATCAAGTCACCACACCAAGTGTTCTTACATTGAAAATGCTTGCTCGCACTTACTCTGCCCACAATTGTATAAACATGAATCCCAATTATTGTATGTAAATAGCCTACAGTGTTTCCCAGGGAGTGTGGGGGGACAGGGCTATTTGCTAATAACATTTTTGAAGGTGGGTCTCCGACATTGACAGCAATGTGTTGGACAGATTTGTGCAGCAGCGTTCATGATTCTAAGCATTCAATTCACACACGGGTCCGTTGTGAATTTGTTTGCGAGAGAGAGAGACAGGGAGAGAGGGAGCGAGAGGAGGTGCTGAGCAAATAAATACACTGCGCAGCTCTGTAATCAAATACGATTTTACCAATTTTAAATATTCAAAGGAGAAAAAAATTTGAAAATTTATTTTTTCAATTAGTTGCTGTGTCTTTGTGTTGTAGGAGTGGGTATTTTGTCTGTCAGCAGCTGAATCACTGCAGTGAGTTGAGAGCAAACATTAGAGACAGGGAAAGATCTGAAACAAGGACTTAAGGTTCACTCCCTACAGATTGTTTGGTATCAGAGTCTGTTGTTTTAATGTCACATGTCGTGCAGTGTCAGGAGAGGATCCAATATATATGACCCACAAAGAGGTTAAGAGACACAGCAGACAGTAGTACAGGAAAGAGCACCATAATCCACTGCCACATGGCCAGAGGTTACTCAGCTGGCATGAAGATTTCCACTATTGAAGCAACCAACGGACATTAGCAGTCTCTAAATGATAAAGGACAAGGAGAAGCCTGTCACAACAGGAGAGGTCAGGATGGGACCAGTGGGGGAGCAAAGATCCATAATCTGCGCCACAGGTAAGATACAAGACTGACAAAGGAGATGGAGGTTTCAAAGGCACTGTGGAGCTGAGTCAGTCCCAGAGGAGAGAGGCTGGCTAGAAAAGGGAGAGAGGGACCAAATGTTCAGCTGATACAGTATGTTTTATTCAGCACTTTGCAGTGGTTTTACAGACCACCTTTTACTCTGCTGTGATCATTGTCATCCATTTCGCTACATACTCTGACAGCTCTCTGGCATTCTGCCTGGAAGTATGACATGCATACCAGACAGCAATTAGAGAAATACTGATCTTCTCAGTGGCATTGCCTCTGATCGAGGTCTGGTGTTTCAAAAGCTTTGTGGGAACAGTTTACTCTAAGTTTGTAAAGCTTTGTGACAGTGGACTTATGGGATTCTGTTGTATTAATGCACAAATAATGGGGGTCCATCATGAAAATATTTCATAAAATGTAAATTTCTCCTTATTTTGTTTTTCTCTAATGAGATCACGATGTGATTAACAGGCATGCAATACATGTTTTAAATGGCAGCAGAGAATGATTCAAAAAATCAGCCCTGAATCTCATCATAAAGTGTCACACTAACAGATAGCAGGTTTTGTCCATTAACTTTTTAGCTGCATGACACCTTTTGATCAGATCATTATCCTCTGGTAGGATCTAAATTAGAAGCTAAATTCCTACTGGACTGTCATCAGTATTATGGATAGCTAACAAAGAGGAAGATGAAAAATGTCGACACACAAAAAAACAAAACATCAGCAGGGTTCTGCTTCTTTGGCACATCAAGGTTTTTTTTCTCTGTTAATTTCGTCTGTCCGACTGAGAGACTCGGACAGCAACCTAGATTCATATCTACAGAAGCATTTTCCTCTTAAACAGGTTTTTATGTACACAAATGTAGTCCTCTCTAAGTACATCCCTCTTCATCTCTGGAAGTGTCTGAATCTACACATCAGCGTGGACTATGTTCCATTTAGTTTTATGCTAGGATTTATCTGTGTCAGTTAATATCACTCACTGATATTATTTGACATTCTTATCCCTAATTTATTTAGTATAGGGAAAATGTTGCAGAAGACAAGGTTATCTCATTATATTAGCCCCTAGAGCTTTAAATGACCTAAACTTGCAACTACCAGATGTGATGGATTCAGTTTTTAGCTTTTTTAAGCTTTTTTGGTGGACTGTCTTACAGATAACTTTTTATAGTCTACAGGACAGGGCCTGTCTGAGTTAGACTGTTTCTTTGGCAGCTGTAACTTGGGTTGCTGCGGTTGCAAGAGGTACCACTTGCCCTCTGGATGTCTTGGCTGCCTGGATTGTTAAAGAACTATGGCCAACATTAGGATTGTATGTTTGAGCTATCTTAAACTTTTTACTCCCCACTGGAGCTTTTCCAGCTTTCTGGTTAAACCCTTTTTGAAGAAACCAAATCTAGATATGAACTATTTGGCAAAGTACAGGCCTGTTTCTAATTTGGCCTTCTTATCAAAGTCTTTGAGAAAGTTGTCTCAAACCAGCTTTTTAAATATCTGTCTTCTAATAATCTTTTTGAGCCACTGCAGTCTGCTTTTCTGGTTAGCATCAAACTTCCTGCTTCTCAACTCAGCTGAGTTAATAAGGTCATTCGTTTGGCAATTTTACTCTACGCTTCTGTTATTTATTGCAAGGACAGAGTAACGAATCTTGGAGTCCTTTTTGATCTAAAGCTTTCATTTGACTTACATCTTTTATCTCAGAAGAATTGCAAAGATTAGATCAGTTTTATCTCTTAAAGATGCTGAGGCTCTTATCCAGATAAGTTTGCAAGATCTGCAGATGGTCCAGAATGCAGCAGCTCATATTCTGAAGGGATCATCTAAACACAAGGATATAACTCCTGTGCTGCTGATGCAGCTCACATTAAAAACATGTGCCCAAACAGCAGTCAGAATTTTACTGGAGGTGTGCCGAACCGTGCCGTTATCGAGATCAGGTCAACACACGGCAGCAATTCTCATCCTGAGCGAAACTGAAATAAATGTTGGGCTTGAGATAGTGATGAACAATATGGATTTTTTTTTCAACCAATCTGATTACTGATAATTGCCTATTTCTCATGGCCGATACTAATCCGAGAACGATCATTTCTTCACATTTCTGTAAGTTATAAACAAGTTTTAATGCTTCAGTGGAAGGGATCACGCCTGCTGCTATGGCTGTAACTGAGCTAATATGCTGCAGTCAAGAATAGTCAATGTTTCAGAAACCGCCCACTGTTATGCACTTGAGAGATGCAAGTAATATGCAAGCTTATAGATATTGCTATGGAGTCTAGCGGAACCTATAATGTAACATTATTTCTCGAGAGACAAGTCATGTAATTTATATTGGATTTAACTTAAAATCTTTTTTTTATTTAGTGACAGGCACCGAAACACGGTATTTAATGGGCCCAGCGCTGAAGACCGTACTGCAGCCTCTGCTGCTCTTAGTCTCTCTCGCTCTATCGCTCGCTCTCGCTCTCTCTCGAACTGCTTTATTTAATTTAATGAACTGTAAACTAAATAGTTTTTTTGTATTATCCTTGAAGCGTTGGCAATACTGTTCTTCTGATGTTCATGCCAATAAAGCAATCTGAGAATTGAAATTGACAGACAAAGGAGTTGATTTCCTTTTATCTGACCCCTGTTTCAGAAACATGATGTCTGCGCCGAAGATTAAGGGTTCCTGTTTTTTAGGGAACTTTAGACATTTCTTTTAATATATTAAACAGACTATTTGCGTGCGTTTTAATTGTATGGTCAACACATTAAGTTCAGGAGCAGTAATACACTACGATACTTTCAAAGCATTACTTAACCGTTCTTACTTTAGCGTCTGCTAAAGTTCGTTCTGGCCCTAATGGTGGTATCATTAAGGTGCAGGTGTTGGAGCAGATTGGAGCAGTTTCTTTATGGAGAGTGGCCCAGGCTTCCGTTGATCTGCAGGGGTTAGGAGTTCCTTTCGATGGAAAACAGAGCTCCTGTTACAGTTAAAGCAAGGGAGTAGTGATTACTTACTCGCTTAGGTTGTCAGAGAAGGCTCTCAACTTTTTGGAGAGATGCAGTGGTTTTCAGAAATCTGTCACATCACGTTGACTAAAACACAGACATAACACATTTGAATGAATTCCTTTGCAGAATTGATGAGGCTTCTTCACTACCTGACTTACTGTCTGTGTCAGAAACATGAAGTCACATGAAGCAGCATCATGCGGAGCTCCTGAATGTCTGAATATCATATTTCCTTATCAGTTTAACCTTTCTTACTGTAAATATGAGTTATTTGTAGCCACTAGCTCTGGTAGCTGTACGCAGGTCAGATATGCTGGTCTGACAGTGATCTGAGCCCAGTATGCTGCATAGCTTCCTGCAGAGAGCTGTGAGGTTATAATGCAGATTAACAGCGCTACTCCAGCCAGTATGCAGAATAAATAAAGAGGATGGAGGTAAAATGCAATATGCAGGGACAAGTGTAGGAAATAGCTTCATGATAAGAAAACCTCAGAGAAAATCTGAAAGAGACCATACCAGAGAGGGATGCACACATAGAGAAAGGTCACGTATCATTCTTCTTCAATCGAGGACGTTTTTTTCCAGTAGAAATTATTAAAGCTTGGTTTCTCTCATTTGTTGTTCCTAGTTACACACAATGACCATCTCACTGTGTTGGCCAGAGAGTGAGATATTAAAAATAACTGGTGTGTCTTGCAAAACCAGCCCCTATTCAGGGGATAAATTGAAGCATGTACATACTGTTCTGCTTCAGTGGCACACTGATTGAACAACTGTTTGACATTCAATAAGCCTGAATATGAAATGTTTCTTTGTCCTCATGTTACCTCAGAATGACACTGTTACCATTTTCCACCAAGACGAAACAATTTTTTAATACACTGCTCAAAATAAATAAGGAAATACTTCATCACAGTATAACATCAAGTTAAGACATTAAATACATGGTTAATGTTGTGAAACGGTTGCAGGTTGATTAGGTTTAGAAAAACATGGTGGTTTGGGTTAAAATCAGTACATTATGTAATTCACATGACTTCACACATGTGACGGAACGTCTCGGGTTACGTATGTAACCCTTGTTCCCCGAGAAGGGGAACGAGACACTGCGTCGGTGACGACACTATGGGAACGCCTCTGGGCGTGGCAGGGCTGAAATCATGAATGAAACTATTCCAATCCTATTGGCATTGCTAGAACTGTAGTGTGTGATGGCGTAACTGGAGGCGTATATAAGCACGCCGGCACACCTGACACATTAGCTCTTTGCTAGGAAGCAAGGCACTCCAGGCGGGGTGATGTGTGGCGGACCGGAGTTCGAGGGAACTCGAACAGCGCAGTAACCCGTAGGCACGACTAAGAGGAGAGCGCATGGGTGCCAGGTGCAGAAGGAAGGTCCAGACTGTAAAACCGGATGAAAGTGTGAGGAGTGGCCCATCAGCTGCCTCACACAAGTCCTGGAGCAAAGCCCCTGCGAGGAGGGCCCTAGAGGTCGCCATGCCCCGAGTAGAGTGTGCCCTTACGGCCATAGGTGAAGGCAAACCGCGCACCTGATAGGCCAGGGAAATAGTCTAAACAATCCAGTTGCTGATCGTGTGTTTGGAATTGGGGAGCCCAGCCTTGGGTGACCCGAAACACACCAGCAACTGGTCTGCTTTCCTCCACGGGGAGGACCTCAGAGTGTAAATACTCAGCGCTTTGACAGGGCAGAGCAGATGAAGTCTCCCGTCCTCTGCCGTCACATGAGTTGTGGGATGAAACGCCTGCAGCACCGTAGACCCTGCCAACCTGGACGGAACCTTAGGGAAATAGCCTGGACAGGGGTGCAGGATGGCTCTGACCCTCCCCGGGGCAAACTCCAGGCATCGAGGAGAAACCGAAAGTGCCTGGAGGAACTCCAGTACCATAGTCACCGGGCAGGTAAATGGGTCCACTGCCCGTTCTCTACACCAGGCGGGCCCTCCTGGAGCGATATTATGTCCGAGAACCATACTCGGGCCGGCCAACACGGGGCTACTAGCAGTGCGATGCCCTCGGGGATGTCGCACTGGGAGCCCCATGACCAAAGCCGCCGTGCCGCCTCAGTGACCGCCGGGCGTGATCCACGGGGAGAACCCATCCGGCCGTCTTCGGAAAAGACAGCCGCACAGGACCTCAGCACCCTCAGGGGCAGGGCCTCGCAATGGCCGCAAGCAGCCCCCTTGAGAGCTGCCTGGGCATGCGGCACCCCCAGACACACACGCATCAGTGTCCCCAGCCGTGATGTAGCGCGGGCATGGAAAAACACACTGCCTGAACTGCTCACCAGCCATCTTCTCCTACCAGACTTCCTTCCAGGTAAGAAAACTTCCTCTCGTGGTTGTACTTTTTTGTAGTCTCAAACATTAGAGGTCACATAACTCATGTGAAGGAAGTCAGTAACGCTATTTAATTCAAAATAATTCACCATTTACTTGGTTTCACATTGGACTCCTTAAGCGGTCTTTCTCGCTATTTAGAACACGACCTCATTTGCTACTGTTGTACAGCCACAAGTCGCTGCCACAATAAACCTAAATATGAGTCTTACTAACGTGCTGAACAAACAACCTATTTTTCTGGGGAAGACAGGATGCAACATGTGCATGGTTATCCTTCCTGACTGATTGCTCTCTAGTTTTGGGTTTTGCTAGTGTCATTGCGACTGAAAGCACCTGCAGCATATTCAGATTGCACAGGTAGACCAACTCCTCCATGATGGTACATCCATACGTGCTGTCGCAAGTAGATTTACTCTATCTTCCACTACAATCTCAAGAGCATGGAAGAGATACCAGGAGACCGCCCGTTACACAAGAAGAGGTCCTTAGAAGGTCCTCAACCCAGCAGCAGGACCAGTATCTGCTCCTTTGTGCAAGAAGGAACAAGAGGATCACTGCCAGAGCCATACAAAATGACCACCAGTGGGCTCGTGGTGACTTGTAGGATCTGTGCTCACAGCCCAGCAGCATGCAGCCCGACTCGCATTCACCAGAGAACACCAGAGTTGGCAGGTCCGTCATTGGCGCCCCTTTCTCATATTTGAGAGTAGGTCCACACTGAGCACATGTAATAGACGTGAAAGAATCTGGAGACGCCATGGTGATCGTTAACCTGCATGCAACATCATCCAGCATGACCGGTTTTGCGGTGGGTCAGTGATGGTCTGGGGAAGCATAACCTTGGAGGGTTACACAGATCTCCACGTGCCAATGGTACCTTGACTGTTGGTAGGCACGGGAATGAAATCCTCAGAGCCATTGTCAGACCTTTTGCTGGTCCAGTGGGCCCTGGGTTCCTACTGGTGCAGGACAATGCCCGGCCCCATGTTGCCAGAGTGTGCAGACAGTTCCTGGATGACAAACACATTGTTGCCATTGACTGGGCCTCAGACATGAATCTGATTGAGAACCACTGGGACATTATGTATCGGTGCATCCGACACCACCAAGTAGTGCCACAGACTGTCCAGGAGCCCACCTAATCCAGGTCTGGCAGGAGATCCCCCAGGACACCATCCGCCATCTCATCAGGAGCATGCCCAGACATTGTCGAGAGTGCATACAGGCACGTGGGTGCTACACACTACTGAATAACATCATGATCATGTTCAATGTCACTCAAGTTGGATCAGCCTATGATTAATATTTTTTTAACTTAGATTTTGAATCCAGGCCTCTATAGAAGGTAAAAGTCGTTACATGAACAGAAAAGTGAGGTTTTGTCTCTGTGATAATGCCATAGTTTTCTAAGCTCTAGGCTTCTACCTTTTAAATTGTATTTAGTTATTCACTTAATGAGTTTATTGTTCATTGTAAAGAAATAAATGAATGAAAGGAGGGGTGAAAGGAAAACATCATTACAAGCTGACAGTGACAGTAAGAGACCACAGCCTGTCAAATAATCAGAATCACAGACGTTTGTCTCTGCTGCCTGTGCCAGCTGAACTGATGCTGTTGTACTTGACTCATTTTCTCTTCTTTTGTAAAAAGCATTTTGTCAGCTGCATTCTTCTCTTCTTGGTTTATGGATTGCATTTATATGTTTTATTTTTGATGACAACTGTTACCCATAATGCTATGATCATATTCTGTGCACGTGAGTTCATCCTCCGCCTCACTGGATTTGGAGGATTGCTTCAACGACAGAAACCATTAAGGCTTTTTATTTTTCAAATTACAGAAAATCTACAACTCATCAAATATGCATCAAATGTAATATCAGCAGGGTTTTCACCCATTAAGCAGTGCACACAATTTCCTAAAATCATCCTACTCAATCACACATATCATGGTCAGAAGGATTTGCAGGTTGGCATGTTCTCAAACACACACCAGCATCCTCTTGTTTCCGTAGACTTCAGTACCCCTGAGTCAGTTTTGGAGCTGTCATGATAAAGATGACTCTCCTTTTAGAATAAATTTTGTGTGTGTGTGTGTGTGTGTGTGTACATGTTTATCCCCTAACATGAAAATTAGATTATTTGCCAGACAGTTACTTACAAGGCTTTCAAAGTTATTAAATTTGTCATGTGTTATCAGATAGTTTGACAAGAAAATGTAAGAGGATAATGTAAACCGTAGAATAAATATACTGTATAATACATATTAACATGTCATGTTGTGACCTACAGTTGTGGCAGTTAACTCAAATATAGATATTCTAACAGCAAGAATTTTGCAAAGAAATATATTATAATAATTTAAGAAATCACCACAGTTCACCATTAATAATACTGAAGCTGCATTGTCTTCTTCGTGATTGAGTTGGTCAGTCAGACGGTTTGTTCAGACTGTTTTGGCCTTTCATGTTTGTGCTGTTCCCAGCAGTAAAGGAGGTTTCTATAAAACTTAACTGGTTTTCTCTATTTTATCTCACCCCCTCTGTCATTTCACCACAGACACAACTTATTATCCCTCCAAAATGTGTACATCAAATACTTTTTACTTTTACCTTATGCATGTTTATGAAGTTAATTTCCTCCTTCATTTAGAACAGAGGCTGTGGTTACCTTGAGTTCATGCTGATTACAATAGATATAATCCTGGAAAAAGTTCAAGGCAGAGAAAAAATCCCCATATTTACCATGTTGTAGGCAGACTAATTTAACAAAGTACTGCTTAATATACTTCCAATTGTAGCTTGCAGTCACAAGAGACAGATTTGAAGTCCTCACAGAGCCATTTTGTCTACAATGTAGTTGTGTATGTTTTTATGTAGCTAAACTGAGGTTGTGAATCTGTGTCTAAGAACATCCACACTTTGTATGTGTTTACATGATGACTGTCAAGTGGCTCATCAGTGTATTACAGTGCAAACTGAAACACATTAGCATCATGTATTTAATGCTGCTATGTGTCAAGGGGCATAGCTACATATCCAAACAAACCAGTAAAATTGATTTTAAGATGGTTTTTCTTAAGATGTATTTACAACAAATGTTAACATTTTCAATTGTGTCAGCAAGTTTCTGTCATTTTAAAGAACACACCATTTTGTTTTGTGAGTGAATGTTTTTAAATCATGTCTGTTGACGTAATGTATCTTTAGAAATATACAGAGATTGAACTAATCTGCGGGTGGTTCTCAGTTCTCTTAATTGCATCCACGTTTCCCTCACTTGCGGAGAAGAAACGAAGAAATGTGTTCTTAGAGAAATGAGACTCAGAAGTGTCACGTGAAGCGACGTCAGTTTCTGATGACGGCGGCAACTGATCACAGCTGGATCAGTTGTCAGTCGGCTCTAACAGCTGGAGAGACTTTTAATGGAGTATGTATCTGCACACATGTGCACTGTGCTGATACTAATGAAGTCTCACAGTTGTCACTGCAGGGCAGCATGTTCTGTCTGTAGCTGTTACTTGTTTAACAAACACCTGCACATGAAGAACAACCTGTATTTATACTGAGCCCATTCTCAACCCAGGGCGTGAAATGGGCTACAGACGCTTTGTCAGGCTTTCTAAAATCGTAGTTGGCCTGTTTGAGATGAGAACATATGTCAGGGGAAACTGAAATGATGTTACTCACCTCTAAGCCTGCACTCAGTTTTAGGCTTTGTATTTATTTAATCTTCTGATATCCTTTAACATTACTCCATACATTTGCAGTTCACATTACTCGTCACCAAATGATCACTGCGTTCCATAATATCAACCCAACGTTTTTTTATTTTAGCGCATTAGCGCTTTCATTCATACATTTCATCAGCTGATTTTAGCTCCCAACTGCTTTCATCAGATGCATAGTTTTCATGAGACATTCTATGCCTTTGCTTGAGTCTTTAGTGCAGTTTAGTGACTTGTTTAGCCGTGTTTAGACAGACTCTCCGACTCTCTCTGACTTTAATTATCTCCATGATGAAAGTTATTGGGGGAATTAACAGGGCAGAGAAATCTGTTTTAATGAATGAAGAAAGTTGTGTTTGGTGCTTTTGTTGTTCAGACCTACAGTGAACACAGATTTTAGCCTTTTAATTAGTGAATTATAAAAAAATCGAAACAATTTTAATCTGTTATCTGTCTTCACTTGGTATTAAACTTTGGTGATGTTGTGATGTATCTATCAGTCCGGTCAGCTGCAGCGTTCCAATCAGTAACGGCTTTCCAGTAAAAGACTTCCGATAGGATGCACTCGTGTATCCTTGCTCATATCTCCTCAGAGATCATTCCTCACTCCTTGGTTCCTTGGAGCACAATAAGAGCTATGGGATGGTCTGCAAGATGGCAGGAAACGACAAATAAGGGAACTGAGAAGCACTCTGCTTGTCATTGTCAGAGTGAGAGGAAGAAAGCCTTCATCAGGCAGCATTGTAATGAAGTGTCTTTCAACACCACTGAGTCCATAATGAGCCCTCTCACCTGCATTACAATGCAACCGACTGTTGGTTCTGTTATAATCACAGAGCCTAAATACTGTTTTTACACAGAGGTATGGAATTACAAGGTCGGAATTACAATTTTTTTGTTTAATAAAAAAAAAACCTTCTATCCAAATGTATTTTATGTAGTTCAGTAGCCTACATTCCCCATTTTAAATGAAGGCCACATCCTCAAATGATGTGAACGGAGGGAGTATGTTTGTCCCTCCAGTGCCAAGTCCTTGGTCCTGTCCTAATAGAAAGATGATTTTTCCTTATTTAAAATGGAACCATCACTCATGTTTTACTTTTACTGCTTACCAACTGGTTTTACATGTACTAATGTAGTGATTATGCAGCAGGTTGTAGCATGGATAGGTCTGTGTTTCCAGTCTAGCATCAAGCAGACAAAGGAAAGTTAATGATGGCTGATAACACCATCAGCATTGTGTTGATGATGCAGACAGTGTAGCTCAGTTGTTTTAGACAGACAGACATTGTGACGGTGTGCTCAGTGAGTTGTTTGCTTCACCTTTGTGCTTCACCTGCTGCACACATACTCTAACAGATGTTTTACAGCAGAAAATAAGAGCAGCAATGTGCCTCCCACATTTGGACATTGGTGAATATGGTTACTGCAGTTGCTGTATCAATCCCATCAGCAGCTTTCTCTCTCTCTCTCTCTCACACACTCACACTCACACACACACACACACAGACACAGACACAGACACACACACAGACACTTGTGTACTCCCTTCATGGTTCAAACACTTGGGATCAGAGAGGTGCTTGACTGAGCCAGATGGAGGTAGGTGTCAGAAATATGGGTCAAGAGAAGGGCAGTCAATGAGCTAACAAGTCTGCAGAGACTCAACAGAAGAATCCAGAGAATAGCTAGGCATACAGGACATGTGAGCTGTGGAGCTCATTGGTGGATACATTTAATAACTGACTAAAGTAATGTGTCAAATGTCAGATTGTACTCAGGGGAAGTTGGTAGTTTGAATTGAAAGATCTACATTGATGTTGACAGACATGCTCTGTTAGTGATTTTGTATATTTTCTTTACACACACAGTACAGTATACCGGTTACCTCCACTATCATGTTATCCAGGGTTACTTAGAAACACTGGCACACATGAGGTTTCAAATGTAGCGTAATCAAGCAAAACTCCCTATGTTTTTTTTGTATGTTTCATATGACCTTGGAAGTCTGCTGTGTGTATGTCAATCACTCTTTACTTTAAACCATTTTCACTATTTCTGTTGTGTGTAATGGTTTTCTAGAACCAAAGTGCAAAACACGGACATGAAGCGGAAGTAAAAAGTAGTCCAATGTTTTTACTACTTGCAAGAATGTGCAAAGTCTTGCTTGGAGTCTTCTGAGAGGCCGGCGTGTAGTGAGGGCTGGGCAGGTGGCTGAACACACAGGAAAGCACTGAGGCGGACTGGCACGATTCTCTGAGGCGAGGACCTGGAGCACTTGGAAAAAACAGTCAGAAACAAGGATATCAGGATATCATCAAGAAGTAAAAAACAAATACAACAAAACACTAGGTTCTGGAGGAAGCACCACAAAAGAGAACTGACAAGCTGGCAAAGACGGACCAGGGTTTAAATGCAGAGAGCTTGATTGTTGGGATAAGCCTCGGATGTGCAGAGAAGAGCCAAAGCACTACGCCTGGATACACAGGGGAACAAAACAGAATCACCAAGGGGGGAGGGGGACACAGCAGAAACACTAGGGAAAAGGAGTGCAGCACCGCTGACCATAATAATTTTCACTTTCAGGGTGCAAATTAATTCAGTAGTACTTTATTTTCAGTGGAGTAAACATGTTTCTACTGAATCTTAATTTAAGTCAAAGGTGTTTCAATCATTCAACACTGCTGTTATTGGCACTGATGTTCTGGACGGGGTGGCAGTAAAATGAAACTGTCAAGCTGTTGTGTTAATGTAATATGAAATAATTAATATTTATGCTTATAATGGAAGAGAGCAGTGTGAATATCAATGAGGAGGCTGTGTAATTTCTAAATATTCACATCACAGCAGAAATAAATAGCATTGCTCTAAATGAATATTGAATACCTTTAATATTCTGCACGTGTGTTGGGGAGATGAACACTGTAGGAAATTGGGGTTACTGACATTCTCACTTAAGATGTTGATTGGCTAAATATAGTGTTTCTCTGCCACATTAGTCTTAGCCCGACAGAACCCTCCCCCACCCCATCTTGGAGCTCTGATAGATGTATGACCATGACAGTGAAGTTTGGAAGCTCCACAGCAGAAACCTTTTAACTTTATTAAACTGTCAAGATGTCACCATGCATTATGCAGCTCAGAGATTTAACATGCAGTCGGAGAATGAGAGGGAGCTTAGTGGAAGGCCAAGTCTCTCCTTTTTCTTTTGTCATTCTGTCTCTCTAGTTACTTCCTGTGCTGATTCTGTTGCTGTCCCTTTCTCATGTGGTCTCATGTGTCCATAGATATGATAAAAAACTTATAACATTATAAAACACAGATTGTCTTTTGATCATCCATTGAGCTGTAACAGGTGATAATTCAAACGTTTAATGTTAATTAAGTATCCTGATGTGTGAATTATAAATTTTTGAGATGGTGACACTTCCTGTGTGTGAATAGAGATAGTGGCACTTCAGAAGAGTCACGGGGTGGAGTTAGGTTACTGGTATCTCTTCACACTTCAAAGATTGGCTTGAGTTTGGTGTGTGTGTGTGTGTGTGTGAGTGAGAGAGAGAGAGAGAGAGAGAGAGAGTGAGTGAGTGTGTGAAAGGTTAAGAGATGACCTTTATTCACCAGTAAAATTTATCAAACAACAGAGTGCTGACTGTCCTCTGGGAGCCTCAGCCAGTGTGAACTGGATCTAAAATAAATTCCATTCCATCCAGCTGATGAACTATTACAGTTCATCAGCTGCACAATAGAATGATGCATAAACTCTGAGTGCTACAGGAAACTGATAATAACAGTTGTATAATAGTAACTATTGACCCCATGCTCAGCCTTCTCAGTGTGGTCAAACAGCCAAGATAAAACTTTAATGATCCTCCAGGGGAAAGCAATTTAAAAGGTCATGTGTCCCGAGTTTCAGAGCATCTACAGAGCAGCCACCTCCTGAGATAAGGCTGGATGCTGGCCTCCATGTGTGTATTTGTCTTCTCTCATTGCTCTTTTCTTTTTTGTTATTCAGGACAGACTATGAGCAGGTGAAACCTGACTGTCAGATCGGGAACAAAATAATTGGCCTCTGAATAACACGGCCACTTCTTGCTTCTATAGTGTATTGTTAGCTTCAGCTAGTTTACCCTGTTGCATGCTGGAATTCTTTGTACATAACGGTGTTACTGAAGGTATGCTTGTTTTTTGCAAAAATTATGTTTGATTCTTGTCAAACTTTCTTCCTCAGCTCTTGTTAGCCTACTGTGGTGTTCATATTCCTGCAGATTCAGAATTATAAAGTCCAGCAGTGATCAAAGTTGTTTGTGTCTGGAAACACAAGTCTTTATGTAAACCCAGATAGTAATCAGAAAAAAAGTTACTTGTTATGTTGCTGAAATGTGGATGAAGGGTATTGCTTCTCCAACAGCAACATTATTAGCTTCCCTGATGTTTACCTTATTCCTAGTTTCTGGACCAACGTTTGTTTTTTACTGTACATATTTGGTCTATATAATTTACAGATCCCCTCCAAAAGTATTGGAACAGTAAGGCAAATTCCTTTGTTTTTGTTGTTCACTGAAGACATTTGGGTTTAAGATCAAAAGACAAGTATGAGACAAGAGTTCAGAATTTCAGCTCTCATGTCCTGGTATTCACATCTAGATGTGTTAAACAACTCAGGACATACCACCCTTTGTTTGAACCCACCCATTTTTCAAGTGATTAAAAGTAATGGAACATGACAGATGTTTCTTGTTGCCCAGGTGTTGCCTTTTAGGTTGATTGTCCAAACATTAAATAGCTCTGCATGACTAGTCTAAGTTTTCATCCTTGCTTCAAACCTATAAAGACTGCATTTCCTGTTAAAGAGGATAAACCAATATGAAGACCAGAGAGCTGTCTATGGGAGAAAAGCAAGCCATTGTCAAGCTGAGAAAAGAAGGAAAAATCGACCAGAGCCATTGGACAAACATTGGGCACAGCAAGCAAAACAATTTAGAATGTCCTGAAAAAGAAAGAAACTACTGGTGTACTGAGCAACAGACGTCCAACAGGAAAACAACAGTAGTTGATGACAGAAATATGGTGAGAGCTGTGAAGAAAACCCCCAAAACATCAGTAAGTGACATCCGCAACGACCTCCACAGTGCAGGGTGAAGGTGTCACAATCCACTGTTGGAAGAAGACTCAGAGAGCAGAAATATAGAGGCCACACCACAAGATGCAAACCACTCATCAGCAGGAAGAATCAGAAGGCCAGATTGAAATTTGCAAAGAAGTACAGAGATGAGCTGCAAAAGTTCTGCAACACAATCTTCTGGACTGATGAGACCAAGATTAATGTCTACAAAGTGATGGAAAGGCCAAAGTGTGGAGAAAGAAAGGAACTGCTTATGATCCGAAGCATACAAGCTCATCTGTGAAGCATGGTGGAGGTGATGTCATGGCTTGGGCGTGCATGGCTGCTTCTGGAACAGGCTCATTAATATTTATTGATGATGGAACTGATGATGGTAGCAGCAGAATGAATTCAGAAGTGGACAGAAACATTTTGTCTGCCAATTTACAGAGAAATGCATTGAAACTAATCGGGAGGAAGTTTCTCATGCAGCAGGACAACGACCCAAAGCACACTGCCAACAAAACAAAGGACTTCATCAGGGACAAGTGGGAAAAGTGGAAGGTTTTAGACTGGCCAAGTCAGTCACCTGACATTAACCAATAGAGCATGCATTTCACCTCCTTAAGAGGAGACTGAAGGAAGAAACACCCCAAACAAACAAGAAGCTGCAGTAAAAGCCTGGAATAGCATCACAAATGAAGAATGCAACAGTTTGGTGATGTCGATGGGTCGCAGGCTTGAGGCAGTTACTGCAAGCAAGGGTTATGCCAGCAAATACTAAATGTTATTTACTTTAAGATTATTTGTTCCATTACTTTTGCTCACCTAAGAATGCTGTGGTCTAATACAAAGGGTGATATGTCCTAAGTTGTTTAACACATCTAGATTTGAATACCACGAAATGAGAGCTGAAATTCTGAAATCTTGTCTCATTCTCATCTTTTGATCTTAAAGCCAAAT
>NW_024041088.1:0-39916 GCF_014851395.1 Micropterus salmoides
TGCTTAAATTTGCAGGTGTATATTGATTTTTTAGGTCCTGCTCTGACATTTTACTCGTCTGCATGTGAAGAGAGCAGCTACGCACATGCCCCTTGAATCTGGTTGTGGGTCAGTGTATGACGATTTTCATAATAAAATTTGAGGGCCAATTGTCTAATTGTGAATTTATCGCTGAATTGGATTTATTGGTGGGGATGCAAGGCTAGCAGTGGGACTAACCATCTTCAAATATTGTGTGAATGCTTCAAATTGGAATAGCCACAGGTTTTCCTGTTCTTCCCATTTTGTTGACATTTTGTTGACATTGGATGACAATTAAGGAAAGACACCTCTGAGTTGCATTATGGGAAGTATAGGCAGCATGACCCAAACAAAGGACTAAAGTCATGGTATTGATTTAGACCATTATTTTTCCAATCTGTTTCTTATACATTCACCAGCAGTGTAATAGTAAGTTACTAGAGTACCCCTTTCCTCCTCATTGGCAAAGTAGGTACACTTACAGACTGATGTCTATAGATACTGAAGTCATGGTACATATTCTATAGAATTATACACACAGTATAGTGTACTTCTTTATGTTTTCTACAATAACTCTTTGGGAGGTTGTTACAAGATGAAACAACACAGTACATAGTGGATCTCCTCCTGCTCATTTTCACCTTTTTTGTAGTTTCTACTTTGTAGTTTCCTCTCTCTCCATCTTCATTCTCAACTTCTGTCTCCCTTTTGATCCCATATTTTATCCACTTTTTTCTTACTGTCTCTTCTCTTCATCCCTTTATCCTAATCTTTCTTATTACTCTACATTCCCCACATTTCATTTCCCACCATCTCCCTTTTCTATCTCCTCTTCCTTATTCTGTCCTTCATTCACTGCTGCTCTTCCACCCCAGGATTATTTATCAGTAGAAGAGCTGACAAAGCAGCTGTTGGTGTTATCGTGTTTTTTTTCAGCATTGACAAGAGAAACAGATAGAATCGATAGCCCCACAGGGCCATGTAGGAGTTTCATAGCTAGCTAGAGAATTAGCAAGCAGATGGATTTCAGAGACTGAATATTAGCTACTGTAACTCAGCACAGATCCGGACTCCCTTAACTCCACTTCATAAAACAGTAGAGGGCTGTTAGATTGTAATATTTATTAGTGTCTGCAAGATAAACAAGATAAACATGTAGCTATATCCCAAAATCTCCATGCTCTCATCGGTGAGGGAGAGAAATGCTTCGATCAGGAGAGGAGACAGATATGTCTTTTTCCCCATCAGATATTTTTTTTAAATAACACAAATGTTACTTTAGTAGATAACAAAATACACAAACAAACACTGAAAAGTCAAAAGTGATAACCTTAACGCTTGGTCAAATCAAGATAGGAAAGATTGAACGCCGTAGGACTTCTGGAATCAGCCTCCAGGTCTCTGGGCTCCAAGAAAACACAACAACAGTCTTTTATCCTGTTTGCCATTGCGTTGTTAAACACACACTTGTTAACCTGGGCTGTCCACTGCTGTTATGTGGATGTTATCTCGTTGGCCACTCTGTGTTGTTTATTGTGCCATTTATTGTCTTGTAGAATTTGTTTTATCAGAGCAGTTCTCCACAGCCAGCGTAAGAAACCCAATTTTACCCCAAGGAGACAATCTGATTACAGTTTTAATTCTCAAATGTAAATCTATCTTCACTATCTGGTGTGGAGAGCTTGTGACAGGCTTTGAGCTTTGAAGAAGGAGGTGCACTTGCTGTGAGCTACTCCAAGATTTATTTATCAAGCACTGCGACAAATATGTTTCAACCCACCATGCGGTCTTTACTGTGTGTTAGATAAAATAATATTCAAGATACACTGAGAAACCTTTTTTCCTCATCTCACTTTTTTTTCCTATCTTTTTAATCTGTTTAACACCCTATTTTCTTCTCCAGCACCCTGAAGAGACTAAACAACCAACCAAACAACCAAATATCTAAATAAATAAAAAAATAAAATAGTTAAGTGCTGTTGGTTTATTATTCCCATAATGTAAATTTCGTTTTTGTTTGAATTCTTAGCCAGTGGTAGAAATGTAAAACGGATTGTGCCAATGCGGCCAAATTGTGCCACCCAAATGTAAATGTTAAAAGTTGAAAAGTGAAGTTTGTTCATAAATTTGTCAAAATCCTTTAAACCCTCTCATGGATGAATTATTAAAGTCATTGTATTTTAAGATTCTTTATATTACTTATAATTGGGCTAAAATGATTGAAAATTAATTGAAAATTAATTGAAATCCATTTACATTTTTAAATTCTGTTATATTTTAAAATGATTAAACTGTCCACGTATATGGATACATGGTATATGGAATATTGTGTTTTTATGATATATTATGCCACGTATTTAAGCTCAATTATTGAAAACTAACAATAAAACACATATTTTAGGGGGGAAAAACAACACTCAGTGGTATTTATAGCTGTAGTTACATGAATACGGAAACCCAGTAACATATTTTTATTCTTATCAAACTTCATATTGAATCATCTGTTATAACATATCAACATCCAGCATGTAACAGATTGCATAGTTCTGGTTAAAAGTGATAGTTTTACAGTATGTGAGTACAGTACTTATCATATGAAAACCCACAAAGCAGTCAAAAGTTGCCATTTCATGCTGGAATATGCACTTTTGCATTGTTATTAATGTTCATATATTGTTAAATGTCTGTTTTATTATTATATTCATCAATTCAATTATCACATCTTTGAAAAAGTAGAATAGATGTATTAACAATCAGTTGTAGAGACTTAATGCAATCTCACTCCACTGTTGCATGGCATCCACATACATTGACAGTTGGTTTTAAATTTTACTCTAAATTTTATTTTATAAAACATAAACATGTTAATTATACTTTACTGTACGTACTAGGGATGGGACGTTCGATACTGACATGTCGACGCTGTGTCGAGATCCCAAAGCACAGATGTTTCGAAACACTGCTCTAAGGCGTGGTTCAAAACGTCAATTTCACCCCTGTTTCAACAGGTGGCACACCTGCCGCATCTATGCTTGATTCACAGTGTTTGGAACAAACCACACATCAGCCTCTAACTCTCAGAAGGCTTAAATTTGACAGATGCTTTTGTCCAAAGGACACACGATCCTTTGATTATTGTAGTATATCCGCACCTGTAGGCCTATGATGGCAAAATAATACTTATCGTTGCCAGCAACAAATGTTCTATGATGTGACCAAATTTTTCCAAGGCTGGGGATGTCAATTATGAAAAAAACAGACTCAGCCCCAAAACAGCTGAATATTTCTGAATAAAATTCTTGACATATGACAAATGTGAGACATTGTTCCAATTTTCTTTTATCATTCTTGAAACAACTTCAACTTTACTCAGTTACGGATTTTTAATCCATTACACCTCATCACTGCCAGCACTCAGTATTATTTATTATTACACTAGGGCCTATATCTTTCCTGCTAATTATCATTACACCTCTGTTAATAAGCTACTGTATCATATTGTAGATATCCACATTTACTGTCATTTAATTATATTTTTGTATAGTTTATTATATTCTCTACTCAGTAACTTCAACTAGCTATTATTTCCATTCCTTCTATCTGTAACAAAGACTTCACCCTCGGAGATCATGAAAGTAGGCCTATTCTGATTCTGAAAATGAATAGGTTGTCTCTATGGGGTAGTGGTTCAGACACATGCCTAGATGTGAGAGACCTGGGTTTGATTCCCTCTGTGATACATGTGTCCCTGAGCAAGACACTTAACCCCTAGTTGCTCCAGGAAGATGACTTCTGACATAGCAAAAGCCTCAGCTAAACGAGTGATTACTTATGAAACAACACACAGATGTATTTTATTTAAACACACTTTTATTGCAATCCCCATCTGCTGTCTCTGACAATCTTAAAGCATTTGTTTGTTGTATGGTGATTTCTCCGAAATCGTGTTGGTCATGTATTGATAAGACGTTTAGAATTGTAAACGTGGGTGAGTCATTGTTTCAGTGAAACCCCTACCAAGATGTGTCTATATCAAAAGTGACCAGTAGGTGTTACCGTGGAGACAAGTGTCGAAGTGTTCGAAGCCTCGACACAATTCCGGCACAATTGCTTAAAATGTTTCAGTGTTTCACAAAGCCTCGCTTTGCCCATCACTAGTACGTACTACTATTTTTTTTCCTCGATTGACCCCCTTGAATAAAAGATCACAGATATACCTGATGCATTTAGCACATGGCCATCACAATCAGCCATCTTGGATTGATGGGGTCAGCAAGCAATGAATATGTGGAATACAAGATAGTAAGCATTGTTACAATGTTGCTATCAATCAACTGACACTGTCCTCAAATGCCTTGCAGAACATAACCATGATATATTAATCCAAAATAGAGTTAAAATAACTGTCCACAAATGTGGACGCCATGCATGAAAGGATGGGCTAGGCATGATATAGAGCGAACAACGACAGAGTAAGTAATATAATTATCTGTAATTAAAGTTTTGGGTTAGCAAACTGTTGCTACAGTCGCTGCTGCAAAGCTAACACACAGAGGAGGAGATGGTCCCAGAGCGAGCACAGAAAGTAAGGAAAGTAAGCTGAATGTCTGTGGTCATTTAACATTACCTGACACACTAATCATGGATGGAACAGCTGGAATATTGTTGTGTGGCGGGGTTCATACATAAAATATTAAATGTGAGAGGACACAATTTTCTGCCATAACAGCGGGCCACTGTGTTTGTTTCCCATTTACAGAGCTGCTGTGTACAAACACTGGATTTCTTTTCAGCGCGCTAACAGAACGGACTGCTAGCGGATAATGAGGAGATATTTGCTGAATTTGACAAAAAGATGTCTATTGGATTAGAATACCTTACCCCATCTTCAAACAAAAATTAATGAAAGACAGTCCAGGTGTTTCTACTGTAATGAACAAAGTGATAAAGTGCAAAGTTAAAAAAGGAGGCAAAGTTTTTATCAAACTAAATGCAGCAACAAAGAGAAATCCTGCCTTCTGTAACGTGTTATTCTATCTAGCGAGCTAGCCTGGCATTGAAAATTAACTGAGAGGTTCCACACAAATTTTGTCTTGCCAAGGGTTGCCACCGAAACATGTGGTGTGCTTGATACGTTTTCAAGCAGAAAAAAGCCAGGTCAACTTTCTCAAATTACAGCTGGGCAGTACACTATAATGTGTTTCTGAAAACATTTGAGATATCTATCAGAGCAAATGAAACATGAGCTGAGCAGATTTGTCTGATTTGTGTGACAGCACGCCAAACGCATAGTTTAAGTTTTCTCTTTCTGCGTCCTCCACGCAGCCACAGAAGCAAATGCACCTGTGCATCAGGCGACCTTCAACCTGCTACAACTTCTGCTGTGAACTTTATTATTCCTCATTACCTCATCACTATGAATTTAGATCTCTTCCCTCTGCAGAATGAGTAAGAAGGTCTTCGGGGAAGCAGATTCACCTTAAAACATTTTAACACTGTTGTTTATTGGTGGTATTTTCATATGCCTGTGGATATGAAAGCAAGACTGTCTGACATTTTGTCTCCAGTGAAGCTGCGATTGATTTTTATAGCAGGGCATATTTCTGTTTCCAACAACAGCAGCTGTAAATGTCAGGTTTTGGTGTCAGTCCCTTACAGTCAAATAAGACCTGCTTCTTTCTAGACTGACCATTTTGCACCAACGTCCAACAATAACACAGGGAGAAATTTATCATACATGAGGCACAGATACTATTATCACAAAGATTATTTTATGGCATTTTGCTTTTCTTTTTTTTTACATAGTTGACAGTAAGGAGCAAAGGGATATGGAATAATAGAGGAGGGATGATATATGACAAAGATCAAACCCAGATGGAAACCTGTCTAAATTATTTTATCAAATAGTCATATGAAGACTTGACAGAGTTATATCACTACTCACTCTATTTACCATCTTTCATTATGTACAGTTTATGGAAGATGGTCAGAATCAGCCAAAGCAAACATGCAACCACAAAACAATGTCTAAAAACACGTTTGATGGATAGGAACAGATTGTAATTCTTAAGGGAATTAACTAATGACAGAAATTTGGGATATCAATTTATATTTGTATTCCTAGATATATTACATACTGCAACTGATTTACATTAAACAAATGACACAACAATAATACGAAGTATATATAATAAGAAAAAAATAAAAACTTTCAAACTGGACTTGGCAAGCATAAGAAGAAGATATAACTAGTCAAATGCGTGCTAATAAAATATACAAAAGCATGTTCCTGTTAAGTGTGTTGTAAGAGCTTATTTTGAAATTGCATTGATGCTGGCTGTCAAACTCCATATTTCAACATTATAGAGGCCAGACAAAGGCAAAGAGGAAGGGAATGACAGCAAGACAATGGTGGTTGCTTTACAAACAACAGCTTTATTTATGTTATATGCTTCAGAGAGTGTAGAGAAAATTAGACTGAGGAACAAAAGGGATGAAAACAAAAATAAGCAAACTAAAGAGAACTGAAATGAGTCAACCAAGAAGAGACAGGCTGGATGAAACAAGAAACACACAATTCAGACAGAGTGACAATGTGGGGGATAAGACAGGGAGAGAAAGGGACTATAGTGTAACCCAGAGAACTGGACTGGACATTTGTGATTAGTACAGGGCAGAGAGCAGCAGGCTCAGCAGACTTTGTGCAATATTCATGTGCAGCTGCTGAATCCTACATTCATTTTTAGCTTTTCTGAACTCGCCCATATTGTTGCAGTATCTTTAATTAAAGCCACAAATTTGTTCACATTAGCCCGATTCTGTCCACCTTCATCCATTTCATAATTCAAAATAGCTCTAACTTCAAGATCCTGTCCTAACATAGCGTATACTGTAATTCAATACTCAACCTCTCCCTATCATGTTTTTAAAAACATTTTTTATCATCTGTTATGTGCCCTATCATGGACAATACTGGGAGTGTTGCTATCTCCAAAATACATGTATTTGCAAACAATTTGCAAAAAACTTGTAATTGTTATATTCAATGACAACGCATCATTTACTTGACATAAAGAGAAAAGCATTACAGGCCCCACATATCTACAAAGGGTCACGGATAGCACAATAAAGTCTGTGGTGTGGACAAAAAAAAAAGTATTTTCCTAAAAGCCAAAGCAGCCACAGAAACAACACAGTCACAACAGGGAACTAATGCATGAGAACTGCAAGGAGATGAAGAAGGAGAGACAGCACCTAGAAGATAGAGAGATGCGACCAACGACCAGTTCATCATAGTTTATAATAATGCAGGGCAGCGAGGATACAGACATTTCATACAGCATATATAAGAGGGATCTTGTCTGTTTGTCGCAGTTAAGTTTATACGCTTCCCTGATAAACCACAGAACTGTAGAGTAACATTAGGCTACATGATTAAAGAAAGTTTTTATATCAAAGTGTGACTTCGGTCCATACTCACACGCACCCTCTTTCTTTCTCCCTGCTGCAAGTCTGCTTTGTGAACTGCCAAATGGTGCATCGCTTTAAATGTTGCAGCCCCGGGGAATTGTGGGATGGCATTATCTCCTTTCCCTTCATAAAGGATGTTCCAGTGTATCCTATGCTAAAGGAGATAAGAAACAAAGCAATAAAGCACTTTTTCTTGGCTGCCACTTAAATACTTCCAGGTCATTCCACTCAGTTAAGAACCTAAGCAAAAAAGACTATTCAACTGCAACCCAAAACTTATTTATGTAAAGACATTAACATTAATGAGTATAGGTGCCTAGGTGACATCATACCACCATCATATTTATACAATATACACAACATGTATCACTCAAAAATAAATAAATAAATAAATAAAATTACAATTGATTGACCCTTTGCTAAGCCACGCCCCAAATACGCAGCTGGCCAATCACAGCGTAGTATAGGACTTGCTCTAACTGAGGTCCAACAATTTCATGGCTGCGCTCCATTGACTTGTGCAAAATCCGTTGTTTTCTAGCTTTTTTTGCTGTATTTTTATAAGATATGGTCAAATCCTGTTGCTGGGGCACCTGTAATAGTTACAGTCGCTAGCCAGAGAGGTACGATTTATTCACTTTACAAAACCTAAAACAAATCCAGGAAAATGTTGGCTGTCTGTTGTTTTTAATGTAATGTCAGTTAGCTAACATTAGCTAACTTACTACTGAATTTAACATTATATAACCCCACTGTTCTGCTTTTTAATGATTGTAAGAGTGAATAGAGACCTACCCAGCTGTGCTGGAGCAGTGTTGATCATTTATATCGTTGTTCTCTTTCTCAATAGTCAATAATAATACGGTGTTTCACTAGTTTTACTCTGTGATCGGTAGGCTTTAGCTTCTGTCTTTATTTTTTTCACGTCAGTTTGACAGCCTGAATACAACCTTCAAATGCACAATGCAACTGCAAAACTGTCTGCTTCTTTCTGAGATCACCCTTTGCAAAAATTAGACAATATTTCTCCAGGGAGTGCAGTAATAGACTGTGGCAACGCCGTGATAAAAGTCCGACAGGTCTTAGCGAAGGTCAATTACATGCAAATTTACTAAGAGGATAAGCTCACACTTCCAAGCTTTCATGGCTCTAATCTTGGAACCCATCGGCTATCATCTGATGTCGATTTAGCCTCTGGGGGCAACAGCCAGTGTTTCGGGGTTCCTCTTAGGTAATGCAATCTCTCAACCCATTAGCTATCATATGACAATGATTTTAACGCAGTTACACTTTTAAAAAAGCTATTAGAAAACAAATCTTTCAGGGTTCAGTTAGTGCTTAGTCAGTGTGTTGACAAGTGATGGCCACTCAGTCTATACTGAATGTAAGCTAGGACAGAACCACATAGCCAGAGACAGAGAGAGACAAAGTACAAGTACCACAAAGTAAAAACCTCCAAACACCTCAAAGTTACGGTGTTTAAGTTTAGCACTTTTGGTTACTGGTGGTTATTGCAAATGTGTTTTAATGATCAGTTACAGGTCCCAGAGTACTGTCAAGTCCAGACTGCATAAATGGTTCCTGTGAGTCTCTCGTGCAAAGGTACATAAGTAGATCCTGAGATGTTGGGCTTTTTGAAGTGTTGTTGATTCAGTTTTATGTAAGATGACAGTGTACTAATGGCGGTGGTAGTTTTTTCCGTAGTATAAAAATACTATGCTATAGCATGGTTTGTTTGAATGGCATTATCTCAACTACCCAAAGTGGGATATCATAACATATACATTTTTTTATAGTTTTGTTCCTGTAATAATATTAAGTTATTAAAAGGATATTCACAAATACCTTACTGTATGATTGGCCAGCACGTTGCCCAAGAACTACATCTATATCCTATGCAGTTAGCTAGCTAATCAACAGACCAAATTTCAAGAATTCATTTAAAGCTTTAGAATGGCTATGCTTTGTTTTGTGTTTTAAGTAGAAGTCTCCTGTTAAAAGAGGTGGCCATAAAATGCCTCACACATGCAGCCATGAACAATTTATGGTTGTTTTTCAGGGTCACAAGCTCTGATTTCGTTTTGCCCATCCATTCAGTCCCGCAAGGTGAGAACCAGCCGAGAAGAGCACCAGCCGCCAGTCTCTGGCAGCAGCAGGTAACCGGTCACACAGCAGCTGATAGTTAATGAGACAGCTAGCCAACTGCCAGTTAGCAGCCACCTGGCCAGCCAGCAGCTGGTGACCAGCCCCTGAACCAGCCAGACACCATTAGGCAGCTACCAATCTGTCACCCAGGGAGCCAACAGGGAGCCAGCAATACTACAGAAGGTTCACAAGGACAACCTGACTAAGACTGAGATGGGAAAAAATAAGTCACTACAGCAGTCAGGTGCCCAGATTCAGTTGAAAGCCAAGGACAGGGAAAAGGGTTTACATGATCTTCATCCTGACCTCTGATATGTTGAAGGAGCGGGGCAACATGCACAAATAAAGAATGTTGCCACTTAAAGAGACGCCATTTTTTTCTTGTAGATATGTTTGGAAGGACTGTTTAGAATTATGTGATACAGATGTGAAGCTTCATGTTTCTACTGCAGATAAAGTATGACTTTTAAACAAGAAAAATATATTGTATGTTTTGTTTGGCATAGAAGTATATTTTCCCAAACAAAATCAAATAAAAAAAAATACTGTCAGTCAGAATCATAGAGACAGAGACAAATAACAGCTGGCAGTCTTAATAGGTAGCAAAAATATTTATTCAAATTATTCTGTTGGTTTCACAAAGAAATGCTTAATTTTACATTTTGTTTTTGATGTTGCTGTCTCTGTGGCACCTCACACTATTAACTTTCTTGACAGGCTAATTTGATAGATGAACTTGTGACTTTTTTCAGTGTGAAAAACCAACTAATTAAGAAAACAAACAGGGCTTAATACATTCCCCTCAGCAGGCTATGTTTGAAAAAAAATATTTTAACAGGGGCCATATTTGTAATGGATCCATTAGTGTGCCACAAAAAATCATTCAATGACAAAAATTGTCTAAGCATGGTAATTGAATTTACCCTCCATTTAAGTAGATCGTAGATGTGAGAATATAATTCATTAAGGATTCAGAGCAATTCATGGAATGCGCTTTGATATGTGCATTTATCTAGCATTTCCTTGTCTACCTTTAATGCATTATGTGCGTTGTAAACTGTCAACGTCAATACACATGCATTCTGTACAAACACAGACAAAGAACAAGGGTGGAGGAGGATACCGTTGCTGGTGTTGATTTGTGTGTGTTTATATACTTGTCGCTGTTTGCTCTATAAACAGATTTGCTTTGGTCTTTGTTTAAATTATGTAGCCGTGTTTATTTTTTCTTGTTTTATCTTTTTACTTACACAACAAATTATTGTGATTTGATTTTCTGGGGATTCTATTGTCCATTTGTTTTGACTATAATTCCCCTATCATAAGAAGCAAGTGCTGTGAAATGGCTCTAGGAATGGCAATGTCTGTCAGTCATTTGGTCCACCACTTTGGTCTACATTGAAATAGCTCAACAACTATTTGATGGATTGCATTTCTGTGCATACCTTCATGTTCCCCAGGGGATGAAGCCTACTGGCTTCAGTGATCCCCTGACTTTTCCTGTAGTGCCACCAGGTTTACATTTTATAAGTGAAATGTCTCAACAACTATTGGATGGATTGCATGTGACACAGATAACCACTGTGCTCAGAAGATGATTCCTAATGGATTTGGTGATGCTCTGACTCTTCATCACAATCAGCAGGTCAAACTTTCAATTTTTGTGACCAAATACCTTCTAAATGACTGAATTTACCATTAACCTCAGCTATACTTGTTAATTATTAAATGTTAGCATGCTAACATCCTAAACTAAGATGGTAATAGTGGTCAACATGGCTGAAAACACTGATGGTCTTTAACAGAAATGAGAAACAGTACCATATTGCACATATTATAAAACGTTTATGGCCAAATAATATACTATTTCTTAGATCTCTTTTTTCAGCTCTTTCAGTGACTGAAACATACAGTACACTTTGGATTTGTGGGGACAAAAAATACAGATGAATTTTGTTTCAATTGATGGGTTATTTATCAGTGAAAACCGGTGAAAAATGAAAACAATTACCTTCAGTCATGTTTTATTGAGAAAAGTCTCAATCTAATCTAAAGTCACATTATCACATTACTGTGAACTGTATAAAACACAGCCAGCCCGTATTCTTTGATTGCTTCAGATAGCTGAACCACAGTGTTGGCAGTTACATCTTTTCCCCATGCTGGTGGCACAAAGCAGTCTAATCATCAGTTCCCATCTGCTTCTGTTGTATTGGGCAGGTACGATAACAAGACGGGTTCGCAGTGGAAGATGTCCACACATCTGAGACACTCACCCCAATCTTGGTGGTAATTTTCTGTCACTGTAATACTGATACATGACAAAGAGCAGAGTAAGATGGGGAAATATAGCCCGTCCACAGCACCAAAGTCACTCTCTAAATCTCTCCTCATGTACCGCATCGAAGGTTCTGATTTTTCTCTTTGACAATAAAATTCAATCACAAACCAGCCATCTGCTGACATTGCTGATGAAGTGGGCACTTGTCAAAAAGACACAAACAAGAGGAAATCACTTTATGAAGGATTCAAGAAATAACCGAATACTGTAGTTTTATTGCTGCATCTTTAATGCAGAAAGTTCATGTCGATTTGGCTTCTCTTGCTTCAAAATGTGTTTAGTGCGGACCCTTTGGTTTGCATTATAGCACTAGTGTTTTAGACTTTAGGAATCACATCAAGTACATTACAGCATCCCTCAGATTTTTAACTGATGACAGCTGAGCATGATTGCCTGTACTTGTTGTGGCTTGCTGGTACTACTACAACGAGAAAACCACAAATCCCCATTTTCAGGTACCACCATAATTTTGTTTTTCAACCTTCACCATAGGAGATTTTGTGAATCAACAGCTGTTACTTCTTTTGCTGTTTCAGCCGTTGGCAGACTTAATGCAATAGTAGAACTTAATCAGCGTGTTAACTAACAAATTTCTTCCCTCCTTTTTTGACTAATTTTATTATCTGCCAGTTTTTTTGACAGAACTACTGATTTTTCATGTCAGTCATGTTCCATGACAAATGTTTCTTCATTCCTTCAAGCCAATGTCATTCCTTACCTGTCACACCTGTTTTTACTCAAAGTGAAACTCCATATGACTCTTTCAAGTATCAAACCCTTGCCAAAAAGAGTATGCACTTTTATCCTTCACAGAGGGAGGCAAGCTGAAATTTATTTCAGTTCTAATAGATTCCATCAATGACCAGTTTACATGGTAACATTTGCAAATGTCAGATTTATAATGAGTCCTGTTAAGCAGTGAAGAGTTGTTTATCTCATGCTTGTGTAGCATGGCTAAATTAGTTATGAATTTTAATAAATTTATGAGAATTAATACCCAATTATGAATTTTAATATTCATAAAATCAAAAATTATTCCTCGTTTCAGGGCACCACCGGAGTTGTTATAATCCTAGAGTCTCCGGACCTCTAGGTTGCTTTTAATAATTATACAATTATTACCAGTGATCAGTTAGTTTAATAAGTGCTATATAATAATTAAATCAATCAGTCAGTCTCATATCTAAAGGGTCAATTCTCTTGGCAGGGATGTAGAAATAGGCAACACACACAGTTCTTGATTATATTACAGTGAATTTATTCTCTAACTAATGCGATATAAAAGGGTGGTTAAATACAGGGAAAATAAACAATGGCTGCACAATGAGAATGGAGGTTCAATTGTGGGAAGCATTTGACTCATACGGCAGAGGAGAACTAATGAAAGTAAGATATGAGTTTAGGAGTTAAACGGTGAAGTTGGCTCGACGAAAAAGCTTAAAAATCCCTTTTGTCAGTTTAACAGTCAGGCGCCAGTTTCATGATCAATTGCCCAGGCATAGCACTTAAAGAAAGCTACTTTTCCACCCCCCCCTCATTGTGCGATCTCCATAGTCTGTTGTATAATTTGATACACTTACAATTTCTGTATTTTGTATATTGTATCAAAATAGATTCTATCTGTCTTTCCATAAACAAAAAAAGCATGTTCCAATCATCCTGTTAAGCCTGTTAGTTAGTGGTTTGTGCATGTCCTGTGCTTCCATTGCTTAGATTTGGCTGCTATGTTTTGTTAATGAAGTTGACTGCATTCAGAATTTAGACCAACAAACAAACAGCCAATGAGTGAGCAAGGATAGGATAGGAGCGGCTATTTTTGAGTTTGTATTTCTCTTAACCTGCGTGTTTTTGGACTGTAGGAGGGAAACGTAACACCTGAAAGTATCCTACTTTAACACAGGAGAAAAAATCAAACAACAGAGAAAAGGCCATATCAGGCTGGGTCGAGTTCAAACCCAGGACCTTTCTTGCTGTGAGGTGCTAGCCACACAAGCTGGTGCTAGATCAATAGTAAAGACTTAAAAATCAAAGGCATTGTTGATCACAGCCTTTTCTCAATATCATCCTCAGTACCATGCAAAATTGTTTTATTTATTTATATAATTTGACAATTTTTGCATATAACGTTTGCTTTTGTGAGTAGCATAAAGGAAACTACAAACTTCATCTCATTATACAACCCTGTTGTAAAATAACAAATAACCTTGTACCTTGTATATTGTGTACCCATTGTAACAGTTGGATGTTGGCCTTCAAACTGTCTATTAAAGCCCTCAGCACTGTTCTATATTCTATATTACCACTGCAGCACAGGTCAGACAAGTCAGCTGTGCAAGGAAGTAAGCTGTTGTTTTGTAATAACCATGTACAGGATAAAGCAGATGCTCTGTGATGCCCCTCCTCATGACACACCGCCTTAGGGTTGCTAGAGACACTAACTCAAGTTGAAACAACAAGTTATGCAATAACAAAAGGTTTTCACATACAGTCTCGGACCAACACTATCTACTTTTGCATTAGATTGGAATATTTATCCACATGACAGAAGTAGCTGTCCCCCTCTCTGGTATATATTCCAGACATTAAGCTGACAGCCCTGAACCATTAACTCTCCACAGCAGCTGTTAGAGCCGAAATGCTATCACCTTGCTGTCCAGGTTAATAAACCACTAACTGTTGTAATCCCCAATCTCTGCCAGAATGCTGAGGTACATTGGGTAGAGAGTTATGAGGCACGGAGGAAGCTACAAATTCAGACAGTCAATTTGCTGTTCTCTATTGATGTCCCCACAGTGAGAGAGTGTTGACATTAACAACTGTCTGAACTTGTACCACTTTCAAGCAACAGGCATGTGTTGAAAGGTGTTAGATGATAAACTCAGTGCCAAATCCGTGGAAGGAATCAATTAAGATCATGGTATTTATTAACAAGGTTGGTTTCTTTAGGCTATTGTGAAAAATGAAAGCAACAGCTATATTGTATTTTTGCATAAATTGCATAAAGAAATTCATAATAACAGTGATATACGAATAATAGATACATAATAGTGTATAATACAATAGTGTTTCTTTGTGAAGCCTTAAACCAACACTGACTTTTTGATTCTTGAAACACACAACAAATGGAATTACTTGATAAACAACGCATACATTCATCTATGGTGGACCAAAACTTCTCTTCTTTGGAGGCATAGCACACCCTAATGTTGCAGCCATCGACCATTGGCTCCCTGGCCCACAGTTGCTTTAAATAAGCAGACATGGGAAACAGAAGAAAAGAAATGTGAAAGGAAAGGAAACATACAATGGAGAGGAACAGAGGGGGGAAGCAAAAGAGAGAGGAAAACTGACAGAGAATACAAGAGTAGTGAGAAGAGAATTATAACCACTGTATGTAATTACTGCAATAACAAGCTATTCACCCCGTGTGACCAATTTTTATTAGGCAATGTGACAAGGGGGAAGGACAGTAATTGCTGTCCTAAGAACAATGCAGATTAAAAAATTGATGAGCCCATCAATTTAGATGACTGTAAAAGTGTGTGTGTGTTTATTGTGTGTGTGAGAGCCAACGAAAGAGACTGTGTGAGTGTCAGCAGAAAGGATGTGTGTGTGTGTGTGTGTGTGTGTGTGTGTGTGTGTGTGGGGATGTGTGTGTGTGTTCAATACGAGTTGTGTGGGTGTGTTTAGAGTGACAGTGCTTGAGTGTGTATTTTGTGTGTTTTGTGTGTCCGAGTGCTTGTTTGGTAAATGACAGCTGCTGAGTCGTACCGGGTCTCAGAGCTTGTTAAAGACTGACCGGGGATAATGTAGTGGGAGACTGTTCACTCTGTAAACACAAACACACATAAACAGACACACTTTATAAACACTCAGTATGACAGTTTCTGTTAGAAAGTCATAATGACTTCTACTCCAGTCCTTTTCAGGCATCTTTCCAATGTAAATTTTTGTGACTGATCTGCACAGGTTGAAACCTTGTGTGTGAATGTGTGCCTGCTCCTGTATGTCTAGGTTCTCACTTCTAGCTGTTTTAGGGTAAAGACTTGGTTTAAGAGTTAAATGGCCGTTAAGGTTAGAGTTATGTTTATGATTGGAGTTTGCCATGTAGTTGCAATGATTAGGGGCTAGGGAGCTGATTATTTGAGCAAGGTTCCCCAGTAGAGGTACAAATGCGTACGTGTGTTTGCATGTGTGTATGCAACATATCTTTTCAAAGGACCCTAAACTGGAAAGATTTAATAAAATATAATAAAGCTGACTCCGAATAGTTGAAGATTCGATGCCTCGATGGGCGGAGCCTGATTCGACAGCTTCGCAGCCTAACGAGGATCATGACATTTTGGCTATATGGGGGAGCTCAATATCTGATTTTACATAGAACTACCAGTTTTCTCCCAATAAGTTAATATACTGCCAATTACAATATACATTTCAACATACAATGCTGTAGGGGAGACCGGGTATGGTTGTAACATGGGGAGAGTTGTAACAACACCAATTCCACCAAATAGAGATAAGATAGATGTTAGGTGACCATTTCAGTATTTACCTACTTCCTCCCCGATCAGGTATGGTGGTTATCAAGTCTGGAAAGAGGTGCATTCAGAATATATAGAGAAAAAACTGATTTTGAGGTAAGAAAGTAAAGTTTTTGACCAAGACTATATTTTGTTTAGTATCTATACTATTGCAGATAGAATTGTTTGACTTATATTAGATTGAAATATAGTTTCTCAGGCAACATGTGATGCATTTTTTCCTTTCTAATTTCAAACCACTATGGTAATACAGCTAGCTAAACATTGGCTGACAGGGGTGGGGTAGGTTGTAACACTTCTTTAAAAAGTGTTACAACCATCCACGATACATAAAACTAGGTAGGCTACTTCCTTGATTTTAATATTTTCCAGATTGCCCTATGCAGTCTGGGCCCACCAAACCCGCACTCCAGGGTTACCAGCATTCATTTGTCAGCACTGTGACCAGTAGGCTACTCCCCAGTCACATGTGGTACACATGTTGGCGTATGTATCGTCGCTCGACCTTTTCCATACCCGGTCTCCGCCGGTGGAGAGGGTAGAAAAGTGTATGGACAGCTTGTGAGAAGAACCTGTGTGCAAGAAAAAGTCCCGGTACGCCAAAGACTAAAATATAGAAGTGCTGGTATATGTACTGGTGAATACCGACCCACTTCAATCACTTACTGTCACTCAGAATATACACACATTGACACACACACACGTCTTTTTAATTAGATGTTCTTTAATTAATTACAATTTAGTAGTATTTATTAAGTAAGTTTATTCTATAGATAGATTTACATACACACATGCACGTGAGTCATCAGACAAAGTCTGTTACAGCAAGAGAGAAATATTGTTATTTTATATAACTACTTGTTTTGGAAGTATATCATATAGTGTGGCATCTATTTTTGATCCATTTGTGTGGTTGTTACAACTTACCCCAGCATGTGTTACAACCTACCCCACTATTGGAGTAGGTTGTAACAAGGGAACACAATGCATTGGACATCAACTCACAAGGTCTGTGATATTGTTGTAGAGGATTGAATTGGTGCCAACGTGGGTACTTTGTATAAAAATTTGAGAACTGTAGATAATAAATTCAGTGAGTTATAGTTACTGAAGCAAATACCCGGTCTCCTCTAAATAAAAAAATTAGAAAAGAAAAAAAGCTTTTTATAAATGTTTTATAATAATATATCAAATGTTTTTAACAATAAACAAATAAATGTAAAGTGCATGAATAACTCTAACATTGTAACCCTAACACTCAAGGTAGGGGGCATCATCAAGGTAGGCGTAGCGTGTATGTTTTGTGTAGTGGCAGAAGAGGAACTTGCTGTATGAATTGCTCCATGTTTGGGTCTTTTGTTTCTTGTTTAAATTAAAAACCTATAGTAAATTCTGCAAACACATTGTTACCTCTTGTAGTTTATGCTGGTGATCAAAACTTAATTTTGAGGCTTGTCAAATAATGTCCCGCTGGTTTGGTAAAAATCTCCTAAACAAATTACCCTCAAATATAAAACTACATGTTATTATTTACCTTTTGAATGGTTGAAAATCTGAATAAGACCAAATAAATATTTAAGTTTAGTTAATTACAAAAAACTGTTGTTAACAATCACTGTGCAAATATTAGAAGGTTCTATATCATGGCAAAACTCCTTATACCATGTACAGTAAATATGTATATAAATATGTAGTGGTATGCTGTCAGTATACTTTAATCATTCGTTTACATTTTCACTCAAACCTGTGTGTGGTCATTTTTCCCATGTGTGACAGTTTGCACATGTGAATCTGTTTTAGGAATATGTATAGCCCATCTACATATATACAAGCATGTTAGGTTTATGTGTCTGTGAGTGTGTGTGAAAAAGAACGATGGTGAGAACATTTTAACTTTGAATAAACAGACCATGAAATAGTTTCTCAAAATCTGATGACTCTCCAGCTGTCTCGAATGTTATGAGTGGATGGATTTCTAGCTTTAAAGTATTGTAGCAGTATTTGTGTGTGTGTGTGTGTGTGTGTGTGTGTGTGTGAAATACTTTGTGTGTTTGCGTGTATAAGATTGCTATTTTGGGACTCATTCCTGTCACACTGAATAGAGTGATTTCACATTTCTGTATCCATCTGTAAGAGCAGTTTGTCTTTGCTTTATAATATTTGCATTGAAAACGTGTGTGTGTGTGTGTGCAAGTGTGTGTGCACATGGGCGTTGAAGAGTATTCCATTTGCTGGCTCATTTACTACAGGTGTAGTCAGGTGGGCTGTAAATGTTGCAGCCTGTCTGTTTTTGTGTGTGTGCTGGCTTATTGTGTGCAGTTCCTCCCCTTTAAGAGCATTAAATGCAGGTGGTTAAACTCAAAGACAAATCAAGGTTGAACTTTCTGAAGACAAGACAGTAACTCAGCTGTAAAATTAAATACTGGACCAAACAGTGTGGGATATGTGTTTTTATCATCCTTTTCATCCTGAGACACAAAGTGAATAAATTTAGGTTCACTAATAAAATAAACCCATGCAAATACACCTGTGTGATTATACAAGAAAGAACAAATATAAAACTTGATTTTAGAATGTTATATTTTGGGGGTCTCTTTTGCATTTATTTGTACTTGCATTTATTTATACTTCAGTCTGTGTTAACCTGTAAAAAGGTACTATATAAATAAACAAGCAATGGATTGTTCAATAACAGGTTTCAGACGTTACTACAGGATACTGGCAACCATACCCAATGTGCCTCCATCATGGCACAAAAAGTCTACAATAGCTTTGTCAGGCTGCACTTTATGAATATAGTAGACCATATATCTATTTTTATGTTCCAGCTGTCCTAAACCAGGGTGGCTCCTATAAAGACAATTAGCTTTCCAAGAGAAAAGAACAAGAAATGTAGTTCAAAATACTAAATTAATTCTTGTAATTGGAAGTCCACAATCGTGGGGCACACTTTCAAGTTGTCATGGATTTGATTCAAAATACTATGCTATACAATTTATTATAGGAAATAATTAAAGAGTAGGTTAACTCTAAATCCACTTTTTTAAGTTATTTTACTATATCACAATCTATTGATCCTGGTTGAATTTTTACAGCTTTTATTTAACTTATTTTTTCCAGGGTCACAAGCTGGAACCAGCTGGTATGGACATTTAAACAAGGGTTTCACATGGTTCTGTATATTCTTGATGACCATCAGATGTTATGTCTTGGTGTTAAAACTTTTGAAAACAACTGAAAGGTGTCTGTTGGGGAGAGACAGTGTGTCAGTGGTTTCTGGACACCGGGGTTTGAGCAAAAAAGCAAAAACTAAGATTTAAGTAGTTCTTTAAAGGAAAGATGCGATGCAAGTTATGTTCTCTTAATGCAGAGACATTCAGCTGTCAAATGTGTGCAGCACTTGCGCAGAAAATCTTAAATATTGGATCAATCTCTGTATAGGCAGATACTCACAATTAAAGACTTAACACTAGTTGGAAATCTCAGTTTGAATCCCATCTCTTTCCTTGTCACACAACCCCCACCCAACAAACCTCGCCTTCACTTTTGCTTTCTCTCTGCCCATCTGCCCCTCCCTCTTTTAATCTTGGCAGCATGCCTCTCTGGTATCTAGGATTGTCCTGTGGTTCCCCTCTGCCAACTTTCCTGCCTTTGACAGATTGTCCCATGGCAGATGATATCGCTCAACTAAACCCTGTCACCAAGGGGGAGAGAGAGAGGGGGAGAGAGAGAGAGAGAGAGAGAGAGAGAGAAACAAGAATTAACACAATTTCAGTTTCATTGAGAGAAAAAAAAATATGAAAAGGCTTTTCACCTTTGTGAAAAGACATTTGTGAACCTTTACTGTAAATACTGTACTGCTTCAGGTAATTTTTCTGCAGTATATCTCAGTTCCATATCTCTCTGGCTATTAGCTCACTCATGCTCATGCACATAGCTGCACTACACTTCTGTAGTGAAGCTATCCATGGTGCTGAAACATCATGCTATTCTGCAAAAATGATTCACAGTGTTGAAAAAGGTTTTGTCCCAACTAACTTCCGCATTCAAATTACCACTTTCAAAAAATCTGAAATACTATGAAAAGCATTATCGCAAGATTGTATTGGATTGCATTCAATTGTGTAGGTATAACTAATAAATGTGCAATTTATTATCTGTTACCCCTTACAAAATAGATGTACACACATGTGTATACACACGTGTATGCACATGTGTGGCAAACTAAAAGTCAAAAACCTGCATAAATGACTGGAGAGACATAATCAGTGCAGATGCTTTAACACAGGGCATAAGGAATCACCTAAATGGTTTGGTGAGTATGACAATGATGTGACGATATAACCCACCTGAACACCTACAAAGATTTAATTTTTATTTGTTAAAATAAAAATTTAGCTATCAGTTAAACGTTGTGTCTGTAAATTTTTGTGGTATATAGTGGTGAGGGTTGCAAATTGCAATCAGTGGCTCATGGTGAATTCACATGCTACTCGGATTTTCAGAACACAGAAAAAACATTTTCAGTCTTCTTGTTCACTCTACAGCAAATTAACCGTTATAACCATATTACAAATTACGTGTTTGCAAAATATGTATATGCAATACATGATTTTGCCCAAATCAAAGTTCTGTATACTTCTTTATGTACAGGTACACTTTATTTCTCTTTTTGAAATAAAGATGAATGTACCGCTCACCCCTCCTTTTCCAAGCACGCAGGAGAAACTACGGTGGCTGACATGCTTCATCAGCTCTTGTGCTAACTAATACGTGTGGGCCTCCATTTGTCCAAATTTCTCTTCTATTCTTACTTCTAATAAATCAGCCGACTACTACTACTAATGTTACTTGTTCTTCTTCTTTTTCTTTATATGTATTCAAGTAGTGTAGTGACGAAATGCTCTCTGTAGAACAGTTTGACTGCTTGGGCTACCATAGAAACATGGCGGTGCAACATGGCGACGTCCATGTAAGGCTACCCGCGGTGTATGTAGATAGAAATGGCTCATTCGAATAAAAACATAACGGTTCATTATGTAAGGTCTTACGTATACACAACTGAAAACATAGTTACAGTATTTTTATCATATTGAATTTCTGTCAATAGATCCTCTTAAATATAACACACTGGACCTTTAAGACAAATAGAGCAATTTTGTTTAATGTTTTAACAAAGGTTTTTGGTTAAAGTGAGAAAGCTCAAGCAATTATATGCTTTTTCAGTTGTGCATAAATTGAAAAATGTTTTTATGTGTTTAGATGCTAAGCCTGGAAAGCAAATGTAAATGCTTATCCACCCCTGAAACAACTACAACAACCATTCATTTATTTATTGATTTATTTTGAATATAGACCATTTTCTTTGCTCATCTAGCTGTCCATTCCCTAATGAACACAGTAAGGTGATGTACATCATCTGCTGAAAACAACCCTGAATTGTTGTCACTGTGTAAAGAAATATGAACACTCATAGCTTTTTTCCACTATAATTTCTCTCTCCTGCCAACTTTTGTTCTGGCATCAGTTCAGCACTGAAATTAAGTGAGGAGAGTTGCGAGACCACAACCTCCAAAGCACAGCAAGGGATTAATGGCTCAGGATCAAAGGACATCATTGGTCAAGTAGTTGTTTATTTCCATATTTCTGAAATATATGATGAAGCCAAATTAGACAAAATTATATATGAAAGAAAAAGGAATTGCTAATTTAAATCTGAAAATAAACAAAACACATGACAATGATTCAAGGTCAAAGAAACGAAAGTTGTACCCTAGTAAACATTCTATTTTTCAGAAATATTGACTATGTAGCAAAAAAACTCTATGCTATGCTACACCAGGAGCTATAAAGCTTGCATATAAGCAATCTACTGCAGTAACTGTATTGTGATTATGTTGCCATGTCAACAACAAAATGCCTAATATATCTATTTAATTAAAACATTATCATACTGGACATTACAGACAAAGTAATATCCAGTTAATTGATTTGTTCTTGGCAACAACAATGTTCAGTTGCAGGGTATTAGAGGTGAATGTTAACAGCTTAACTCACATAAGACCTTCACTGGACCAGGGCCGAGAGCCAAAATACTCCATGCATGCAAATGCAAAACCATTTTTTTCTTTCCCAAATGACATAAACAAGTATATCCCATGAATATTGATACAAGTTAAGATATACAGGGGGTGGACAAAATAACAGTAAAACATGTGCTTTACAATTCAAGGTTATAAAATATCTCTGCAAAAAATTCTTGCTTTGTGAACTGTGTAATGTTCACTGTTTATTGACACTGTGAGAGAGAGGTGTTGAGTTTGAGACTGTAGTTTAGTCATGGTGTTGTTTCTATATGTCACACATAACACACTTGTCCAACCGGCCTTTTCTTGTTTAGAACGACAACACTAATAGAAATTACATGCATAGTCAATTCTTGTGTGAGTGATGGTGTATGCAGTAAGCTATATTAGCAGACTTATTGGGGACAGGTGAGTCAGTATTTGTTGGTGGATAGTGTCAATCAAAATTCTTCTTAACCAGTCTGCTATACATTAAGACAAAATGCTTGTATAAAATGGTTTTCTTTTGATGAGAAATACCACATACCCAGCAATACTGAATACTGACATACTGCATCTCTTCATTTACTTGATTTATATACCAACTACTGTAAAGTTTTCATAGTCCATCAGCCTTTTTAACTGTCAATATTGAAAATGATTTCAAACACACAACTTAAATAATTGACAACTTAATTTCCTGTTTGCTCAAATGACTTTCAAATGAAAATTTCAAGACAAATTAACAAAAAAGCTGACATTCTTCATCACTGTTTGCTTCATTTCAGCCACCCAATGTGTCACAGATATTGAAAATCAATTACTAAGCAGCAGCCCTGAGGAATTCACACACACAGGCAAACACACATTCTGTGCATTGTCCTGCTGGCAGAGACAGAGCGTAGACCGCTGGAGAAAAGAAGTCTCCATCGACCAGCAGTCAAACTTTTAATAAACACATTAAATCCTTATGGATCCTCCCGCTGAGCTGCCACTAAATGGCACTCATGAGGAATTAGTACTAGGCAAGATTAATTGGCTGCCTGGAGAGGAGAGGAGATGGTGTGCAGGATGAGAAGGGGACAAGAGGAGGAATGAGGGAGAATTGGTGAAAAAGAAATGGAAACTAGAGGCATAGAGAAAAACAAGTAAAGAAAAAGGGGAAAATATTAGTTGGGAGAAGAAAAATAATGGATGAAAAGGAGGAGAGCAGAGAAAGGTAAAGGGAGTGAGGATAAGAGAGGAAGAGGAAAGAGTATAGTATATAAGGAATAGCGGATAAAAGTTCTAAGTTGGAGCAAATGCATGGAAAGACTTTAGATTCAGGGTCACTCCAAGGAAACCTGATGCAAAATTAATAACAAAATGTCCAAATTATCATTAAAGATGGATTAGTATGTAGTATTATTATGTTCACTAGCCAGCGATTCATCAGCCTGCTACTCTTCTGCAGTGCAGCTGAGAGTGGCAGGAACTAAAAAAGTAAGTAATTTATAAGTAATTTAAAGTTTCCTTAGAGACATGTCTTGTCAGACAAGACTTTATAAATAGGTCCAAAAAGAAATAGAATTTGGAGGTCTTTTATTGATTGCACCTACATTTCTCCACAGGAGTGCCCCGTGAATAAGCCTCAATTTCCTTCAAGGTAGAGGGGAAAACACTTTTACCATAATAAGTGTGCTTGCAGTTTTTTGGTATGTTGAGTTCCTGTGGATGGCAGTTTTCATTAAAAATATCCAGTATTGCAAAGCATCTGTGCTTCACTGAGTGGCTAGTGTGTCTCTTGGTAGAATGCAAGTTCTTAAGTGCTGTTGAGTTGTGCTAAAGAAAAATTAATGGTGTCTCACATATCTACTTATTTTTGCAGGTACTGGAAATGGGCAATAAAGATTCAAAGCGCTTTACGCTCAGAAGAAGAGAGTGGAAGTAGATTATTACCTAGTTCCAATACTCACATCCAAAACTGAATTTTAATATTTCTGTTGAACATTTTGAAAACTTTCCTGGTTCAATGTGTTATTGAATCTACATTAAGGTTCTGGATGGGTCAAACACAAGAGTTTTACCCAGGAGACCGCTGTTTGCCTCTGTGTGAAACCTATAGTTAGCCTTGACTTCTTTTTAACTTATGTAAGTTATCTACCTTAACTTATGCAACTTTTATCTAACGTACTTTGTTAAAAAGGCCAGCAACACATGGAACCTTCTACCCCCTATCTTCAAGTGGTACTTTCCGCCCCCCTCTTAGAGTGGTATGTTCCGTCTGCCCAGTGCAGTTCACACGATCATTGAGAGATGTATTCCTTGTTCCCCGAGAAGGGGAACGAGACACTGCGTCGGTGACGACACTATGGGAACGCCTCTGGACGTGGCAGGGCTGAATTATGAATGAAGTTACTCCAATCCTATTGGTGTTGCTAGAACGGTAGTGTGTGACGGCCGGAGGCGTATATAAGCACACCGGCACACAGGACACATTAGCCCTTTTCTATGAAGCAAGGCACTCCAGGCGGGGTGAGGTGTGGCGGACTGACGCAGTGTCTCGTTCCTCTTCTCGGGGAACAAGGGTTACAGACGTAACCCAAGACATTCCCCTTCGAGGGAACTCGAACTGCGTCAGTGACGACACTGTGGGAACGAGACACCCACTTAGGCTGCGCCGAAACCTCGCCTGCCCCCAGCGTGCAACCTGCAGGCACGACTAAGAGGAGCGCACGGGTGCCGGGTGCAGAAGGAAGGTCCAGACTATAAAACCGGATGAAAGTGTGAGGGGTGGCCCAGCCAGCCGCGTCACACAAATCCTGGAGCGACGCCCCTGCGAGGAGGGCCATAGAAGCCGCCATGCCTCGAGTAGAGGTGGGGGTGGGGGTGGGGGTGGGGGGGTAGTGGGCCCCCTTACTCGAAACCTCAGGACCTCTTTCCCCGAGCCCGCCAAGACTGAATGACCCGTCTCCTAGGTGGGCTGTGGGCGCGAGCGCCGCCTCGCGTCCCAGGTTTGTTGAGGGGGACTAAGGGAAGCGACGCTTCGCTTTTGGCTCCGGCAGTAGGAGCTGGACGAGGGCTGAGCTCATCTCTCTTCAGCCGTTGCCGTCCTGGACCCAGACCAGTGGGGGAGATATTGCTCAAACACTTCTCCCTGCATTTTAGCGTGCTGAAACCTGCTGACGACAGCATCCACTGCCTCACCAAACAAGCCAGTAGGAGAGAGGGGCACATCCAGGAGAAAAGCCTTCTCCTTCCCCTGGATTCCCGAGAGGTTGAGCCACAGATGGCGCTCAGTAGCCACCAATGCTGCCATGGAGCGGCCAATGGAACGGGCCGTCTCCCTGGTAACACGGAGTGCTAAGTCCGTAGCTCTACGGAGCTCAGTCAGGTCCCCCTCAGAGGGACCTCCCCCTAGGTCACAGTCTTTGAGAAGATCGGCCTGGTACGCCTGCAAGATGGCCATAGTGTGCAGGCTTGCACCAGCTTGACCCGCTGTCTTTGTTTTTTTCCATGTAGGCCTTGCCCACCAAAGCGTCGTCCGACACGGCTTGGTGGGGAGCGCTGGCGTCTGGAGGAATGAAGCGAGGGTGGGAGAAAGATAGCTCGCGAGCACTTCCTCCACCCGAGGCATCGTTCCATAGCCGTGCTGCTTAGTTTCTGTCACCCTGCTGTAGTCCAGTAGTCCCATTCCATGAATCAGGAAAGAATGGCAAGGATCGACGCGGGGGTGGCGCGCGGGCTGCAGAAAAGCTCATTGAGTTTACTGCCGGCCCACGGCTCCTGCCCTGCCTCTCATAGCTGGGTGCGGACTGATGACGTCGGCCCGGCTCCCGGAAGTCATCCTCCATGATGCTAAGCACGTCTAGCTCCTCAGAATCAGACTGTGCAAGCCTCTCCAGACTCGGGCGGGAGAAGCCAAGAAACGGACTCCCGAACGAGGAAGAGAGGAGGAGGAGTCAGCAGACGAGGACCGGAAAAAGGCCTCAGCCGTCCCGACGCCCTCAGAGATATCACGCTGCGATCCCCATGACCGTAGCCGCCGCAACACCTCAGCAACCGCGAGGCCTGAGCCACGGGGAAAGCGCATCCGACCGTCTTCCGAAAAGAGAGCCGCACAAGACCTCAGCACCCTCTGGGACCGGGCCTCGCAATGGCCGCAGGCAGCCCCCTCAAGAGCTGCCTGGGCGTGCGACATCCCCAGACAGGAACACACATCTCATGAGTCTCCCCAGCCACGATATAGCGTGGGCATGGCAAAACACGTTGTCGGAACTGATTACCAGACATGGTCTCTACTGCTTTGTCAGGACTTCCAGGTAAGACAACAACTTTCTCGATAGTGTAGCTTCCAAACATACTCAGAGTGCCTGCTGAATAGAAAGAAGCTAATGTGTCCTGTGTGCCGGCGTGCTTATATACACCTCCGGTTACGCCGTCACACGCTACCGTTCTAGCAACACCAATAGGATTGGAGTAGTTTCATTCATAATTCAGCCCTGCCATGCTCAGAGGCGCTCCCATAGTGTCGTCACCGATGCAGTTCGAGTTCCCTCGAAGGGGAACTGCTTTCTGTAGTGGGATAATTTAGTGTGCAATAGGTGGTTAGCTGGCACCACAGTGGTCTGTTGGTATAAGTATAGCGGTGTTATTTATTTATTTTTCTTGTTTAGTTCTTTATGACTGGTTTAATGGGTTGTAATATGATGCCTTACTTTGTATGTTATTCCTCATTTCAGAACCACACGCACACACATCTACCACAATTTGGCAGTAAAGCAGTCTTAACTGGAAATTCTGGACTATTTTGTGACTTGACTCGTCACTTCAGTAGTGGGTGGTGATTTCCTGAACCCAAGTATTGTGAGAAGCCACCGTTGGCTCATCTCTTTCTTTCATACTTATTTCATCCAAAACCACAATTATTTTCCTAAACCAAACCAAGTGGTTTTGGTGCCTAAACCTAACCAAACTGCAACCGTTCCACAGTGTTTTATTCTGAAAGTCTGAAATCTGGAAGTTGCATATAATTATTACTAACTTGACCACGGAGCACTGCTCATGCAAAAGTGAGGCAAGAGAGGTACCTACGATCGAGCTGCCTTTTTTGACGAGTTGGGAGTGAGAATGTGTTTCTCAAGTTATCTAAAAGTAGTTTCCTGATGAAAGTATACACTGATCACCGTGCTTTGCAGTATAATAAGGTTCAGTCCCCCCCTAGATAAAACAAGACTAATGTTGCTAATGGTCCTGTGAGTTTGCACTTAGGCACAGTGCTTTGAACTGAATGCTAATGTCAACATATGCGTCAATGACAGTGCTAGCACGCTGATGTTTATCAAGTATAATGTTTACCATGATTTTACTGTAGTTAGCATGTTAGCATGGTAACTAAAATTTTGAAGTTAATTTATCCTGTGTGGGGGGACATAAATGTCTGTACCAAATGATTTGGCAATCTATCCAGTAGTTGTCAAGATATTTCACTAAAAACTGCAATGTCAACCTCATGTTGGTGCCACAGGGAAAGTCAGGGGATCAACAAAGTTATTAGGATTCATCGTTTGGAAACCATGAATGTCTGTATCATTGTGTACCAATCCATGTGGAGATATTTCTCAAGAAAAGTGAAAGTGATTCCACATAAACAAAACTAAAAAACTAAATTTTACCTGGACCATTGTATTTTAATTTTTCAATATCCATTTTTGGAACAACACAATCTGTTCTGTAAATTGTATATTTTATATTATTGCACAGATTCCTGATACTTCCTATGCAGATTACAATAAATCTTGTACTTGAACTTGAAAAGTAAAAGAACAAGCCTGGAGATTTGAGAAGCACCCTTGTGGATTTCACACCTTTGCATCTAACTTGTTTAGAAAATACTGCCAGAAACAATGAACAATCTCTAACTTCCCCAGTTCAAAGTGCTTAGTGTCAGTGTACTTGTAATAGGCAGCTCACAAGCCTAAGCTTGAAGACTGACTATAAATGCCTACCATTTTCTGCAAAAGGGCATGCATGCTCTGTTGTGCGGATGAAAAGACATCGCTTAATAGAAAAAGTGTGTACCCTTGTGAAGTCAAGACTCAGTTTTGAACTCAGTGTGGGTTCAAATGTGACTCAAAGCTTTATTGCACTCTACCTTGTGATCAGAAACTAATCTTAACATTTTTAAAGAGAAAAACTACCATTTTACCCACCAGTCTCCACCAGACCCTTTAAACACCAAAAAAAATGGAATGATCTTTAATGAAGTCATTTAAAGAAACATAGCAACACGTGTTGATGCAGGACGGAAGAAATCAATGGCAAATACATATGTAAATACTGCAGTCGGATGGCTTGGTCACAGGTGAGTGAACCACTCTGTTTCAAGATCATCTTTGTTAAAACACGTGGTGCCCTCAAACTGGGAGAACAGATGGCTCTACCTGACACACACACACACACATATTTACACAAGCTCATGACTTGCTGGGTCAACAATTAAACACATATTGAAGCCTCATTTTGTGGTGTAAATGTACACACACAAACACACACACACACAATTTCAGAACAAAATAAACCTTGTCTTGTGGTGACAGCTGCGAGGTGTGTATCCTCTGATCTTTGTCAGTGTGCGTGTGTATAGATTACACCAGTCAGCATGTGTTCGGAGATCTGCTTCATCAACAGATGGCTAATTGCTTTATCAATTAACCATGGAAATGTTAATGGAGTCTGAATATTAATTATTAAATTTGATATATAACTTATTAATTAAACAGAATAAATTATAACTGAGACAAGGGCAAGTGCTGTCTCAAATGTGAAGTGTTAAAGTAGTTAATCTGATAATCTATCCATCTATAGTTATAACATATGTTACTTGTATTTCCAGAGTTTTGTACAATGTGATCACGGCTTGTGTAATTGGCAGTAATCCAATTTTTGATGGTATTTGTGTAATTTCATTGTCAAGTCAAACTGTTTAATTACTTGCTTTTTACTACTTTTATTTGTTTTCTAACCAGTATTGACCAATAGTCGATGATCCGGATTTTTTATATCTAATAATAAGGTTTATCATTTTAAGTACTAAATCTGATGCCTCTAAAACTTCCATGGACCAAGTCACCCTCTTTACAAATCCCAATGTAATTCATACTTAATACTCATTAATACTAAGGATAATCTATAACATTGCTGACTAGGAATTCAATAGCCTAATTCAGCTTTTTCAGAACCATGGAGAGAGATGTGTCACAACTACATACCATAGACCCATCTTCATACCATACTGTTTTTTTGCAATTAGTATACATGAAGACAGGCAATGATGAAATATGTGTGTCGTTGGACATCAAACTTTGACTTAATAATGCCTCTGCCAATTAAACTTTACAAAAAAAGCAATTTTTTCATTTCCAAATCGTTTTCCAAATACCAGCATTTGCATTTTTTGTCCACTTGCCCTTTATTTATTTTTTGCAGCTGTGAGTATAACCCCCAGTTTTTGCAGATTTCATTGTGAGACTATAGTGTGGATCAACACAAACTCCAAAAATATTTTTCAGCATATTTTTGACTTTCTTGAGTTGATTGGGTATCCCACTGTGAACATACTACATGCTCAAAGCCTGTTAGTAGTGACACTGCTTACGTGTGCAAGATCCCTCAGGGTTTTGCTATAGAAGATATAAAAATATTAATAAATATTATATAGATTGAGGAGTAAAATACATTTCGTGCTGTTAGTTACTATTGTTAAGTTTAGATTTATACATACATAAAATGGCAGACTGAGATTGATTGAATATATGCGTCCTCATTATTTGATAGTTGCTTTTGATATACAGTATATTGTATGTCATGTGTGTATTATCTTTAAATGACCCATACGATGATGGGTGTGGATGCCACCCAGATGGAGTTGGTGGGGACTTCGTATCGTGCTCAAGGACACAGAGCAGATGCTTTCAAACACACTCTTCAGTCTTCAGTAAAAAGCTAGCAACAAACTAAACATTTGTTCTGTTAGCTTTTGAAGATGTAAGCTGTCAAATGGAACAAACAAATTTAAGACTCACGCTCCATCTGAAAACGTTAAAAAGAAATGAAGACACTGATTTGAATCTCAAATTGTGTTGCTGGGGAAAAGCTTGGTGTTTGTTCAGCAAAGTAAAATAAACAGTCAATTTGCTCGCATTTGAGATGGCGGGGAGGCACAGATTGTTTTCTAGCATTATTTCCCAAGATATGGTATGAATATTGCTTCAAAGGTCCACTACATAATTACCATGGGGAGCCCATTACTGGCTTTGCTTATACTGTGATTTATCACCGAAATCGCCCGAAAGGATGCCAAACATGTTAATGAGGGTGATGTCCCTCACTATCACAAGCCCTAGAATTTACATACGTTTATCTGTGTGTGGGATAATGAGAAAAAAAGACAGCAGGTTTTCAGATACTGGTTTTAATCGTCATCACAACAAAAACAGGACTGTTATCAAAAATAAATTAGTCAGTAATAAATGGTATTGTGAAGATAAAATGCTGTCAACAGTCAGGCATCTGTATTATGTTGGATTGGTATTGCCTCTCGCATTATTATTTTTTTGATTAGTTAACATAGACCGCCGGAGTAATTCACTAAAATTAAACAAAAACTCTGTATCAGTTTTCTTTTATCAAAACCAACATTATTTGCAACCTTTCACATAAAAGATTCAGAGAACTGGGTAAGCTATTCAACTATTTAGCGCTTGCCATAAAATGAATCCGACTTGCAAACAGCAAAGCACAAAAATCTGGGTGTTTGATTCACCATTGTTGCAGAAGGTTAAGCCTTGGCACCATTTTCTCTGCCAACAAGCGTGTCGTTCATTCCCTTTTCATTTCTCATTTCCCAAGTTGCTAACTTCTTAAGGATAATTTAATTCTGGTGACTTTTGATTGTGCTGCTTATAGTGATTATGGTTCTAATGGGGGAAGGATGGCGAGAGGTTAATAGTTGGAAGGGTAGAGATGTATATAGTTTAGATAATGGCATGCATATCCAGTGGTCCTTTCATGGTATGTGTATATACCTTATTTGTCTAACAATGATGTTAGTCTTTCAGGCCGGCAAGGACTCCAAGGACTTCATCATCCAATTACAGCAAGCCTGCTAAAGGTCTCAATCCTGCAGCTTTCAGCAGGTGAAACAACTGCACTACCAGTGGAGCTAATGTAAAGAGCCTCTTCATGTAGCCAAAGGCTAATTTTATTTCCACAAAGTTCAGCCAAATTATTCAACTCTACTCCACTTAACTGCAGTTTGCTTTATTATTATTTAAGTTTCCTGTGTATATAAGTATCCCTATTTCTGTTTTTCTACACGTGTCTACTAATTTGTAGCTTATTTCACTTAATTATAATTATGCAAACAGTACTCTAGCATTTCTTTTGTGTGCTCTAAATTGGGAGAAGGTCCAGGCAAAAATGGGTGCCCATTACACTGCACATAGGTTTGATAGGTTTGACTTTCTGTTGAGAAAGTTGAGTTTTGCTTTAACCTGTGTGGCTTTTCTCCCTATAGCCATAAAACTTACGTTTACAATTACAATTGGAAGGATTTGTCCTATGGAGCTGTTGCATTTTTAGAACTGACGGCCACAATACTGAGTTACTTCACTCCAAAAGTGATATGTGCAGCCATTGCCCAAACACAACTTGTGGGGTAATTGCAATTGTTTTTTCAGAAAGCCACATTTCCAGATATGTCTGATGGAATTGTTTGAATAGAACTACCTTGTTGACCCGTTCTGAAATGTGGATTTCACGGAATGCAGGGCCTGAACTGGTACAACAGTTTTGTTAGACTGAATTTCTGCTTTGGTTTAAATTAAAGAGGTCATATTATGCTCATTTTCAGGTTCAAAATCTTTGTAAGGGGTTGTACCAGAACAGGTTTATATGGTTTCATTTTCAAAAACACCATATTTTTTGTCATACTGCACATTGCTGCAGCTCCTCTTTTCATCCTGTGTGTTTTTAGCTATGGAGTGATACATCTTGCCTCTACATGATCTTTGTTGGGAGTTGCACATGCACAGTTCCTAGGGAAGGTCTACTAGCCAATCAGACAGAGTTGGGCGGGTCGTGAGAACCGGTAAACACAGCTTCGGTTCAGCTGTATATGTTCCCTTTACCAGCTTAGCAACATGGACTGGAGCAAGAGTTTCAGAGTGGTGAGTTATTAATTTGCAACAAAGTATCCTTCATCCATAAAGTTATAACTGAGCTCTGTCTCTACATCACAGTAACAACTTTATGTCCATTGACTGCCTGGAGGGTAGCTAGTGTTTGGAAGGGAGAGGAGAGGCAAAGTCTTGTCACTGTGTGCTGCAGCTCAGAGTGTTTTCCCACCGGTGTTTTTGAGGGTGTCGGACTAGCTGCTTGGCGAGTATTATGACGCGCATTTTGCTGTGTCGTCACAGGGATCAAAGGGAAGCAGCTGGACTACAAACTGTTTTCAGGCAGTTCAGAGGAGTGTTTTCTGTGGGAGATGGGAACTCCCTTTGGGGTGGTGAGGTAAAGGTGATGCTCGATGTATGTACCAATATTGAAAATATTAGACTATCAATGAATATGAACTTGCCTTTGTGATATATGCATGTATTCGCTATACAACTAGAGAAACCATTTTTTTTTGCACTCCTAAACTTAGTTACTGACCAACAGTTTCTTTGTGACATTTCCCTTAATCACATGAATGGCCTTGTACTGCGAATTTACATTTTTGTGTTTTTCCTCTCCCCACAAGTATCATGGACACTGTATTCAGAGGGAGGAGGAGGGTGTGCTTATGTGTTTGTGTGTGCAATTAAGCGCGAGTAAAAAGAAAAAAGAACATTAGCCCATGCACATATCACTCCTGAGTGATGCTTGTACAGTCAAGTAAATTGCTAACAACATTCAGTTAGTATTAATCACACACACAAAGCAGATCAAACAATTATAGGTAATGAGTGTCTGCCCTGGGGACTACCTATAGTAAATACAAACACGCCAATGCTGAGGGGTATTATTCATGAGTTTGTAATGCTTTTAATGCACTCTCTCCCTTTCTCTCTCTCTCTCTCTCCTCTCTCTCTCTCTCTCTCTCTCTCTCTCTCTCACACACACACACACACACACACACACACACACACACACACACACACACAGAATGAGTGCGCTATCAAACACACTACAAAAGGCTAATCAAGAATATGCATAGCCTGGACTTAACAAGCTCATTTGTCTCTCGCCATCCACACAGCGCTAACAAGACCCTCTGCTCATTAAGGCCTTTAAGCTGCAGGCCAGACAGCCCCCTGTCAGTTAGCTAACAAGGTAAATGAAGTAGGCAGCCAGTGTTGACTTTGCTTGGGAGGCTGGAGGTGGGAGATTAGCCTGCTTGACTCTGCACCAAGACAGCAGGGCAAGGTTCGGCTGACCCGAGAGAAGGGCTGCCCAGAATTAGCACCCAAAAGACAGCAATCATGCTGATGATGACTCATGCATACATGCGTGTGTGTGTGTGTGGTCGTGCAGCTGAGTGTGAAGGCGTAGGAGGTTAATTAGCCTCCTTGACTTAGTGCTGTGATGGCAAGGATCTGCCATAAAGAAACAAGGTCAAAATGTATATTGGTCACTGTAAAAAGACAGTGATCACAGTGGAAGCCAAACACATACTTTTTCTTGCTGCTGTAGGTCAAGCAATGATCTAAAATACATTCATTAGACATGAGGACAAATTTAATTTTAAGTTATACTGCCTTGATAAATTATGGCATATTGCTAGCTTGTCTATTGTAGAACCGTAGATTGACCTCAAAGTCTCAGTAAAGTTTAAAGGCAGGATTTTATACAAATGGGAAAATTGTGACAAAATTAGTCAACTCTGTGATGCACTTATTAATTTTCAAGAACGCCAGGTTCCTAAACAGCTTGCTCCCCTCTAGGAGCTGGACTCCATCACTCTCCCTGATTACAGAATTCCTCCTTCTGTCATAGAGAGCAAAGCCAGATAGTGTATGAAAACTTCGTCCGAGCTCATCTATCAGTGATCTTATTCTTTTGGTCAGTCTCTCATTAGACGCTGTATGGGGCCATACAAGATGGACGAGCAAATCAAGAACTCTGCTTTAAGTCCCAGCTTCCTTTTTGAAACACAACTGCAGCTGCTGTAATCTCTTTTTATCTCTTTTATCCTCATTTGTGAATCTGTTGATCGATATGTTGATCCTCATACCAGCCTCTTTATGCTCCAGGGCTCTTGTACTGACATTCAATAGATTGCAGTACTAGATACACTTGTGCATTGTTAAATATAGCTTAACAATATTTGCTATCCTGGGCTGTAGAACAATATCTGAAAGTTATCTACTATTCAAAGGCATACTACTAAGCTAAGCTTTTATACTCTGACGGTGTAGCTATGAAGGTATTTTTGTGTCTTTTTAATGCAAGCAAATAAATTGTTTTGAGAGCATATTTATCGCACTGCAACAGGCCTTTTTTTGTGTCACAAAAAGTTTTAATTGCTAATTTGTCGTTATTGATTGCAAGTTAAATGTTTCCTTGCGAGTCAGAAAGTTTTGCAGGTTCAACCGTTTCGCAAAGTGAGAGAGTTTTGCGAGTCAAAAAAGGTCCAAATAAGATTCTATTGGTGGTTTGACTGACCAATCATGGGTTTGCATTGAACGCATGGCCACGCCTACAATCCCCTCACTAAGACGGCTCCACTTTCTGGAGACAGAACTGTAGCGTGTACAGGCTAGATGGAGGTAAGTTGACGTTGTGTCACTCATTTCAATAGAAGCTATTTAATGTAGTATGGCATGATTTAATGATTATTTATATTTACTGTTGGCAAGGTCACAGAGTCTATCGCTGTCTCCTTTTTTAGAATGACATGTATAACAGTTAGCTAATGTTAGCCGTCTTGGCATGAAGTTTGATGGTGCGTTCCATTTAGTGTTGTGTTGTTCAAAGAACGTTTCATTCATAAGACCTAATCGTGTGTATGACTTGGGAGGAACAGGTTGTCTCAGTGAGTAATTCGTTCATTTTCACGCATGCGTGAAGGATCTTGGACTCGTCACACCGCAGCTGCATGGGCTCTGTCATGGGGTCAAGCACCAGGTGAAGCACTCCATGTCTGCTCCTTCCACCATGGGGCTAAACCACGACTCATAGCAACGGTGGGTCTCTAGGTCTGAGTCGTTCATTTGTCATGTGACAGCTACTGTGGAGCAGGAATGAACCACTCGTTCACCGCTCACATGGGTCCTCCTCAGTCTTTCGTTCATTCTGCAGGCTGAGTGACTGCCAGCGTAACTTTTCCTTTTTATTTACCAACAGAGCCGTGCTGTTGTTTCACAGCTCTTGGCTGGTGAACAACCTGCAGTGTTTGAGAGTGATGTGCTCATGTGTTTCTCTGTCTGCGGAATCCGGACCTGATTGGCCCATTCTGCGTCCAGAACTGCCAAACTGCTGCATTTATATGTGTTTATTTCTTTGTTCCTCTCTCTGTGCTGGAGTTCTTTAAAATTTCTATGAGACACAAGTACACAGAAGTGCTAATAAACAGTATAAACTTGAGCTTTCACTAACTGTTGATACCACGACAGCCATCTTGGATCACAAATCGGGATAGGTGATTCTCCCGACTTCCGAAGTCGGGGGCGTTCCCTTTGAAATTTTGACCTCTGAACTCGGAAATTCCGACTTCCAATGGAACGTACCATGACTGGCAGTGCATTTGTGCACTCAGACGTGACGAGCTAGGCTAAGGTTAGCTACTCATGTTTAAAACACGTTGTACATGATATCCTGATGATATCCAGCTAAACTATTTTTTTGTGACTGTGGTAACTGAAGTTTATGGTCATACAGCATACACTGTAATAGACTTTAGACCATTAATGTTAAATTGGAAATATAGACTGTTATAGACTAGATATTTTGAAGTGTTGCTGCCTTGTTAAGTTTTCTCTCCTGTAACATTAGATGTGACATAGAACAATTCATTACACCATCATTGGTGACAGCTATGTCCAGCATGGTGCCCAGAGAGTTGCAGCGAGCTTAGGAAACATCTTCACCCTGCTAGACGTCTCTTGGTCTAGCTGGCTTCCCCCCTTCTTTTTCCCTCCCTGTGAAGAAGTGCAGCACTGGATGTCCTCATCATCCACTGTGGCGGCAGCAGCATGTAAGGTTAGCTCATTAACTATTGCCAGCATTAAGCAATGCCAAGCTGTGCTAACGATGCTAACATAATGTGAGTGAATGCCAGCCGTAGTTTTTAAACCAGCATGCACGGAAGTCAAGACGTAATAAAGAAGTGTTATAATTTAGAGTAATAACTTTTGACAAATAATTGACTTTACTTTACAAGGTACTATAACAGGGTGGTCAGGGAGAGGAAGGATTTGCGGACACCTGACATGTACCTTATGAAGACTGGTAGCTGGGCAGTAGGGCGAGAGATAGATTAGCTAGCAATATGTGTGTGACAGGTGCTTCATATTTTGTGTCTTCGCTCTCCGGCTGCACGTATTTCTAACCTGTCGTCTGTCTCTCATGTAGGATGTGTGACGGCCCCTGCTTAGTCTACTTCTACCTGATATGGGCCCAGTGCGCTACAGGATATAAAAATCCCACCTTCCATTGTGGCTGGCTCTCTCCCTGACAGCACCTGCACCTTACTGATTTGCTGAACCATAGTTTTTATTTTTACTCCACACCTAATCCCACAGTATATGAACACTAGTTATTTACCACTGTTACTGTGTACCCTGCCTTTCGCCCGATGTCTGCTGGGATTGGCTCCAGCCCCCCCCCCCCCCTCGCCGCGATAAGCGGTTGACGATGGATGGACGGACTATCCAGGTACCATTATCATAATTACTGTTACAACTTTTACACTAGCTATTAACTGTACATTATTTCAAGTCATACAAACAACTATTTTAACCTTTTTTCTGCTGTATTCATGAATGCAGAATAGGATTTTAATTTGTTTAACTGTTTCTTGTGTAGTGTAATCATTTGTAAAATAAAATCAGGCAAGACTAATCATCAGTTCCATCCATCCATCGTCAACCTGTAACCGTTATCCTGCATACAGGCAAGGCAAGGCAAGTTTATTTCTATAGCACATTTCAACAACAAGGTAATTGAAAGTGTTTTACATAAAACATAAAAGCAATATAAAATAAAAAAGTTTAAAAGCAACATAGGGAAGTTTAAAAGCAACATAGGGAAATTGAAAAAATACACATAAAAAATAATAAAAGTTACAGTGCAGTGTACAATCAGGGTTAAAGAGTTAAATGGAAAATAAAAACAGGCTGAGGGGTTGAGCAAATAATTGAGTTACAATTATTCTGAAAAGAGAATAAACAAAGAAGTACACTTAATCTACTCACTCTAGCTAGTCTGTACTCGGGTCCATAGCAATCTTTGGGTCCGCTGAAACTCCAAAACCCTCGGACACTACAGAGAAACCAGAACGTGTCTGTCTGCAGGCCACTTTGATCCAGTTATACTCTGGACCAACCTGCACTTTACAGGTGGACAGAGGGTCCTGCAAATCACTCAGGGTCGTGGGACAGTTCCCTACATTAATTTGAAACATAGTAGTGATCTAAACCTGTCACAAAATATGATGGTTCATAGTTGTAAATGAAAATAATGAGATGGTATTTATAGGTCAACATGTTGAATCTCTTTTTGCAGAAAGTAAAAAATGGAAAGCAAGAGACCAGTGTGAAATCAACTTAGAACTTATACTCTAAGACATAGCTGCACAATAATAGTTTTGAAGCTCCCTAGGAGTGTCATTCATTGCAACCTCTGAGAAGTCTTGTAGATATTGCACAGGTATTGTGAGGCTTTACCTGTTTAGTGCAAAAGGAAAAAAACTAAAGAAAGCACCTATAAATCAGAGGTGCATATCAGCTGATTGTTTGTCTTTGCCTCACTGTAAAAGCTTCACGATACCTGTGTATTGCCTGAGAAGACTTCAGAGTTTGAAACATTGCAATAAATGATACGGCCTAGTGGGATTCATAATTACTTAGTGTGCAGGTCATTCTTATTTTTTCGCTCTAAGCCCTTTTATTCAGCACAATGTGAGCGTAGTTTGTTGGATGTGCACATGTTTGTGTTTGAACTAGACTTACAGTATATCAGAATGTGAAATCTAACATTTCCAGTCAGTATTAAAGACAAAAGGAGTGCAAATATTTTTTAAATGTTCACAAATGTGGACATGTAGTAAACACATTTATTCAAATAAACAGACTGGGCCTGTGCAAGTGGTAACAGCTACTTAGGAGTCCATGGGGTTGTAGGGAGAAAGGGGGATAAAGGTGGGAGTGTTATTTTAACAATTATTATGAACATAAACGACATTAACCATGACTGTCAGCGATGTTTAGGTGCAAGAAATGGGTCAGTAAAAGCTAACCTGCATTTGGAGGTGGTCTTTGATGCAATTAGCTACTGTACTTGAAAACATAATCTGCCCTAGTTGTAAAATAAAATCCATTTTTCAAATATAGCCCTGGACTGCCATGTCTGATGCGAGGGTTCTCAATCATGGCATAATTTAAGCTACAAACAAATACAGCCATAACACTGTTCACTGATTGGCACCAGCCTTCCACCAACACTTTGCTTCACAGACGAAAACAGGATCTTCATGCCAGGGTGCCAGAGGTAAAGACAGTGCAGGTCGTCCTCCATGTTGACCAGCTTCATGCTGCCACAGTGGATGATGAGACATCTGATGGTGCACCTCTTTGCAGGGAGGAGAAAAGAAGGGGAGAAGTCAGCCAAACCAAGAGACATCTGGCAGGGTGAAGATGCTTCCTAAACTCTCTGCAGCTCTCTGGGCACCATGCTGGACATAGCTGTCACCAATGATGGTGTAAAATGAATGCGTGTAATAAATTGTTCTATGTCACATCTAACGTTACAGGAGAAAACGTAACAAGGCAGCAACACTTCAAAATATCTAGATAACAGTCTATATTTCCAATATAACATTAGCGGTCTAAAGTCTATTACAGTGTATGCTGTGTGACCATAAACTTCAGTTACCACAGTCACAAAAAAATAGTTTCGCTGGATATCATCAGGATATCATGTACAATGTGTTTTAAACATCAGTAGCTAACCTTAGCCTAGCTCATCATGTCTGAGTGCACAAATGCACTGCCAGTCAAACTTCATGCCAAGACGGCTAACGTTAGCTACCTGTTTACATGTCATTCTAAAAAAGGACTCTGTGACCTTGCCAACAGTAAATATAATAATCA
>NW_024041089.1:0-37051 GCF_014851395.1 Micropterus salmoides
ACCTCTTGACACTCACTCATGTCACCTCACAGCCTTCAAGAGATGCCTTGCTTGAGGAGCCAAAGACATGCTGCATGTGCTGTGCCCTGGAAGGTTGGTTGGCTCTATATAAGACATTATGCCATTTTGATGGCCCTAACAAATTCCCTCCAGTTTGCAATGGTATGATAGAGAGAAATGGCTGTATCGCAAAAGCTGCAGCCTCAGTTGTCAGAAGCTAGGAGCAAAGGAAAGGCCATCCTACCCCTCTCACCTCTGCTCATCCCCCCTTTTTTGCTTCCACATAAGCAAACAAGTTCTTGCTACAGCCTAAATATGTCATTAAAGCATAGAAATTGAGGAGCAAGGAAAGGCACAGAGATGTTGCTACATGGTTCTCAGTGTGGGAGATCATACAGGGGCTGTAAGACTGTTTTAGGTCCTTCCAAGCTGTCGTTTTGAGGCATAAATGAAAGCAAAACAACAGTGTAGGAGCCAGCCGAGCCAGTGGAGGCTCAAGGACTTCGTACTTTGAGTCTTGGTTTCATATCAAGCCAACACAACTTCCCAGCCTAACTCCTCCAGCTGTGTACCTGCCTTCCAGCCATCCATTTTCTCTCAGATCCAACCTACTTCCCTGCATGTCACACTGCTCAGAGCTGTGCTCAGACTCTTTCCGAATCATTTTGGTTGGATCTTTCCCTGTCTCTCATTCCTGCTATATTTTGTCTGTATTTGATTGACACATTTCCCATCACCAAAAAACAAACAACTGCCCCCTTTAACTCTGTTTGCCTCCTTCTCTCAGTTCATTTTCTGAATATTTCCTGCTATTTTCCTCTCTCTCTTCCTTTCTGTCTGTCCTCTGCTCCACTTATGCATCCCAGCAGTCTAGATTTCCTTTCCTCAGGTTATAATAGTTAGACTGTGAAATCACCCAGGCCCCACACCCTCCCTACATCCCTGTGTCCTTCTTTCCCCTTCCACTCCCTAACATCGTTCTCCCTCCTCTGATTCCATCCCTCCTCTTACTACTTACAGCCAATCTTTAATATTTATGGCCTCAAAGCTTGAGAAGTGGGTGGGGGCACAGGGCTTTACCTCGGTTATGATTACTTGCGTGCTGTCAGGAACCAGGAACCAGGGAAGGTGAGGGTTACACTGTAAGGCTGAGGCTGTGAAGCTGCAGCCCTGCAGAGCAAAGCAGAGGCTACCCAGTCTCCCTGAGCCCCCATACTGAAGTGATTAGGCCACAGGAAGCTGAACCTGACATTGCTGACACTAGGCCCCCCTCCCACATCCTGCCTCAACATCCCCCCACACCACAAGACACCATCTCCCTACTCTGACACTCGATTCACCGTGGCAACTACAAGGCTGATTTACATCTTCTGATATGGTTGCAGAGGATGGAAGAGCAGAGGATGCAGCAGTACACTCAAGAGAAAAGAAACCTGAGATCGGGTGGGGGAGGGATGCTTGTGGCGACTGCTTCCTTTATTGTTTCCCTGTCTCATGGTGTGGTGGCAGATGTAAACAGGAACAAGCAATGCAGCTGCCAATTTCAAGCCCATTAACTGTAAGTGGGATAACCAGTGCAGGTGCTTTATTTTGGCCACTGGGATCACATGGATCAAGAGACTTGTGACAGTATATGTATTTTTTATGTGAAAAGAGGATTCATATGTGGCTCACATGTTCCATTATCCTACATTTAGTTCCTTATATATCTAAAGAAAATAAAAGAGGAATTAAATTATTTAAGTTGCTAGTTGCCCCCTTCCCAAATAAAGACAAAACATGCACACATTTATAAATTGCATGGCAGTTTGAATAGACAATATAGTGATTAAAGATAACCTTCATGAAAGAGCACTACTGCCCTCTTGTGTTTGGGGTGGAAAGGGCATAATTGTGAACATGGAAATTGCACTGGATTTAATCTTGACTTTGAAGAAACTTTACCTGACGAGTAGGATAACGATGCGGATTTCACTTACTCACTCACTTACAAAAATAAATCATATCACCGAAGTTTTTATTCTTTCTTTATTAGAGCTATAAATCAAACAGCAGTTGACTAAAGGTTTATGCAGTACATTGGGCTTAACCTATTTACACATAAGAGCAAAATTAGTTTGCATTCTGCATTACATATAAATAACATTACAATTACAATTGAAACTGTCTATGCCTTGATCATTTAAAGTGAATATTACACTTATTTTACTACATTCGGGTTGAATTAGGCACATTTAGGCATAGAAATATTCATGTTTCTTCCATGGGCACTCATCAAATCTAAATCTGTGTCCAACCAAAATTTCCAGAGAAGATTTGCCGCTCATTTTAGCTGTTATTTGTTCTCTCTCTCATTTCTCACACTGTCTTTCACCAATCAAAATGTGTCTTTTTTAAGTAGTGATTGCTCTCTGTTTGACTCCCATCTCCAGTGAAGTGTTTCATTTCACTAATGCAGAAGTGAAACTAACTCCATTTAAAAGGGAGTCACACTGAATACTCTGGGGGCCGTGGGAATAATCAAAACACTGCAAGAGCCAGAGAGGAATACAAACTCCGGTTAAGAACAAAGGAAATGGAAATCAATGGCGGGATATGCAGATTTCTTTTGACAGCTCGACACGCAAATAATCTTTTGGGAATTTGCCCTCTGTTGCCTTTGCTGGGTTAAAATAACAACTGAGCAGGGGAATATAAAATGCAGTATGACGAAGAAAGGGCACAGCATTACACCTACTTATTTTTGTGTGAAGGTGTTCCAAAACAATCAATAAAGAATGTACTGCACTGCAAGCAAGGCTGGATCGCCCAAGGCATGGTCATAACTATAAGTGCATGGCTACCAACCTTAGGAATTAATTTCAAGCTAAACACTGTATTATTTAAAAGCTGCAATTTATGTTTTATGCACAGTTGTATTTGTCAGTTTGTCGACACTTGAGAAGCTTTAGGAAAGTCTCCATCTTATGGGCATCTTTCTTGAAGCAACTGAGTAAGGCGTAGTCCCTCATAACAGATTCCAACATCTCTGGCTGCACATCATACTGGAAGACGCCTTGCTCACTGTAGCTTGTTGTCATCATTCCCTCATCCAACATCTGCACAGCAACCATTTGGAAACATGGCATAAATAAAACATAAGAATAAAATGTGTGTATTGTCTACCATGGGTTTTAAAGTGAAAGAAGTAAAATTCTAGTATCTAATAATTATTTTGATTGGGACAATAATTACACTGGAACTCAAAATATTTTTGCAACATGTAATTGTCCTAATTCACATCTGTGTTTAGGTGTATAACAATAATCCACAAATGTGTTTTAACCCACCTTCTTGATGAGGACCACCACCCCTTGCTCCAGACTGATCAGTTTTTCAGAGACCCACTTGGTCTTGTTGAGCAGCATGTCAGGAGCATCATCGTAGCGATCCAATGTGGTCTGAAGGTAGACCAATGGCTCGATCCATGACTGGACCAGCATCAGCACAGAGTGGAGCAACCATTTGTCCTGCAGGGTACACAGGCGGAGAGTTGAGTGTTGAGAATAAGTGAATTTAAACACAAAAACCCCAAAACATAACAACTGAACCTCGAACAAAAGCTGAACCTTGAATATAAATACAATACAAAAAAACACACAACAAAACATTAGAAAGATAAAGTAGAACTGACATCACTTTATTCAAGTCTTTGTGGGGAGAATTTCTATAAGATAGTAATAAAAAACAGAAGTGATCAAAAAAAACATAAGAACATAATAACAGCATGGCTTTTGATCAAAGGCTCTTCAGCTACAAAACATTCAGCAACAAAAGTAGGTTGAAACGTCACTGGTGAAGCACTTGAGCCTGCTTAAATTCTCCTAAGCAGAGCACACTCTAAAGCAAGTGCAAATGTCCACCATACAAATAGCCATTAAACAGCAGAGCAGGCAATATTTCAACAGAAAGGGCAGAGGAAAATGATTAACATAAAGAATAGCCTTGCAGTATATGCAGTTTCAAAGATCACATTTACTATTATGGTGATGGCATGACTTTCAACCAGCAGTCTCAATATAGCTAAAAAGTTAGTCCTTAAAGAAATTGCTTTTGCCACATATACTTGGTCTTTGTTAGTTGAAGGAGGATTAATGAACAACTTTCCATTAACCAGATAACCGCTCACATCAGCCAAATCACCCTACATTGGCCTTTTGCCAACTGGCTTAATCTTGTCTCTACCCTAGTGATCAGGCTGACCTTTGGCCTTAAAGGTTGGGTACTAAAACATCAAAAGGCACAGATGAACATTTTTCTTCAAAATGTTACACAGAAAAGTGTATTTATGAGATCTAACAAGCATTATAAGGAGGAGAGGTTCACTTGCACACTTAGTTATTATTTAAAAAAAAAGAAAGCTTAGGTTCTTAATACCAAAGCGGCTTCAAAGTGATGTGTGAGCAGACCACCACACACACACACACACACACACACACACGCACATAAACATACACACACACCTATACATGCAAATGGACATGCACAAGAGCTACTAACTCCACTCAGATGCACAGACAGACACAACACACATATGCATTGCATATAAAAGCAGAGGTGTACACACATATTCTTAAAGCGCTAACGGTCGGTAACAATTGAACATACAATGCAAAACCTTCCGTGTCTCTTTCTGCTGCTTGTATCACTCCACTTAGCCCCTCCCACCAAACTCACAGAAGGGAGCTGGTTGACCCGCGTAACATCATCCCACGTATACCACGCCCTGCCCCTCTCGCTTCGCAACCCGGGGCGGGGTGCCCCAGGCTTCTGATGTAGTTGCGACAATGTCTAACAGTGGGATGAGATGCTAGTACACCTCTGTACCCCTTCTAAAGTCCCCCGCTGTTTATAATGCCGCTTTGCCACTCTCATCGAACGCCATGACATCGAACATAATAGCTGAAGCTACGTGTGGAGCAAAGGTAATGGTTCTCCATGAGGTTGTACTACTGCAGGTTCCTGACTTGAACGGGAGAACTTTGGTACAGGAGGCGGACGTGCTAGCAAGGAGGCTAAAACCCACGTGCACTAGTGTCAGTCCCCAGTGCGTCTCTTAAGGTGTCAGGGAGTGGGGTTTACTCATTGCACAGCCGTCTGGCTTCTGTTACACAAGGATGTGTTCGTGGTTTGCACCTAATGCTGTTTTTGGCAAAGGAGGGATGGGCAGTTCTTTCATTGCTGATGATTGTTTCTCAGCCATTGTGTTTCCAAAACTCCTGAAGCTGCATGCTGCGTGAAGACATTGATCTTGACTGAGTGAAAGTATGTGCGAGGACACGGCCTGTGCAGCATGTGCACGAGCACTGACTGACACTGTGTTAGAGATTCCTTCTGGCTCTGATTGTTTTGGGATTTGTTGACTTGGGTGTGGTGAATTCTTAAAAATGGCATCAGGAGAACTAGTAGAACCTGATTTTTGTAACAGATTATCTGTCTCATGTAGTCAAGATAGTAACAGTTACAGTTTTACCAAATTTGCGAAAAAGTTATTATTTTAAAAGTTACCTACTGAACCTTTAACAGATTAAGACCAAAGCTGAAAAAGGAAATAAATTCAGTGATCAGTGGCCATGTACTTACAGATATCTGTTGGATTTCACTTTTGGAGCTCGGGAGGGGTAAGGCTTTGGTGATGCATGTATAGCCAGCTTGGTTACTCTGGAGCTGTAATGGAAATGGGACAAACATCGCCTCCTAAAATCCAAATACAAACATGGGGAAAAAAGAAAAAAAAAAACATATGAAAACACACATACACAACAAAACCTGTGATGATGATTCTGATTTTTCAATTTTAGTTTTAGTTTACTCTCCAAATTCAAAACTGAAGGCCATGAGCAGCAGCATTCCAGTCTTTGTTTGTTTTTGGAATTATGTTGGTTTTAGGAAATACGTTAAAATGGTAACACTTTAGTCATAACCTTAAAAAATAGCTTCTTAAAGATATAGGCGAGCGACACTTTTGTGGATGTCTCGAACTGTTTTGAAAACCTTTGGTTCTCATAGGTATAGAATAACAAGACACATTGGTAGACACAGAAAAAGACACATCAGGAAAACAACGACAAAAGCTTCACCAATCTTGGCCACTGGAGACACAGCAGAGACACATTTTGTTCTCCAGCATGTTCTCATACCCCATGCAGCGTTTTCTCAGTACATCATCCAATTTCAAAGACCACTTTGGATTGCGAGCCGTAGAGGGAAAGGGATTCAACAGGCTGCAAAACCTGTGCTCTCACTGCTGCAGTATATCATTATCACATTCATATTACTCCAGTGTAGGCCTGCTTCAATAAAACATATTTGGCTCAGAAGAGAGATTACTTTGAAGCCTGGCAGTGAGGCAATGATCATGTCAGTATCAAAAGCAAATAACACAGTATCTAACGGAAAGTGTCAGTGCTTTTGGTCCAGCATATTGTGAAAAAGAATTTGTTCTCATGTAGAACTCATTTTTGCTAGATTGAGTGCTATATTCTCATATTAAAAAATAACATAGCTTGGGAAATATCGGGCTCACTGTTAAGACTGTAACTGATGAGCAATGTCTTTATGATCATTTCAGTTGAATCCTCCCTTTCTTGGCGCAATGAAAATCATTTTCTGTGCTATTGTCATGTGATGGTTTAGTTTCTTCTGAGGCTATACACATGTGAAATCTATGTCTTTACTGTACACTGTAAGTGCCTGTGGAGACAATGGGCCGTCCGAACACTTAAAATATTTCTTTCCCAATACAGTGCAAAGGTTCATTTTGGAGTAATGTTACTCACAAACAAAGAGCATGATTCTTCTGAGACACGGTAGATGAGCTCAGCATGCTGGATGACTCGGTCAAGAAGTTTCTCTTGGGAGATGGAGGGGCAGCGGGAGAGGCTACCCTGGTCTTCCCTACAGTCTTGTGGGATGCTTGCAGTGAGCAGATAGGGGCAGAGCAATCCAGCCCATACACCCAGCTGTGTGACTGTAGACAATATAGATGTAACAAATATTCACAAGTAAATACGCAAACAAAAATATCCAAAACCTGTTCATCCTATATCTTGTTTGCTGTGGTACTGCCGGATTTACTTTCTTTAGGATTATATAAATCAAAATCACTGCTCAGCTAAATAAACTGGTGTAATTTATATCTGTCAGTAAAATTACAAAACATGCTGTCTTTCTGTCTTGAAGTTTGATGCATTACCTGTCATCATGTGCATTCTGTCAAGTAGTCTTCAAGTCTTCGTAGCTTTTCTGGCATGCTGACTTCTTTTATAAAACCTGACCGGGCCATGAATAGTGGAAAAGGTCTTGCGTAGGTTCTTGTAAAAAGATACTGGTCTTGCCAAAGCAACACATTTGTTTTCTCATGCATAATACCATTATGTTTATTTTATTTAAGAAGGGACAAAGCACATTAATTAACATGAGCACTTGAGACCATCATCTGCCGTCCCTATAAATGGTAAGGTCTAAGGCCTAAACATCTTTGTTCCTTATATGAGCTTACCTTGATTTCAAAATAAACTGAAATAAAGGTTTTGTAATTTTTTATTCTACCCAGCATCCTGATAGCATTGGCCAATAATCCAAAAATAAAGACTGAGACTGATTAGATTTATCAAACAAAATCAAAAAAGGGAATGGACTGAAAAATCCCTCCTTTCAGCTGAGGTAAGTATGTAATGTAGATTTAAATATGCATGACAGAGAAGGCTGCAGAAAAGACAGCGTAGGACTGTAACAGACACAACTAAAAGGGGCTGAATGAATGAGAGTCAGAAATCAGCGGGACTTAACAAAACCCCTAAAATCTTCTTTTTTATGTTGACATTCATATTCAATTTTGCTCAGAAAACCATGGGGTGCGAAAGTAGTTCTACCCAGAAGCTGTGGTTTCCCTATTGTAATGACTGTGTTTAGCTGTCAAAGAAGTAAGCACATATTTAGTAATCTATGCCTGCTTGAACACACTCCATTAAATGCTTAATTTTTTTCCGCTGCACTACTTATTTTATCTGTCCTTTCAATCACTTCTGTAAAAAGTGTAATAAAATTACTGGGAATGAATTGTCTGTCAATTTATGGTATATATATATATATATATAGTATGTACTATAAATTACAGAACATTTTTGCCTCACACATACTCTAGAATAAGATTGTTAATTACTGTTCAGTATAAGCCACAATCACATAATCACACAATTAGTATAAATAAAAATAGTAAAGGCTGTCTTTTTTACATGGACCAAACCCTGACGGGAGGGATCGTATTCAAGACGCTTGAACTCAAATGTTTATTTCTTCAGTGAAGCATGTTTAAGGATCAGCTAAAGACAGACAGGGGATCAGAGAGTAGCAGGTGATGGGTGTCGTGTTCCTGAACACAACGTGACAAACGAGATGGTTCCTATTCATCCTCGAGGCACATGAAGCCTCATGTCACGTATTTCAACCTGTTTCATATGAAACACTATTCTCTTCTTATCCCCTTTCTTTTTCTCCTCCACTTTTTCCTTCTCCACCTCCTTGACGGGTTAGCAGATTTTCAAGAATGTAAGCACACCTCTCCAAAAAAAAGTTTGTTTTCTTTTACCTCCTTATGTTAAGTCCTATTACAGTAAATATACAGGGAATTAAAGACAACTGTGCAACATTTGAGGTAATTAACATGCAATCATGTTTTGTGCATCCACATTGTTTGCAGTAAACATTTCTTTTTGCACACATCAGTGAGGGCATGAATGACAATGAACCAAAACTAGAAAGTGTCTGCCATTAGCTGTATTCTGATGTTGTAATGTTTAGGAATGACTCTCAGTCTCTCAGAGGCTGATATAGAAAGTGAATTAGGCCCAATCTATGACAGTGGTAGTGACAGAATTGTAAGTGACTATAGATAAATAAACATCTTTATTAAACTAGTTTTGTGTCACCCATGAACAATAACAAAAGCAACACAGTTCAGACAGCTCACAGGGGACAGCATATGACCACAACAATAGCAACACCAACACACAAACTAACAATATATTATTCCAAATGTCGTTATATATCATTTAAAAATTATATTAATAATAATCAATAATTCACATTAAAATGCATAAAAGAAGACTTTTGTAAAACATTTAAAACAGAACATTAACATTTTTACTCCAGTTCAGTTCCATATCAATATGAACCCCCAGATATGTGTATGATGAAACAATTTCAACCAGATTTTTGATGGGAATTGGTGATGGTCCCCGTCTTTCCTTTCTCCAAAATCAATAACTAGCTCCTTCGTCTAACTAATATTGAGGACATCTGGCTATCCCTACATTGAGCTGTGCAATGGGCGAATAAAAAGGTGATAAAACATCATTTTCACAAGTGATGCTGCTTGGCCTATGAACTCCCTGATTGCTGTATTGCTTGGGGATATGTTTTGTAAATAAAGTGTTTCTTAAATGTGTTTGCCAGCTTTGACTGCAGCTGAGTTGGCCAGAGGGTAATTTTCATTTTCCATTTTCATTTTTACAGACTTGTTCTGTGAGAGGCCTTGTTTGAAGCTTATATCTTCTGAGCCCTCTTATTTCATTATAATGAGCAGCAACAGCCCATCACTGCTGTTCTCATCTTGTTGGTACATCCTTATCTCTACTCTTATTTTGTCATTTTACAAACCAACTCTGAACTACCCCTTCATCATATCTCATGGCAGATGGGTGTGTTGCAAATGCAGACAGGTGTTTCACAGTTTATATCAGTTACTGATGATGAACACAGGCAAGACTTATACCCTATCAATTTAGCGTTAACAAGCTAACTCCAGATTCTAGTTTTCTTCTATTTTTTCTTTTAGTGGTGTACAGAAACCAGATTATCATTGCACATAGGTGTAATTTATGCTGGGGATGCTGGGGATATGTCCCCACCACTTTTTGAAATGGCTTATTTTGTCCCCACCACTTTTTGGAAGCACTTGCTAAAAGTTTTCTGAAAATTACCTTGCAACAAGAAATGTTAAATAACAAAAAAAATTCTATGAGAAAGGTTTACTTGCACAATAGGAAAATATAAAAACAAATCTGCCTTGTCCAAAACAAATCAATCTATTGATTAATGCATTATATTTGATTAATATAAATATTTTATAGCCTTTTCTGAATTGCCACCGGCCACATAAATTTTGTTTCCCTTCATATAAATAAAGACATTTTCACCGTAAGTTGGTGCAGAAAATGTCTCTAGAATGCAAGAAATTAAGAGTTTAATGCTCAAAATATTTTTTTTTATATTTCTTCTAAATTGCATTAGAGTATCTTGTTGCCTCGTTCTCGTGACTTCAATATTGTGCATTATCATGTGTCGTGGACTAAGTGTTTGGTCACACCCCTAATCTGAACCTTTTCAACACAAAGTGACGCCCTTGTGCTTGTACCTTCTGGCATGATTATTGCCGTTATTCTGAACAAAATACAAAACAGAATACTGTACAGAATATTATATTAAATTACTTAAATAAGTAGTGCTCTTAACTACACTTTCTCACACCAATTTATGATGCTAATTTAATTATTGAAAATGAGATCAGTGACAGTTCTTAAGTTCCCGTTTTAGTTGTATGTTCTGTTTTTTTACTGTTTCATAAGAAGTGTATTTAATGATGGGTACAGTCATTTTGCTATTTTGGAACCTTGTTTAATTTCTAAAGCAATATCAGGTTATAAGGTGAGAATTGCAAAGATATGCATTAATCAAAACACATGAAGTGGGGAAAGAGTGTGGGAGATGGTAGAGATTCTAATTTTCTTCTATTAAACCAGATTATCCTTGCACCTACTGGCATTTTTGATTATTCTGAACAAAATATCAAAGATAATGCTGAACGGAATGTTAAATTAAATTAATTAGATAATTAGAATTCTAAACTACACTTTCTCACACCAATTTATGATGCTAATTTCATGAAGAAAATTAGATTAGTGATAGTTCATACATTCACGTGTTACCTGTATATTATTATGTTGTTTTACTGTTTCATTTGCACATATATAAAAAAGTGTATTCAACGATGGGTACAGTCATTTTGCTATTTTGGAACCTCATTTAATTTCTAAAGCAATATCCCAGGTGGGAATTGCAAAGATATGCATTAATCAAAACACATGAAGTAGGGAAAGGGTGTTTGAGATGGTATATTGGCACCAAACCTTGTTTCTATTTGCAAAAAGAAGTCCCCATGTAATGTCACGTCTGGCACCTACAGTACGCAGTGTATTATCTTAATTGCAAAGCAGCTCATCTTAGGAAAAAAACAGAGGGATGGTGCATGAAATGAAATGAACTGGTTCAAATGGGAAAACACATATTTATTTATGTCTTAAATCTGAGATTACAACAAGGAGTGTTGATTAAGCATGAAATCCAAATATTACAGTACATTTGTTTTCTTTTCTTCCAAACAGAAGTGACTGCCATTGCTTTAAAATGTGCTGTAGTATTTAAATGACTCTCTCTATAATTCAAAATAGCTCACCATACATTATATGCCTTCCCTTTTCATATGTCTATTCTGATTTTCTTTTAACATCCACCAAGAAAGAATGTTGCTAAGCACCAATGCAGGGGATCTATAATGTCTACTTTACACTTTATATGGAGCATCTTCCTATGTAAAACCCAGCCTGACTATACTCTGTGTTACAAGACTATTACGGTGCACGGATCCCATGTCACAGAATGTCTGTTATTCTCTACCTCCAGGGGACCTTGAGATGCACAGTGCACGTAATGGAAATTCATGACTCACACATTCAGTTTGTTTGAGGCAAAATTCAAAAATGACTACTTAATTCAACCGATGAGGTAAAAAAAAAATAGACTTAAATAGACATATTTTGTTCAGAACACACCTTGATGCCTTTGTGGTTGGATAGAGATTTCCTCACTATGGAATGACCATGATTGCATGCCATATCTGTCATGCCAAATCCATGTCTGCAAGGGTAAATGCCCACTCGTTCCCCTCACGCAGCATAGTGGGAAGAGTACACACATACATATTAATCACTCTGGTTCTGACAGACTTCTTGCACTCGCTGAGGATTGATCGGCAGCTCCTGCACTGGGACATGTTGCTCCCTTTAGAGGATGATGGAAAGAGTGTGAGTACAGTATGTGTGTGGGGGTGTTTATGTGTGATGTGAGAGAGAAGGAGAGATTAGAAAGAAGACAGTGGTTGATAGCTTAGAGTGACTTAGTGAAGAAAGGGCAAATGTGATGTCAGAGGTATAATTTTAGATATACATGATACATACAGTATCTTTTTCCTTAATAAATTGCAAATAACCATATTAGTGTGCACGATGGAGTGGAAGGCAAGTGAACTAAGAAAAAAACATGTATACCATCACTGGATATTTGCCAAATACAATTAATTCTGGCATTGTTCCAGACGCTAATAGAAGAGAGACCTTTATTTATCAAATGTGCAACCAAATATATATTTATATATATGTATTGAGACCTCCCTTGAAAATTGGATTCTAATCTCCCTGGGGTTTTATTCCTGCCAAGCAACCGCAGATGTAAATTAGCTATATAGCTAACTCTGGCTCAATGGTTGTGTTGTGCATGGTCTCTTAATGGCCATGCACAATAGTAAAAAAAACAACAACTAATAAACTAAACTAAAACTAAACAATGGGACTGACCTAATTAAATAAAAGTTATATATTGACTGCAAGACATACACCATATTATGAACATTCTCCTTTCTGTGGAATAAGAAGTTGTTTTGCACAACCATTTTTCTCTCAAAACTCCTGTTTGCCTGGATCTTCTTCTGTATGGTAGTGCATAATACAGTATGTTTAATAAGGCCTTTTACCTGGATTCACCTCATTAGTTTTTTTCATGTGTATCCCCAGTATTTTGTACAACATGTGTACAGTACAGTGGGTGTGCATGATAAGTAATGGATGTATGATTCCTTGTTTAAGATTGACAAGAACTCTGAGCAAGCATGCCATACAGCTGATGCTAGTTTTTCTTACCAGCTGTCTTGTTTTTGATGTGCAACAATAGAACCACTAGTGGTATTAAAGCACACAATATTGTATGACTTGAATACTGTTGACTTCTTTCAGACTTCAAAGGCAGAAAGTGACTTGTTCAGTCAGCTCTCACCCACGCTGAAGCCACCAGCTGGAATGTCCTTATTTGTCTGGGTTGATAAATTATTATCATATAATTTTATATGAGCAAAATCATGAAAAAAAACAGTTGGATGATCAGCCTCAGGTCTGTTCTATGGCTATCTTATTCGTTCATGAGACGAGTGGAATGGAGAAAACAGGCTATGTGAGCTTTTTTAATGAGAACTTTGAGATACAAAGAGACACTCAATTTTGTAGTGCAATACCAACAGACCTCGGGCAACTGAGAAAACTACACGTTTGTATGATTTTATGCCTCTTTATAACTGTTGCAGTCGGGTCATTGTGTGTTGCCTGCATGTGTGCTTGTTTGCATGCATTTGCATGCTGAGAAGCATGTGAGCATTATTTGTTTGTTTCTTTCTGCATGGAGAAGATAAATAAAATATGAGAAATAGGTGTGCTTAATTATTTCCGATAACTTTTTTTTACGAATCAGTAATTGCTCAGAATAAACTACTTTCATTCACTAACAAACTTCAATTCTAGCACTCATTTTGTTTGACATATTTCATAAATATAAGCCTACTTATTAGTGCAAGTCAAGAACTTAAATGTGGCGTCCCACTCTCACTAACAACTACATTCTTTAACAGGCTTATGCGCACACACATGTACACACACACATACAGACACATTCACCCACACGCACACAGACACACACAGACACAAACAAATTTAGGTTGTCCCTGGTAGAATTATTCCTGATGCTTTTCTTTCAGTTACTTATTTAAATTAATTATTATTCCAGCTCTCGTGGCTGTGTTGTGTTGCTTATTTAGTGTGCGTGACTGTTTCTTGTTTTCATTTTCTCTTAGCTGTCTTACTATGTCAGCTGTTTATTGCTGCTGTTTGGCTGGTTGTCTTTTACTATTATTATTTTTATTGTTTGTTTGTGTTTGTTTGTTGTTATCTTTCTCCTCCCCAAGCCCCCCTCTCTGTTCTATTGCAGGTTTCTTTGCTTTCTGCAATTGGTGTTTCCCACTGCTTTTCCCTGTTGTCCCCACCTTCCATCCCCTTTCCCCTTCTCTTACAGGTCTTGTCCTTTCTCTGTGCTGTCTGTTTGTGCCCCCCATCCCCATGTCTGCCCCCTGTCCGGCCAATACAAATCAATACATAATTAAATAAATAATAAAACAGATAGAGGAGCATATTAATACTCTCTTGTTAAAGTAAAATCTGTCTGGCACAATATGGTCTCCAGCTCATCATACTTAGGTTTAAAAAAATATATATAAATGTACTTAAATGACCTGTTCATTTGTGTCAGTGCAAATAAAGCTATTATTGTATCTTTTCAATAGCAATGCCTACAGAAAAGCGTTTTTTTTAATCGCATAAAATAAAATAAAAAGTATGCCTCATGCCAGTGACTCGAGTCATTGAGTGCACAGCCAGCATCCTGAAAATAGTACAGCAGATAAGGCAGAGAAAGTCGTTTTAATGCTTTAGAATGCAAATGTTCTAGTTTATACCAATTAAGTTTATAATTAGTGTGAAAATGTGTTTGTGTGTGTGTGTGTGTGTGTGTGTGTGTGCATTTGATTGAGCCTTTAGGCAACAACCACTTTGGGGGCGAGAAAAGATGATGAAATTGGCAAATTCTCGCATTTCTCTTGTATTCTGATTAATTGCAATACAGAAACATCAAAAGCCACATCTTTAGAACACAAATATTATACTTGTACTTACATTTACAGAATAAAATGTCTTCTTCTTCTTCTTCTTCTTCTTCTTCTTCTTCTTCTTCTTCTTCTTCTTCTTCTTCTTCTTCCTCTTATTATTATTATTATTATTATTATTATTATTATGAACTCAGGTCACTTCTGCTTTGATGTAAATAGCTCATTACAATAGTTATTTGCAACACAACAAATGCCATTTGACATACCAAACTAATAGTTGAAGTTCACATAAATTTTTTCCTCTTTGATTTCTGTGGGTTGACAGAAAACTGCTCGCTCATCAGAGGCAGGGCACTGGAGAGTTGCAGATGACATTTCTGGGCTGATCCACTACCACTCTGCCCCAGGCTTAATTACCATCTCCCTCCAGTAACACGCAACACTCACTCCTTCGAATGCAATCTTCCACTAACTTCTCAATGTGGTTGCAGCAGGAGTAGCACTTTGTTTCTCCTGCATTTACAATCCCCTCCCACTGGGGCCTCTGGTGGAGCACACCTACTTGCAGAAAAACAACAATTAGAGAGCAATCATGATGATCACTGGTGATAAATTCAGCTTTGGTGCTTGTTATTTCCCAGTGGGATTTGGTGGCAGTGCAGCAGCAGCAGCAGTGACAGAAGCATGCCTGTCTTGCCATGATGCCACTTGTCATTTTTGACAAGTCTCGGGGATAAAGAAAGCAGGCATAAAGCTTTAAATCAAATTGGTCACACAGCCTTGCCAATCACTGTGGACAACATATGCAGGCTCACAACCAAGGTGAAGCTATGTTGCGTGTCTTGGCGGTGAGCAATCTCCCTGTGCTCTAAAATGGAAATGAAACTGTTACACACCCACATGTATTGAGGAAGGGATTTGCGTGGGCCGAGGTACAACTATACTTGATCGCCACTGTGGGAGAAGCTTTAGCTTTGCCCTTCTTCAAAGTGAGATTTACAAAAAGGAAATGCTTGGCTAGGTTTATTCAAAAGAAGCTCCTGATGGTAGGAAGACAAAAGGTACTTCACACTATCCTCCCTGGGGCACATGTACTCCAAAGCTCCACTTCTCCGCTTTACTTCTTATTCTAAGTACATGTTCCCCCCTAGAGTGCACTGCACTCTCTTCTGCTCCTGTTTCTCATACTCAGTCTTTTACCTTTCCTTTTTTTCTTCATTTTCTCTATACCTACCCTTATTTCTCTTACTTAATTTCACTTGTCTTCTCCCTCTACACCCTGCTGTGTCTCTTGCTTGGCTTCTGCATCTCTCCTCTGCTCCTTCTGGTTCCCACTCTCACCTTTAAGTTTCTTTCGCCTCCTGCTTTCTCTCTCTCTCTCTCTCTCTCTGTCTCTGTCTGCCTCTAGACACGTGTTGGCTAGCTCAGAGCAAAACCCTCTATTAACAGAAGCCGAGGCCAGATGGCGGCTCAGAGATGGATCATATCAACTCTGAAGTTCTCTGTGAGTTCCAGACTGTTTTTCTTTTTCACTGGGCATCTCAAAAATAACTTGCACTTTACCATTTCACCTACAAACCCAGAGTGGGACTTGTTACTTAAATTACCATTTCACATCAGCTCAGGCCAGACCAGAGAAACTAAATATACTTGTTGCTGTCATTCATTAGTAACATTAAAGATGGAGAAAACTTTGTGCAGAAAACATTTTCTCCGCTACTCATCAAATCTAGCTCAGTGAGCCAAAAACAATTCAAGAATTGGGAGTGTTTTGTGTAGTGTCTCTTTTCTTTACATACTTGTTACTATATAAATTCTGTCCTGTACCGCCACTAAAGGCTGTCAAACTGTGATGGGTCTTCAGGCGACAGTATTTATTCCCAAAGGGAACCTGTGGCTCTAGAATGAGAAATATAACATGTCTGTGAATCCCAATAGAAAAGAAGCAGGTACAATATATCCACAGGGGAAAAAATCCTGCAGTTTGTCTAATGAGGCATGGCCAGACTATACACTTCGGTCAGTTCAGGAGTTAAGCGTGAAATTCCCTATTAAATAATGTGAATCTCACATTAAGAGGCCCTCCTGAGGCAAAGTGTCTGTAGTAGGGATGACTAACTCACTTAATTCAGTGTCCCTCTGAAAGTTTCTTTCCAAATCAATCACTTGTTTTAAGGTTGTGTGTGTCAAAATGCCCATTTTTCCTATATGTGTTGTCACTGTGCGTGTCTTTTTCTGCGGGAATGAGTTCACCAGTTCACACAGGGCTGAGACTGACTGACTGAACCAGTGGCCTGCCCTCAATACCAAAACAAGTCATCTATTTCCTGTTTTGTGCAGCCACGACTTTGTCTGCTGTGCCGTAGTGATTGTCAGGTAACATTTAGAAAGCCTCTCTCTCTCTCTTTCTATCAGTTTGCCACGCTAAAGCTTCACTCTTGCTTTCCGTCCTTTTCCTTTACTGCGGAGAAACAAGTTCATTGTGATTCGGAATGCAGTTCCACGGCTCAATGCGTTCTGTTTGAAATGAGATTTGAGAGAGTGAGCATGAGAGAGAAAGACAGAGAACCTCCAGCCGCCTAGCATCTTGATGAATAAAAGATGGAGGTACTATGGTCTTATAAACAACAACAGAGCATAATTAGTTCAGTTCTTTTTATTTTAGGAACACTTTATGTGACATTTCCTTTGTGTGGCTGCTTTCATCTCACACGTCCTGCCTGCTTTACATGTTGTGTAGGCTTCCTCTCAACAGTAAAGCTGGAATTATATCTGTGCTCTATGCAAATGGTAATACTGACATATATTTCTGTATACTCTCACTTTTCCAGTTTACAGTTGTATTAAGGCATGCCCATATGTACAAAGTAAATAGCTAACTTATTACAACAGACCAACACTGGGAATTATGGTGATTATTCATACTATTTACATATGCCCTTGCAGAAACATATAGCTTATACGTCTGATGTTCATGATATTTATGTACCAGCCCTGGCCCAAACAGGATTTGTATATTATACAATAGTTTGGAGTACTTCAAGTAGAGAACTTACCAAATACAAATGTAGAAAAGAAAATAACATCACAGCAAAATTGAATTATTTGTCATGACTGAAACCACTACTACTAAGATATAGGTAATATATAGAAGCAGTGTTTTATTTATTCATCTTATCTGTGTTAGTTAGTTTTAACTTTTTCCATTTTTCCATCTTTCCAGTTTATCTGTTTCTCAAACAGCCCCAACATGAAAGACTCTTTGCATATAGTACAGCTTTTAATAATCGTGTTTTTTTTTTTTTCTGACAAATGCACTTATAATTTGGGCACAGGTTTGTCCTCTTTGAATCTCCATTAGTTGTCTGCTGTTTACTTGAAAAGACTTCTTTTGTAGCGGCTACTAATTGGCTTTTAACATAACATACGACCAACCTTTTGCTGTATTTGTGAGTGCAGTTAGGCTATATGAAAGTTATTTTCCATTACACGTTTACCCCTGTAAAAAGCAGAGTTACTATATGTATGTTTCAGCAATAGACATTATACCTTTGCAACCACAAAGGCATCAAGGTGTGTTCTGAACAAAATATGTCTATTTAAGTCTATTTTTTTTACCTCATCGGTTGAATTAAGTAGTCATGTACAACATGCTTGACTTAAACACTTCAATTTTTGAATTTTGCCTCAAACAAACTGAATGTGTGAGGCATGAATTTCCATTATGTGCACTGTGCATCTTACCTGACATTATAAAGACTTTAGTGAGACACTGAAATCCCACATATTTTGAGCAGCAGGGAACCTGAAACAAATCCTAAAACTGCCAAATCTGTTTGACTCAGGTCTGTGCCGTTGTCTGTTGTTGCTCTACAGTCTCTTCACATATCGTCTGCTCTGCTGAATATGGCCCAGTCTAATGGCATCTGTGATATCCCTGGAGCACCCTAAGAGGGGTTGATGACAGCATGTGTTTGTCTTCTCTTCTTTTGCTTTCTCTGCCACACACACACACACACACACATAAATAGACAAACACACACCCAGTGCACCTTCCTAATCTTCAATTCTGCTCCCCCACCCACTGTTGATGCTTCATAGTCAGAGTCCTGTAAAGTCTTTAGCCCCAGGTACTGCCTCAGGGTCTGAGCAGTAGTGAGGGCAGGCACGGGTTAGCATAATCAAAGATGAACATATGTGTATTAATGTGTGGGGTTTTTTGGGTTGTTTGTCAGATACCCTCCTGCCCCTCTCACCTTCCAACCCCTGCTAGCTGCTGCCTTTCAACTCCCTGATCTTGTTCTTCAGACACCCAAAGAGTGCACTGAGTGGATTCAATTAGTGCAGTACTTCAAGCAAATGTGTTTGGTCTGCACCACACGGAGCTCCCGACGTGACACCCAACACACATGCATAGCACACATACCAATGTAGACCAAATTACATTCAGACACTTGCTCACAACAAAGGTCGCCTCGGATGTCAAAATCTTCAGTTTGCAGTCAGATGAAAATGTTGATTTCCAGTCATGTACAAAGGGAGCATTTCGATGCCTTAATCACAGCTTATTCGCACTGAAACATCTGAAAGATTAAGATACCAATTACTCACAGCATTTTTTCATACTATGGAATTCGAGATGAAATATTGGGACTATTTTTAAACGCAATTCTCAATTCAAAATTATAATTTTCAAATACTGGAAACAATTAGAGATCACTGTTAGTGATTTTTGGTGAACTCTTAAAAACAGAGAACTGACATATTAATCATCTTTTGTATAAGTGAGTCTTAATCAGAAACTGTATAATGTCCATCAATTATCATTTCAAATCATAAACCAATAAACTTTAATTTATTACATGAAACTGACATAATCCCACCTCCTCACTTTAACAGCTATACAGTGTAACAATTCTCCACATACAGTACTGGAAAAAGAACAGCAAGAATGTGTCCTACTCCCCCACAGAGAAAACTCAAAATGAGATACAGAAAAACTCAAATTTAACATAAAAATAAAAGAAACGGGGAAATTCTTTGTAAACTAGGAAGAATACAATAAAAAAATACTTATCAGAGCAATCATAGATTCAAGAGAAGTATTTATGCCTGCTAAGAAATCTTTCCTCAGTTGAATCAGTAATTAAATTGGAGAAAATAAACACATGATTATTAGGGTAATTAGCAATGAAGTGTTTATAACACACTTAGGAAAATTTGCACCATCTGAAAACTCATATTTCATTTGAAAAGCATATTTCCAAGAGGGGAGTAATCTTACTCTGGCCCCAAAGGATTAGCGTATGACATTATTTTATGATAAATTAAACTGAAAAGGATTTCACTGAAAAAAATGTATTTGCAAAATTAATGTGAATTTGTTTTTCGAAAAAGCAATGCTGCTTTACTTATTTCATTTATAAAGTTAGCAAGCTAACTATAATAATACCTAGCCGCGCTACACACCAAAATTAATTAAATTATTCTGAAACTGCTAGCAGAATTAGAATGCTGTTAGTGTTACTTTCTCTCTCGTTGTTTTCTTTCTAATTTCTGTCTTTCTTTTATCTTCATTTTACTTTTTTGAATTGACATGATTGCTTCAAAGTCATAAACAGTTTTTGTCCACCCTACTGCAGGAATAGACTAAATGGGCAGAGAGTCTCTAATATTGTTTTAAATACAAGAAATGTCTTTCAAAATTGCCAATAGTGCAGATGTTGGGTGCCTGAGTATTCCACTATTATGCCTTTGGGAATCCTGTAAGTAAATTTTATGCACATTTCACTAATAATAGTATTTATAGAATAACTTCCATAGTCATTGAGGTGGTAGTAACAATAGTCATTCTTATTTATTTGTCCTTCAGTTTGTCATTATTATTTCATTTTGTTACAGTGCTTTTTGTCAATCTCTGTCAAGTCAACGTTTAGTGGAATGGATTAATAACATTAACAATAAAAATAAAGACAAAAAGCTGGGCTTTACAATGCTGCTCACGCTCTGAATGGGACTTGGCCTTTCATACGAGGTGATGAAAATGGTCCGTTTCATAACACCTAAATGGAAAATGTGAGCACATCAGACGCACAATTATGCAGGATCCTGGCTGCTGTTGTCTCTGACCTTCTTCACGGCCTGAGGCATGGTCAAATTTCCATCACCTCCTCAGGGACAAATAAATACAAAGAGACAGAGGTCGAGAGAAAATTAAAAAATAAAAAGATCAAAAAGAAGAGAGGGAATTGAAAACAAAAAAAATTGGATAGAAAGTTATAACACAAAAGGGACAATCATTATTGATTGATAATGATGAGCTTGCTACAAAATGAAAAACACCATATCTCAGTTCTTATATTCACCCCAGCCTTGAGTCCATGTCTCTGATACTCCTTTGATCGACAGTTGGGGTCCTCGATAGCCATTCATAATGTGGTCGGGCTTGTGCAAAGACAGCCGTGTGTAGACAGGCCCATGGGCAGCATGACACATGACAACCTTGAAATAGCCAAGGCTATGTTTGCCTAGCAGAGACCCACCCACCGCTACCTATCTGACCATTTTCTCTCCCTCCCTCTCTCTGTCATAATGGGCATCAACAAGATCTTTCTAGAACCATGGGCTGGCTGTAATGAATAGCCAGAGTGGTACCATCAGCCTTTGAAAGCCTTATTATTACAGAGAGCGAGAGGTATACCTCACTGAGAGAGGAACGAGAGAGGAAAAGACCAAGACTACCCTTTGTTGAGGTGGGGCGGGGAGGCAGTTAGTTAAAGATAGTCATGGGAGGATAGAGAGATAGAGGGCAGAGGGGAGGCTGATATAGAGGATTTATGAGGTGTGTGCTGGGGGTGAAGAAAAGTGGGACGAATGTTTGTTTGGTGGATATAGGTATAATTTCAAATAGCTCATAAATATAAAGAGCAATATCTAATCTAGTGGTCACGGGCCAACTTTCAATTTAGCAGGTTTGTTTAGCAAATGGAGTGACTCCAAAACCTGGCTACTTATTTTAAAGAATAAGACCCCGACCCTGATCCATATTGTGACTGTATCTGAATTGGCAAAAGGAAGAAAGAACCTAGGCCCTGAATGCGGTGCAGGACTTTGTCTGGAACAGGCTACGACTGTCAAAACATATCCTTTAATCTCTTTTCCCCGTGCCCACCCCCTTCTTTCTCTGAAAATCTAGGACATTCTTTTTCATCATGAGTGTGTTCCCTGGTCTCTGTGGTATGCTGAGCCTCAATGCCAAAATGAAACTCCATAGTTAAGGAGTCTCTTTCTTTTCTGCCAGTGTCTTTGGTCACAGGCTCTGTCCAGGGATAGGTAGTGTTTGCATGTGGGTCAATTTGCCCTTTGCATCTATTCATAGAAAAATTAGATATGGGAGAAGAAGTGTGATAGAGAAGTTGTTTCCCCACAATGTCATTACATGGTTGAACTTCTTGAAAAGAAATACAAAGCACATCAACAAGATGAAAAACACATAAAAGCAAGAAGACTGAACTAATTATCTGTTTGTGGGTGTGAAAGGGAAATGACACTTCATTAAAAGTAATGTGATTAGGATGGACTTGTGCTGTAGAAAATCTGAACCGTTAGTAATGACACTGGATTAGTTGTGTTTGCTTTCAAAGAGAAAATAATCATCAACAATGTATAAAATAAAATTGAAAGAAAAATAAGACATTATTGGGTAGCAGCATTTATGATTTGATGATATACCCCAGAGAAAAACAATATACATCAAGCAACTATGATATGAAATTCTCTTCTGTTATAATTTCCATTGCCCATTGGCTTCTCTCGCTATCATTGCTCTAATGACAGTTTCATACCACACCATTTGGCTTATGAGCCACTGTGCTGTTCCCCTAATGCCTCTGAAAGTATCAAACGATAATGGCAATGTAGATATCCCTCTCTCTTCAACACTGTCAGATTCCCCTTACTGTTTCTGATGGTGATCTTTACAGTAAAGGCAATATGACCTCTGTGTGCAAATTCTAAGTTGACAGCAGAGATTATGTACTTGGACCAGGCTCCCTTGTTTTGCATTAATATGAAGAAATCTTTACTGAATGCAGTTTAAACCTATTCCACAAACAAAGCCTTGCTTCAGAGGCTGCCACTAGGTGGTGCTGAAATCCTGCCATCCTCCCTGCGCTATAAACCCCCATGGGCTTCCTTAAATGGGGCTGACTGTGTTGTTGTTGAAGGAGTTTGCCAGGCACAAGGCAAGATTTACAGTCCCAGGTTTAATTGTGTTTTGAAGAAAAAACTGCTATAATGACATAGGAAATACAATAAAGCTATAATAGGTTCCAGAAATTCCAGTTTAAACACTGAACAGCAGTGCACTTAGCTGCCCATTGTTTGATACCAGCGGTAACATGAAGATAAGAACTGGTAGGGAGCTTTCTGCTCTGTTAGCCTGTTCAGATTTGGTGTTGTGATCTATTATTCATTCTGCTGATTCTTCTCACTGCAACTAGTTTGCATAAACCCACAGCATCATTAAATAAAAGAAGTTAATTGATTAGTCTCACTGTATGTACACAATATTAAGAACTTCAGCTTTTAACATCATCCCTAATGGTTATATCCCCACACAAAGGCAGGTTCAGTCACAAACAAGAGGAGACAAGCTAAATAAACATTTAAGTCTCAAGACTATAGAGATATTGAGCTAGCAAAAATGGATTCAGATCAATAGTTGGAAGGCGTACCTATTATTTTATACACTGATCCTACATAACATGATAAACTAAGAAATGCAGAACTTCAAAATAAAAACTTCTCTCGCCTCACAGCTATGTGGGAGAGAGAAAGAAAGACAGATTGCATCTGGCAAGAGGCTATGATCTATAAAAAGGAGCTGAGGAAGGGATAGACAAATCTGACTCTGCAAAAGCAAACAGATATATTGGTCTCCACCACTAAACCTCACGGAAGGCTTGAGTATCAGCAATATTTGCTAGTTTGCTATTGTCTGGCAATACCACCCATGCTGAAGCCAGCGAGGAAAGATTACCTGGGATGTTCCTCTGTGGTCCGACACATAGTGGCATGTGACTGCCAGTGGAAAATTAATTAGTGAATGGGACAAGGTTACAGACACATAATGAAAGTTATTGGCCATGTCACTTCATCATTTCCCTGGTCCCCCTATTACTTTCCATCAGGTAAGTCAGCCGTGAAATGGGGGTTTCATATGATGCAAGGAGGAATGTGCCACCACACCTTCTCCACCAACACATCCCACCCTATTCTCCCAGAGGGTTCGCACATGGATGATCAAGGCACTTAGACTAATGTGGATGATGCAGGGTGATGAGGAAGGAGTGGGAGTGTTAACCCATCCTTTTACATCATTACAGCACATTGAGGGATCATTGTATCAAATGGTAGCTTTTACAACAAGCTCCAGCCAGTGTTCAGCCTATATTCATCCAGGGCTCAGATAGGTACGTATTTGGCCTTGATTGCAATATTCTTAACACAGAAGGGCAGACAGTAGCATGTTTGGATTGTCAATTATATTGTTGCCATTGAGAAATAAATAGAATAAAAGATCAAGTGTAATTGCTTCTACTTGTTGGTTCTAAATGACTTGAATGACGAGTTGCATCTCTTCAAATGTTTCAAATTAAGTGGCCACAGATAGTGTAGCTGTCTCTTATTCTTAAATGGAAGCAAATGGTATGAACCCGGGACCTTCCTGCTGTGAGGCCATAGTGCTATCCACTAGGCCATCGTGCTGCCCATTTTTTAAAGGTATTTACTTGGAAATGCGAACAATGAAATGGGGGAGTTGGAATCAGTGGTGTAGGAAAGTGCATGAGTGCAATGATTATTATGGAGTGGCTGTTGTCAGTGTAGAAATAAGGCAATGTAAAAACAAAAGCGCGGCAGAGCTAGACGGAATGTGAAGATTCCCACCAGGGCGTCTGGTTAGGCAGGCTTTAGTAGCTGAGAACACTGGCCCGGTAGCTTAATTGCCTATCACTTGGACCTGCAAGACACACACAAACACACAATACACAGGACCAAGACACAGGGCTCTGGGGTCATCACTCTATATGAAGCCTACGTGTGGTGTAATGATACCTCTATGTCCCAACAACTGTTATTTATCTTTCACATTAATAGAAAGCTACAATGAGTCAGTAAATACACCAAAGACAATGGAGTTTTTGTGCGTATTTAGTTAAAGTTCCCACACTTTGTTTTGCTACGCTGACTATGTTTTGTACTGTATGTGTGCATTGTCAGTTCAGTTCCTGTGTATGTTGCATGTGTATTTAGATATTTACATACATCTGTATTGTGCTTCATTAGCTTCTCTTTTCAACTCCAGTCCCAAAGGCTCACCACACAAACAGTGGATACAGTATGCCTATCCTCACAAAGCAGACCATTTGTTCATTTTGCAACTACCATTGCTTGATCTATTTCTTTCTGACAGAATACGTAATAATAGAACATAATAATGAGGGTTTGCTCGCATCCTCTATTGAACTAACGAGTCATATTTTTATGCTGGATACGTATCAACTGGCTTACTTTTGCCTTGTGTTCCACCCTTCCTATAATCTTGATGTTTTCCAAAACATTGACTAAAATAAACCCTTGTGCAAACAAAAACTGGCAAAACTGGCAAAACTGGCAAAACTGACATCAGCACACACAGCTGCCTGCGCACAACAAACACACACACTGTAAAAACATGCATACCAAAAGTAGGCATTAGGTCTTTGATGATTTTATAGTCTTATGGTGAAAATATCTCCTTTGTTTGACATATTGGTGCAGGAAAATCATATGAAATACTGCAATGATGTGTATTACAATTGGCTTGTCAAGTGTCAGCTTTTCATTGCCAGACAATAATGAAAGGACTAGATCATAGATCATTAGGTGGTATTTGTGCAACACACACGGACGTACAGTACACACACACACACACACAAACACATACGCATCATGTCACATTATGTGTATTGTGTGTTTAAATGGCCACCTTGAAATATGTTTGATGTTTTTTGAAGAGGGAAAGGGAAAAGGAAAATAATAATTCAGTGTCTTAGATAAAGACAGATAAAAAACAAATGACCAACAAAGGAAAACATGGAAGCACTCTATGACATGGCTGTGTGGGGAATGTATAAAGTTTCAAAACTACTATATGCTTTTACTTGTTTTGTTATTACTGTTTTTCTTTTTACCCTCTTGTTTAAGATGGGGCCCATCCATCACGTAGGCATTTCAGACATCAGCACGGTGCTCCAAATCAATGGCTCATTGACTGCCCCAGCAGCAGACATGGACACAAGTCTGTCTCCCTGACAGTTACAAAAAAGAAACAGGAATACAAATTGGGCTTCACTGTCTGACTGAGAGGGCAAGAGAATAGATCATTGACAATCATGACACAAATCCATCTCTGATTCTTGAAAACCCCTTTTCTATTGTTCCCCCCTGGTTCCCCCAAGTCCCCTTGCTTAGTATCTGTCGATGTAGACATGCTTGGAATAGTCATTTTGTTTGGCTGTCTCTACAGGAGTTTGGGCTTAGGTGCTTTAGAGGACATTTTGACAATGGGAGAAGGATTGAGGCAAAAGCCTGTCAGTAGCTTTGCTGTTTATTGATTGCAAATGTGGTGAGAGCTTAATTGATTCACACTTTGAGATCAACATGATAATCTCTTAGCCTTGGGACTATAGTGGGCTGTGCAGGTAGGAAACAGACAACTGGGAAGGGCATGGAAAGTGTGAATCAGCTGAGTGGAAAGTTTGTTGCTTCCCTCTGGTCAGTGTGCTGCTCACAAAAATCAGAACCATCAATGCTGCTTCTGGGCCTAGTAATTAAGGAGACCTTCGAGTAATTCAAAGTGAACCGAAAGTGAAGTGAATTATCTCTGAGCATAAAATGGATCTGTACATTTTTAGAAGTTTTCCCTGTTAACTGCGCTAATCATTTTCACTGTCAAACCTTAGTCGAATAGCGAATAACAGTAACAGTTGTTGTCCCGTACATTTTTAATCAATAAGAACAAATGAATCCACTCACTCCACTTTTAACAAGTACAAATCAGACTATGACTCCTTGAATTCCTCCTTATGTAAGGTAACATGACATTGTCATTTCACTTCACCTTAACTAGAAAAGGAGATACACATGACAAACATGCAGGAAGTGGTGTGTTGGTATTAGCAGTAACTTTACTATGTTACTGATTTTAATGGTATAATGTCAATGATGGAAACATCAAATGTATTAATGAAAATACTCGAGAACAGCACGGGATCTGCTTAATAAAGTCTTCATCCCGAGATTCCCCACTTCTGGGGTACTCCTCCCTCATTCTCAAACAATGACGTAGAAAGGCAAGGGAAGTTCATTTAGCACTTTCCAAACACTGCAGCTATTCAGAGTGCTTTAGAGATGCAAAGATAGAAATACAAATACAAAGATACTGAAAATAAAGTAAGTAGATAATTGATAGGCAATGGATATTAAAATCAAGATTTAAACAACAATGATTTAAACAAAAACTCGATTCAAACAATAAAATTAAAAGAGGAAATTAATAAACTGAGCTTATAGCTTGGTCTAATAAATAGTAGTGATGAATACGATGTACAGGTTTGAAAAACTCGGAGAACAGGAATGTTTTACATAGTACAGTTTTAAAACATGTTTTACATTTCTTTTGCTACCAAGATTATGTTTATAGTCCATATTGTTTTGGGGATACACAATTTGGGTGTCCATTTTAGAGGCAGGCACCTTAGCCGGGGACCTAATCAGTGCAGTTCCATACATAACATCCAATAAAGACCTCAGCTTTGGTCTGTCATAGATTAATAGATGTGGACATCTCCCACTGATCCCTGCAACCCTGTACGCAGGATAAGCGTTGACGATGGATGGATGTGTGGATCTCCCACTGAGCTCAACAGTTTTGCTGCAAAGTACATGAAAGCAGCTTCAAGTCTTATGTTGTTTTAGTTTGGTTTTGTTAAATCCTCAGTTATATTTAACAAACAACAGCAAACGCACAGACCATTGTTTTCAGCTCCCATCTTGTCTTATCAGTGTCCAATTATTTGTTAAATTCAGGTAGTCTTTCGCTCAGATGAAGTCACAAAGATTCATGGAGCTTAAGCTGGGCTTTAAAAGCGGTCCTACTACAAAGGCTAAGCAGGCTGTACATCCTCATATCCACGCTTCCGTCCGTCCATCCATCCATCCATCTCCGCTTTTTTGGTTTCCTCTCTTACATTTTATCCCTATATACTTTCCATCTTACTGGAACAACCCTTGAAAACACCAGTTTCAGTCCCTTCTCGTCTTATTAGAAATCTTCCAGCAGTCTCTCTCTCCATCATCAAAACCAAAGGGCCAGTTGTTCCCCCATCAATATGACTTCCCACGGTGAAGCCTTGAATCTGACAAGAGACAGAAGTCACTGATGGGATTGCTGCTCCTGCAGGCCCCTGGCCAGGCAGACTAACAAGTAAGTAGATGGACACCTAAAAGAGTTTGTCAAAATGAAGCTGCCTTTTCAGTGGTATTCTGGGGCTTAAAATGGAAAAGGCAGGATGAAAACAAGGCTACATGGGACCACAGCCATTTCTCTGTGTTCTGCAGATGAAGAAAGGACGCCTGATCAAGCGCAGCAGGGGAAGAAGGCAAGCTGGGAGGCCAGAGGGATTTGTGGCTCTGTTTGTATGTGTGTATGCCCATGTGTATGTCTGGGTATAGGAGTTATAAGATGTTGCTGTTTTCGGACTTAAAAAAAAGCTTTTCAAAAGAATGCACCCTGCCCCTGGGCCAAATCTGCAGGAAAAAGTTTTCTCTGTTAACCAAAGTGCATAACACTGTAATAACTAAGCTGCTTCTGAGGTGAAAGGCAAAGTTGTCCAGTGTGTGACTGATATTCATGAGTGTTATAGTGTTTATATTATATAATTATATGTAAAAATGATATAATCTTTTTTTGTGTTTTCTGGCAGCACACTTTCACTCCTAACTTCTAGCGCTTGTTTTGATGTCGAAGTCGAGAAAATTCCACGTAGGGAGGAGGATGGGATGCTTGGATCACCGTGGTGCCCTTTGTTCATTTCCCGTAATAAACCTATAGTCAAAACGTGCTTCTATTTAAACTATGTATGTAATGTACTTTAATTTAAATACCTTAATTATTTTAAGTACATAACTAAGGCACTTATTTCAACGCAAAGTGTGTTGTTTTCCTGAACCTATCCAAGTAGTTTAAAAGTATTGAAATACAATAATCTAAGCAAGCAAACATTGCATATGCATGTGAACTTTGCCAGGAGCAATAAACATCAATAGAAACCCAAGGCAGCAAAAGTTAACTTCAGTGAAAAAACTTACATTAAATCCCTGAAGGCAGATATTGGCTCAAAATGGTGGGGTAGCAGGTAGGCCTAAACAAAAATTATAAAGATTTTTTTAGGGATTTTAAAAGAGGGTAGAAGTAAGTATTAATGTGATGTAAACACATTTGTATTCTGTCTCCTACAGATCATATTTGCGCAGAACTAATTAGTTTTCCCAAATATACTTTGAAGGAAATGTAATTGTTCTGGCTGAATTGTTCACTGGCAAAGTAATTTCCAGCCCTGGAAGGGTGACATCCTTGTGCTGTATAGATGTCATAAAGAGAAGGTCGGAAGGGGTGTTTGTTTATAATTATGTAAAAGTGTAAAAAGTTTATAATTCCTGTAACCACTAGAGGTCTTTGTCACTTGAACATAAACATAATATGGTTATTGGGCATTTGATTAAATTGCTGATGCTGTTATTTTTCTTGGGAAGACAGTATCTTGGTCAAGGGTAGGGAAAGGTTGTACTTTTTTTGTTAAATATTAAGGAATTCATTAAGTTCTGTTGTCTCATGCTTCGTCTCAGCATTAACATTTTGAATAATTAGACCAACTTTAATCAAGTGCTTACTGTTGCCTAAACCTAACTATATAATGTTAATCAGGAGCAGATAAAATTTAAAAATATTTTGACAATGAATGTTTTGCAGATGTGAACATATCTGAACATTCTCTGTTGGCAGTTGGAAAAGTGTGCAGACACTTCAGAAAAGCCAACAAAACTACAGCAAAATGCAATATTTGTGGCAGGGAACTCATGACAAGGGGAGGGGGTCCCTTACATATGTATCTGCCGTTCATAATACTACTACTTGTGGAATGATGAAGTAGAGGTGATAGTATTTCCACTGTGTGGTTTTTAGCTTCCACAAAAGCCTGGATAAGGGTTTCAGAAGGATGTGGATTCGATAAGCAAAGTTGTAACTCAAATTAGATTTTGCTAAACTGCTTTGAAACCCCATCCATCCCTAGTTGTATATTAACATAATTTAGGAGAGATGATTACACATATCTTTATTATTTAATTTAGAGTTATTTTAGATGTAGCAACCTATACAAGAATTAAAATGTCTCCCTACCACATGAGTGGAGATAATACTTGACATCCAATAAGAAAGCAACATAAAGCGAATCTTACCCCTGTCAAACTGCATGCAAAGACATAAAAAAGACATCCATGACGTTCCAGTCTAAGTAAACAGGAGAAAACAAAACTGTCACCAGAGACAGCAAGTGAGCCAAAGGATCAGCAGGAAAGGAGCAGCAAAACTGGCAGTGGAATAATCATAGCATAGTTTTGCACACACAAAGAATTACTGTAGGTAGACTGCTGAAATGCCAGCTATGTAATTATCAGTGCATAAGTTTAGGGGGGAAGCAATCCTCTCTCTCAAAGCAATTCTAATGAACTTCAATCATTTGCTTTATCTAGCTGTAGAAAGAAAATATCCAGACCTTTTTCATTCAGAATACACAGTGAAGTAACCCAAACCTCAGCAAAGACCGAGTGACAGGTCTGAATGTTGAACCTTACCTTTAATATAAACTGACTTTGAATTTAGCTCTTCACAGTGAAATGCACCTGAGCTTTTGTCAAGAACGAGAAATGCATTTTCTTCTTGTTCTGACATGGAAAACATGTTTTGCCCTCAACAACACGGCTTGCATCTCTCATCATCTACTGTTGGCTGAATACTCTTCTGCTCTCCCTCTTCATTGCGGGTCTCGGCATGTATTCAGTCAGGCGGAAGTAGCATGTTACCCTTAGGTGAGACATCTCAGCATTCTCCCGCCTCACATGACGCATGATGTCTGTCTTGGCTGCTACAAGTACTACAAGAGTCAACTCTTCTGTCACAGCTACTTGATTGCCAAAATGCATTAACCAGTACCAAACTCTAAATGATTAAATATCTGGGTGACATGGCTTGGCAAGAACACCACGTTGCCTGATTAAAACTTTATCACCAGACACTGTGAAAAGTTTCCAAAACAATTAATTACCAGGGTATTAATGGTGGCTTGTCCTATGTAAAACACGATTAAGTTGGGGACTTAATTAAAAAACTCATTATACTTCCATTTTCAGAATTTCAGAGTTTTCAAATGAATGTGGCACAATGTTCCCTTCTCTCTCTCTTTTCTTTTCTTTCCTCCTCTCATTCGTACACACACCGTGACACACACACACCCACACGCATATGCTTGTTCCTCTATTCCGACGGGCACATCTCATTGACATAATGCATTCCTTAGCCCCTTAACCCTAACATTAACCATCATAACTACATGCCTGACCTTAACCCAACTGTAACCTGAACCCTAAAACCAAGTCTTAACCCTCAAAAAGCAGTCTCAAACCTTGCAGACAACCATTTTTGTCCCCACGGTGACGAGTTCTCATCGGTTTGTGTGCATTAAGGTTAATGTCCCCACTGGGATATAAAAACATGACACACACACTTTCTTTCAGCAGGCATTCATGTGCCACCTCTGTGGATCCAGAGTGGGTGTCTGGGAACTTTTGCATTCATTGTCAGAATTATATATTTAAATCCCAGCTCATTATTTCAGTCTCATTCACTTTCTTTTTTCTTTTTTTTTCAAACTGAAAAATTGAGAAATTAATTTCCGTTCTCCTCTGGTGCAGATGGGGATCCACAAGAGAAACCTGCTCAGTCTTGTCAGTGAGGACAAGCGGGAGATGAACACCTCGGTGGCAGGTGTCGCGCTGCTCTTTTCTTCTCTACCCTTTCACATGCCCTCACTCACACTCGCACAGACCCAGTCCTCATCTTTTATGGAGTAACACTGCATCAGCACAGTCTCTGAAAGAAGCCTTTTATTGCACCTGACCTCTACCTACCTGACATGCTCGGTCCAAGGCTGTGCCCTGCATTTAAATATCAAGACAGAGGCAGCACAATGCCCAAAGCATTCCATGCACAAAAACGTCCCTCCTCACTCAGTGTACCCTGTCATAGCAAAATTCATCCCAGGGTCCTCAGCCTCACAAAAGGGCTCTTGCCTGTGCTTAACAATTTGACAAAGACATGAATAGAGATTGCTGGTGGGTCAGAGAGCTCCCATAGGACACAATATGAAGCAGCTCTAGAGGGACATGTACCTGAAAGGCTGAGCAAACAAACTCTCCGCCTGTAAAAAAAAAAAATAGAAAAATAGATACACACATAATGACTCACATACACATTCGGCCTTGTTAGTCACAGCTGCTCTGGCATAAATGCAGACAAGCAAACACATACAGGTTTCACACTCAGAAAAAAACATACAAGTAAACAATGAACTTGAGGAAAGGACAGTTTTCTACATCTACACGCTTGCCCCTGGGGTCTACTACAGCAGTACTTGAGACAGCAGTGTAAGGCATGCGATAGGCCCAGTCATTTCTGAAAAGAAGAGGTAGTGTATTGCCAATGCTCCTGATGCAATTGGTTAGTTTTTGTCTTAACACCCTGTGTATTGTTATCGCTGGGTTTAGGGACAAAGCATAGAGCGGGTGGCCGTGAAAAAACTGGAAACGGATGATCCCATTTTACATCCCTTAGAATTTTAACTAGATGAGCTTAGGGTACTGAGTTTGTGTGTATGTGTGTGTGTGTGTGTGTGCGCGCATGTGTGATATTCATGAGGCTGTGGAATAGAGCAGGATGGTAATTTTCTGCACTCACTGAGCCAGGCATTCCTCAGGACAAAGGGACTGGGGAGACACATAGATTACAAGGTTGAACAGGAGTGATGATCGGACTGTGCGCGCCCACTTACACAACCACCAAGCCACACACACACACACACACACACATTCACACACTCACATGTACACATTTGAAACCCTTATTTTCTCCTCTCACAGCTTCGCCAAATCCGACTCCACCCCACTAGCTCACGGCTGCCTGCTCTCCCAAATCCCTCTCTATTCCCAAATTGCTTGTCAAAAGGACGAAATTAGAAAATAAAACTGTGCGGCTGACAAACAAGATTACATGCTGTTTGCACCTGGTCGTGGCAATTAAAGCTCTGATGACAAGCGAGGATGGCCTCCTAATGTGGTGTCTCAAGGCATATCAGCGTTTTCACAACAAGATTGCGCCCCACTTGTCATTGTGGCTGCACTGCCAGCCACACCGCCTGTCATTCTTTGGCCCTTTGTGCTGTCTGTTGTATTCTGTCATGAGCACGTCTGGGATATGCTACATTGAGATATCCATAATTAAAGCTGTGGCAACAGATACAGTGACACTCCACTGATTTGTATTTAAAGGCTGATTTAGCTAAGCCAATAATTAAAGAAACCACAAAAAAAAAAAAAAAGGAGAGAAAAACAATGCAGGTATAGACACACAATTCAAATTTAGCATTACAAATTGCAGATGTGTTTGAATAAACAGAAAATATTGTTGTCTGCAAATGTCAGATTTCCAATATTTATATATATCAAGTAACTTCTAAACACATCCAAATTGTCTGTGTGTTCTGTGTAAACAGTGCAGTCTGGGGCTTCTACTTCACGTCCTCATGTTCAGCAGCTTCAGCTCAAGGGAATTTTCTGAAAGCCCCTTTATCTTAAATAGCCCCATTTGAACGACAGCACACAAGCAAACAAAATTGTTTAAATGTACCACTTACATGAGCTGATTGCTTTCTTCTCTCTTATTTGTGCCAGAATAATAAAAGGGACCCTTTGCGTAAACAGACGCCACATCATTATTTCATAAGTTTGCTGAGTTGAGCACTGTAAATTATGTACACTATGCTTTCTTGGGGAAGACAGGCCTTTCCCTTTATGTTAGTGTATAAGCTGCCTGGGTGAGGGTAATGTCTATTTACCATATGCTGAGAAATGTATCAAACCCCAGAAGAGACTCAAAGCATGAAGGGGGGCTCAGTTTAGCTGCCTGAGATACTGGTGAGTGTAAATCTGTGGATGTACTCTAAGTGAGGTTCTGTTCTGTCCTTAGTTCTGTATGTGGATAAAAACACCATAAAAGCAGACCTTAGCTTTATTTGCTCATATTATCTACACCAGCGCAACTCCCTCTTTTAGGTTGTTGATTTGAGTGTTTCTGGCTTTGATTTGCATGATACTGAGTTAGTTAAAGAAGCCTTTTTCTTCTTTGGCTTGACATCAAAACGATAATGTTGGCTTTTCTCGTCCCCTTTTGGCTTCTTGACTGTCTTTTAAGGTCTCTCATTGACTGTGCCTAGCCTGTAAAGAGCTTAATTCTCCTCATTAGCAGTCGCTCTCCTCCTGCTATGTTGGCTCTGTGCTGTACCTCTCCCTTTAGTCGTTTCCAGTGTCTCTCTGTCTGCATGTGGAAGAGCACTGGAGAGCTTGGAGCTTCAGAGTGACAGATGGAGGCTGCTTTGTGACCCTTAGAGATTGGCAAGCCCTTCTGTCCCCTCCTGATTGAGTGTCTAACTACCGGTCGCTCTCCTCACGTCAAACAACCCCGCTTTATGTTATCTAAAGCCGCTCCCACTTGGCCCACTTGCTGCGACGGCAGTGTCAGATCCTGACAGCCGTTGTCATCTGCAGCTAGCACCGATGCCATTGAGGCTTGATGAATGGCACTTTTATGAAAGTAGTCAAAAGAGAACAAGCACAGGTTTGAAAGAAGATATAAATATGCATATTAGGTAAAACAGAGGGGGTAAATAAAATCTGCAAATAAATTTCAGGTTTGTTTTAGTAACAGATGTGTTGGGTTTGCTTCAGAGGGAAATATAAGTGTTATAAGTTTGAAAATATCCTAAAAAAGTTTTTTTGTCGTGTTTGCTTTAGTTCAAAGGTGTTTACATCCATATTAAATGAATAGTAAAAGCATTTTAACACCGTCGATCAATATTGCCACAACTATGTTTCTGTCTTTTTATTATTATAGTCTATTTATTTATTTTATAGCTCTCCCAACAAGGCAGAGTTAACTGGATAAGAGGAAGTTTGGCCTTGGTGTCTCCAAGACTCAGTGACCAAAATCTGGAACAAGATATAGACAAATCCAGGTGGAACCACACTTACAAACCCTTGTACAACAATGTAATGTATGCAAAGATTTAGACATTTTATGTGCTATTTTCAAGAAATCTGTCCAGAACATCGTGTAGAACCTGAAAATATAGTTATCAAATCAAATTAATATAAAGGTTGTAACCTACAAAAATGCAACTTTTCAATTAAACAATGAACCGCTAAAGACTGAGCTACCGGGTTAAACAGAGCCGATGGTGAATGGTTTTTAATAAATAATAATAATAATAATAATAATAATAATTACAAAGCAAGCATTTTGCTTATTTAAATCATAAGCTAGCAAGTAATTACCACGCAATGCACTTTCATGTCTACATTAGCCTGACCGAAGCATTATGTTAATGTTATTTTTTCCCAAAGCCTATGTATCACAGTATAGTTTATTATTTTCATAGTTTAGTACATTCACACAGACTACCTTCATATGTCAGAGGCAGGGACTGCAGACGATGAACAGCCCAAATATCTCGGCTTCCACTGTCAGTGTAAATGTGTTTGTGCATGACTTTGGGACCAGGTTTCGTATCCTAAACCCCATGTCTGATTAGATTTAGGAAGGAAAAGCATTTTTTTGTTTCTTAAATGTATGACTGGACAAGACCGTGCTAAGGTTAAATCTTAATAAAGTAAACATGTGCTATCTTGTTTACGTTCTCAACTTTATTTTTTTGTTTGCTTCAAGCCTTTAAACATAACCAAAAGAAATGTATATCATGCTTTATTTGATACAAACAAAAATGGATATTGTCAAGAAATCCAATGAACTATGCCAAAAATTCTGATGCGTTCTGGATAAACATTATATGATTTGGCAGATATGTTCATTGAGAAACATTTTCTACCTGTGTTGATAAAAAATTTCCCTCAAAACCTATTTGTGGTTGCAAATTAATAAACATAATATTTAGGAGACAGGTTTATTAGGGGACAGGATGTAAATGGACGAGACCCCCAGACACCAGCAGACACTCAGTGTCTTCACTGGTAACGCTCTGCCAGGCTTCACTACAGCCATCTTCACTTCTTGCTTATTTCTGCTGTGTTGTGCCATTATTCTGGTTTCCAGCACAGGAAATACATGTTCAGTTGGTTTGAGTTTGGGTGACTGATTTAGCCGGTTAAGAACTCCGTCTGCATGTTTTTCCTGCTACAATTGAGGGACTATGTACCGTACAAGAAGCATTGAGTCCTACACTGTTTACCCAGTATATCAAACACCCTTGCTGAGAGTCACACTTTAACCCCATAGTCATTGTTCCATTTCAAATCCTGTTTTCTGAAGTACAGAGCCAAAACAATAGAAACATGTCACCGTCCTAACACTTTCTGACAGCACTACATTCTTATTTTTACTTGCCTCTTATTTTGTATGTCTTTTGAAAAGGAATTTGGTATGTAATGCTGATATGCTAGTTTTCAGCTCCTGAACACCCAGCTATTGAAGTGGGAGAGTGTCTGGTCTATTCAGGTTTGAGAGACACCCACAGATGGAGCATACTGCCTGGTAGTGAAGAGCAACAGAGAAAAACAGAGTAATCTAAAACAGAGTGTAAATGTGTTGTATCCCACCTGCACTCACTCTTTGTATCTATTTCTCTTGTATAGTACATACTAAATATATTATTCACTGGACTAAAATAAAGTTGAAGAGGAAAAACTGTCCAGCAGCAATCACATCTTAATCATGATTCATGCCATCTCTGACTCTGCCAGCTT